>NW_006292696.1:6196404-6212998 GCF_000327345.1 Myotis davidii | reverse complement strand
CCACTGCCCGCCATGTCCCTTGCACTCCCCCTGGTGGTCAGCGCACATCATAGTGACTGGTTGTTTGATTGTTCTGGTTGTTCTGCCTTTTGGTCTATTTGCATATTAGCCTTGACTATACAGGATAGTCAAGATATGGAAGCAATCTAAATGTCCATCAATAGATGAATGGATAAAGAAGAGGCAGTACATATTACTTGGCCACATAAAGAATAAAATCTTGGCCTGGCCAATGTGAATCAGTGATTAGAGTATTGACCCATGCACCTAAGGGTTTTGGGTTTGATTCTTGGTCAAGAGCATGTGCAGGAGGCAACCAATCGATGTGTCTTTCTCACAAAGATGTTTCTCTCTCTCTCTTTATGTCTCTCTCTCTCTTCCTTCTTTCCCTTCCTCCTTTCCACTCTCTCTAGAAATCAATGGAAAAAATAGACTCTGGTGAGGATTAACAACAACAATAAAAATCTTGCCACCTGCAACAACATGGATGGACCTAGAGGCTATTATGCTAAGTGAAATAAATCAGACAGAGAAAGATAAATACCATATGATTTCAATTATATGTGGAATCTAAAAAAGGAAATACATGAATAAACAAAACAGAAACAAACTCATAGATACAAAAAACATTTTTTTAAAAATATACTTTATTGATTTTTTACAGAGAGGAAGGGAGAGAGATAGAGAGCTAGAAACATCGATGAGAGAGAAACATCGATCAGCTGCCTCCTGCACATCCCCCACTGGGGATGTGCCCGCAACCCAGGCACAGGCCCCTGACCGGAATCGAACCTGGGACCCCTCAGTCCGCAGGCCGACGCTCTATCCACTGAGCCAAACCGGTCTCGGCACAAAAAACATTTTGATGGTTGACAGATGGGATGGGGTTTGGGGGGATGGGTGTAAAAGGGGTGGGCAGGATTAAGAAGTACAAATTGAGGCCTGGCCTGTGTGGCTCAGTTGGTTAGAGCATTGTCTCGTGCGCTGAAAGGTGGTGGGTATGATTTCCAGTCAGGGCACATACTCAGGTTGTGGGTTTGATCCCTGGTCAGGGCATGTGCAGGAGGCAACCAATCAATGTTTCTTTCTCATATCAATATTTCTCTCTATCTGTTTCTCTCCCTTTCTCTCTCTCTCTAAAACCAGTAAAAGAATGTCCTTGGGTGAGGATTAAAAAGAGAAGTACAAATTGGTAGTTACAAAACCTCATGGGGATATAAAGTATAGCATAAGAAATACAGTCAGTAATATCGTAATAACTATGTATGGTATCAGATGGGTACTATATTTTTTGAGTGATCACTTTGTAAGTTATTTAGATGTCTGGTCGTTATTTTTTACACATGAAACTAATACAACATTGTATGTCAACCCTATTGAAAAATAGGAAAATTATTTTAGAAAGTAAACTAAACAAGAAACTAATAAAAATGGTCACTTATAAGTCAGTTGTATGGGGATTGGTAGAGTTTGGAGGCAAGAAGAGAGACTTTTTATGTCATTTTCAGTTTAGACTGTCTAAAAGTACTAGTTATTTAAAATATAGGAGTAAGTTAAAATTAAGATATTTTTATCATTTAAAAATTTTGCATGCATACATAAATATAATGTTTTTACGGAAAGCCCTTAAAAAATTAGTACCCTTTAATATTAGGATTTTAGCTATCCTATCTAATAAAACAGAAACATGGTAATTGGCGTACGACCGCTACCCTTCCCATTGGCTAATCAGCGAGATATGCAAATTAACTGATAGCCAAGATGGCGGCCGGCAGCCAGGCAGCTGGAAACTAACATGAGGCTTGCTTGCTTTAGTGACGGAGGAAGCCAAAGCTTCCCAGCCTGCCTTGCCGGCCTCTCAGCTGCACTTTTTTTTTTTTTTAAATATATTTTATTGATTTTTTACAGAGAGGAAGGGAGAGAGATAGAGAGTCAGAAACATCGATGAGAAACATCGACCAGCTGCCTCCTGCACATCTCCCACTGGAGATGCGCCCGCAACCCAGGTACATGCCCTTGACCGGAATCGAACCTGAGACCCCTCAGTCCACAGGCCGACGCTCTATCCACTGAGCCAAACCGGTTTCGGCTATTAATTACTGCTATGTTACAAAAATAGAAGCGAAACAAAACCCTGGGCTTCAGCCAGCAGGACCGCAACATTGTTTCAAATACAGAAGGGTAAACAAAGGCCAGAAACCTGCTTTCAGCAGTGGAAGTCTCATAGCTGGAGCCGAGCCTCAGAGCTAAAGCTGGCCTAGAATGAAAAAAAAAAGGAAAAAGGACAGGTTGGTAGCTTCAGTCACCCATAAGCCTGAAAACGGCCCTCAGCCCCTCATCCAGGCTGGCCAGGCACCCCAGTGGGGACCCCCACCTGAAGGGTGTGTGACCAGCTGCAAACAGCCATCATCCCCTCACCCAGGCTGGCCAGGCACCCCAGGGGGGACCCCCACCCTGACCCAGGACCCCCTTCAGGGCAAACCAGCCAGCCCCACCCATGCACCAGGCCTCTATCCTATATAGTAAAAGGATAATATGCCTCCCAGCACTGGGATCAGCGGAGCCGTGAGGCCTCCCGGCCCCGGGATCAGCGTGACAGGGGGCAGCGACCAAAACCCCCGATTGGCCCTGCTCTGTGTGTGACAGGGGGGGAGCTCCCCAACCCCCTGATTGACCCTGCTCTGTGCGTGACAGGGGGCGGCACCCCAACTCCCCTATCGGCCCTGCTCTGAGCCCGACCAGGGGCTGTACCTAGGGATTGGGCCTGCCCTCTGCCACCCGGTAGCGGGCCTAAGTCAGCAGGTTGTTATCTCCCAAGGGGTCCCAGACTGCAAGAGGGCACAGGCCGGGCTGAGGGACCCCCCCTTCCCCCCGAGTGCACAAATTTTTGTGCACCGGGCCTCTAGTATGATTTATTGGTCTTGAATTGCTGTACCACGTATTTTTCTAAAGTACTTCTGGATCAAAGCCTAGGCACCTTGACATATAGGGTAGGAGTTACATGCCACCTGTCTTAGATATCTTAGTACCTTCTGCTTACATTTTTAATGTAAGATCAATGTAATGTCCATTCTGAATAGAGTGGTTTGATCTTTAGATGTGCATATGGCCCCTGGGCATTCATTGACAGTTCTTCACTGGCATGAAAATATTGATAATCTATCTATAAGTGGCATTTTTAACCTGGTTCCAAAAATGGCTTCTGTACCCCTGATTTATAGGTAAAACTTTATATATAATGCATTTCTTTTCCATAAAGAAGAAAAAAGGGGTCCATTTTCACAGGGTCCATGACAAAATGATTAAGAAACACACCTTAAAGATAAATTATTAAACACTAGTAACTTGGTATAATTCTTGCAATGCCTGCTGCATTTTTCCAATACCTAAGTGTTTGTAGCAAATTTTCAATATTTTTTTTAATTCTATTTAATGTTTTTTTTGTTGTTGAGCAGATGGGAATAGCACTGTGCCACAACTTTCAGATGGCAGTTGGCAATGCAATAAAACTGTAAGCAAATTCCTTCCTATTTTATTAGCCATATTCACTTGTATGTCCCCCTGGAAGCAAGTTACATTTAGAGATTACTTCTGTAAGGGCTGGGCTACATATTGCTTCTTTCTAGTTAAGAGACAAAGAAGAAAATAATTTGCTTCTTAAATAGGGGTGCTTTGGTTAATTGGTAAAGTTCATATGGATACAGGTAGACCAGTTTGTTAGAGATGCCGGATAAATGATGTTTTACTCACACACATACACACAACACTCACACACTACAGACTTTCTCCTGGCCAAAAAATTGGACAAAAAAAAGAATGAACTAGTTTAAGGAGAGTGAGCTAACATAACATTCCCTGGAAGACTCCAGTTAACATTAGGGGAATAACATGCTTTGAATCACTGTGATGGCATGGAGGCTGTTCCAAACAAAAATATTATCTAAATGAAAGTGTGCTGCTTAAACATAGGTCCCCTAATATCCTTTTCCAACCCAAATGCCTTCTATATAGAAATTTTGGGGCCACTGTAGAGTTTTTCTACACCTCCACCTCCCCATAGGATGACTTGTTAAGGTGTTAACTGGTCACAAGTGGTGAGAAATGACAACCTGCAATAGCAAGAGAAATTCAAGCTGAGACAAAGTGGGCTGATCTTGTGTAGGGTCAGATTATTGTTAAAGTTAACCTTAGTTACAAAGCAGAACACTGCACTGCATAGGAGTGATGGAAATATTTTACCAATTTGTATGGCATGATTGATCCGATGGATGTGGGCTGAATTTGTATATACCTCCTAAATATCAGAACTGCCACCGTGGACATGGTTATTATATTGCTATATGGCCAGATTGCTATATGCGGATTTTTTTAAAGCACATTCTGCTCTAGCTGGTTTGGCTCAGTGGATAGAGCCTCATCAGCCTGCAGACCAAAGGGTCCCTGGTTCGATTCTGTCAAGGGCATGTACTCAATTGTAGGCTCCTCCCAGCCTGGGCCCTGATCAGGCTTGTGCAGGAGGCAACCAATCGATGTGCTTCTCTCACATAGATATTTCGCTGTCTTTCCCTCTCTTCCACTCTCTCGAAAAGTCAATGGAAAAATATCCTTGGGTGAGGATTAAAAATAATAATAATAAAAAATCAAAAGAGAAAAAAGCACATTCTGAATGGCGAGGTTGTTCTTGATCTTAGCTGTAGGATGGTTAGGTTTAGCAAAGAGTAGAAGCAATTTAGAGGCAAGTTCATCACAGGTCACAGCAGAATCATGGGCTTTTTGTGCCTTGATTCTGAGGATGTCAGCGTGTCTCCCTGGAATCTTGAAAACATGCAGCAGGTATTTTGACCCAGTAGGTCAACTCCCTGGACTCTATAGTAAGGAAAGAATTGAACAAAAACATGAAGATGCATGAGAAAATATGTTCATTTATAATCATGAAAATGTTATGAACAACCTCAGTGGTCAATAGTAAGGGATTAATTAATGAATTACTTAATTAATTAAACACACCCACATGTTGCCACTAAGAATGTCATTATTTCAGTGCATTTACTGACATGAGAAGACATTATTATTGATTATTATGGGAAACTCTAACTTTAAATAGTATATATACTACAGTATATATTGAATATAATGATTATTTATGTTAAGAAAAGAACACTACCCCAGAACAGATTATCGGATATGGCCTGGGGACCTTAACACCTGGGGCCCTTCCTGTAAGCCCACGAAAGGGGGCGGAACCATATCTGCAAGACAAAGACCCCAGAAGGTTATTAAAAGTGAAGCCCTCTGCGTGTTTCTTCACTCTGATTTGGAAATTATTCCCGGAGTCCACTAGTGTTAATAAACGAGGTCCCTCCCTTTCTCTAAAAAAAAGAAAGAAAAAGAAAAAAACACTAGACAGAAAATACTGAAAGAGTATGTAATAAAAAACGATAACAATGTTTGTTTTGGAGGTGTTAGGATTATGGTTGATTTTAGTTTTTCTTTCCTTATGCTTAGCTGCACATTCTAAAGTAAACATGTAGTTTCTATGTAATGTGATATTTATAAAAAGCAAAGCCTCCTTTAGCAACCCCATGTTCCATCTAACCACTTAATCTCCCCCTCCCCCCAAGGTAATTCCAATGCAGCTTTTCCCTCCCAGATAGGGCCATTCCCCTTTAAACATGGGTGGCGTAAGTGCTAAATTACCCTGTTATTTCTCATCATGTTTTCCTGGGCGTGTCTGAAAGTTCCTTTCCCAAGGACCCTACTCAGTCTGGAGTTGACACACACACAGAAACAGAGGTTCAGAGAAGTGTAGTAACTTGCTGAGGGTCTCACAGAAACTAAAAGAGCCAGATTCTGACTCCAAAGATTAAACTTTTATGCACCAAGAGGCTTGATCCTTCTCTCTGATCTTCCTTTCTGTTAAAATATCTACCCTGTGGGATCTTTTCAGGATTAGAGCTAAACTATGTAAAGGGGCCTGGCATGATGCTTGGCAATTTTTGGGCTTATTCTAGGACAGTGATGGCGAACCTTTTGAGTTTGACATGTCAGCATTTTGAAAAACCCTAACCAAACTCTGGTGCTGTGTCAGAAATTTTTTGATATTTGCAACCATAGTATAAAAAAGATGTATATTTTTGATATTTATTTTATATACTTAAATGCCATTTAACAAAGAAAAATCAACCAAAAAAATGAGTTCGCGTGTCACCTCTAACATGCGTGTCATAGGTTCACCATCACTGTTCTAGGAGGATAATCCCTTCTAAATTACCCCAGGAGATTTTAAACAAAATTCTGCATTTTTAATCAATTGCATAGCATTTTAAGTTAAATGTTAACCAGGGCCAAACTTGTGAGTAAGCTGATTTCAGGTCCATTTATTTTTATTTATTTAGCTATTTATCTTTATATTTCTTTACTGATTTCAGAGAGGAAGGGATAGAAACATCAATGATGAGAAAGAATCATTAATCGGCTGCCTCCTGCACACCCCCTACTGGGGATCGAGCCTGGACTCAGGCATGTGCCCTTGGCTGGATCGAACCTGAAACCCTTCAGTCCACTTGCAAAAGCTTTCTATCCACTGAGCAAAACCAGCTAGGGCTCAGGTCCATTTACATAGACATAAATAGAATCTTGAATTATAGTTAAAAAAATGACTGTATCAATGGCCAAATTCATGAATTAAGTACATCCAGATAACATCACCAAGTTAATTTATACATGAACATTTTTTTTCATTTTTAATATCAGAAGTGAATATATTTATGAAAATAACTTATTGATTTCTTTTGAAGATATTGGTAATTTACATGTAATAAGGAGCACACTTCGCTCCCATATAAATCCCACTCCAAGCATGATGTAAACATTTCCAATACCCTAAGTACATATTGAATTTCAATTTCTCTTACAATTTCACCATGGTTACAACCTCAGGAGATCATTTGGTCTAACCCATCATGATCTAGAAGTAGACAAGGGCCAATTAAGATAAATGTGTCTGTGTACATTATTTGAGGAAATGATTGCTGTGTATAATTCTAACAAGATGCTTTTTCAATCTGCTGATGTTCCCTTAGCACATGGACTTGAATCAAAATTCATGCTTGAGCACCAACAAGTCACTCTACATTGGACTCTCCATTATGGCCATGGTATTGTTGCTCACTATTTTGGCTGCCATAGTTCCCACAAGTAAGTCATTTCAGAGCTGTGCAGAGTGAGGGCTGCCTAGCTAAACTGCCTGGGTCTAGGGAGCTTCACACACCACGTACTTTTGATTTCTCATAACTTCCCTGTTTCATAACCTTGTTCTTTTTTGTTTTTTCTTAAAAATATTGGCCTGTAAAGGACAAAGGAAATTTAAGTTCTCCACAGGAGAAGTAAAACACTAAGAAATAAGAGTTTGTTGGGTGGGATTTGGAAGGCAACAAACCACTGTACTAAGCAGATTTGTTTACTCTTCCTACTCCTTTCCCCTCAAGACCCCATGAAGGATAATACAACACTCAGCTGAAGAGGAAAATGAGACATTGGAGGGAAACAGATTTCAGGCCAAGGCTAGACCAACAGGTTTCAAAAACTAGCCATCCACCAGTTCTGTATGAGTACGTGTGTGTGCGGCTGGCCTCCATGGATGAACCACAATCATCCATTTTTAAAAAAGAAATATAATTCTTAATAATTGCATTAAAGTCAGTTTGGGCACATGTGTGAATACACTAAACCATTAATAAACATGAGATAGTTTGCACTCCGGGGCTTCTTTGGGTCCTACTGAGTCAGCAGTTACAGAGAAGAGCCCTAGTCTGAGTTTTGTTTGTTTTCCTTTTTTAAAAAACATTCTTCTAGCCCGGCCAGGGTGGCTCAGTGGCTGAGTGTCATCCCCTGCACCAAGAAGTTGCTGTTTTGATTCCTGATCAGGGCACATGCCAGGGTTTTGGGCTCTGTCCCCAGTAGAGAGCTTTTAGGAGGCTGCCCCAGTAGTGGGTATGCAGGAGGCAGCCAATATTTCTCTCTCTCCCTCTTCGTCCTCTTCCTCTCTCTAAAAATTAATAAAAACATATTAATAAACAAAAACATTCTTCTAAATTTAATTTTTTCCGCCTCTGGCTTTGTACAGATTTCGTTTATATTAAAGTAATAGCAGAAGTAATATGCTAGTACATGGTTAGAAAAAGATCTCATAAACTCTTTGACTGACATGTTTTATTTTCTCTTCACCTCTTCCCCAATTTAGAATATTTGTGTGGGAAAATAAAGGTGTTGCAAAGAAGGTAAGCTTGAAGGGTTTGTGTCAATGCCTTTTGATGTTTCTACTCTAATAAAAATAAATAAATAATTCTCTCTGTTCCTCTCCTCTTTCTCCTGAACTCTCCAGTTTACACCCTGGATCCTGAAAAATCTAATTCAGTGGCTGCCTCATCACTATCCACACCTTCCAGTGATATTGCTAGCTTTCTATATTTACATGGAATTGTGCCATGAACTTCTACAGAAACAGCACTTCAATCCTAAACTCTCAGACTAAGGGAACTAAATCTCAATAGTGTTTGATGAAATTACATTGGAATGAGTTGTTTGGTTTGTTCTTGATGTCATTCAGTATTTTGTTTACTGAAAGCGATGACTGAAACAGACACAACATAGAAGCAAGTCACCAGGGTCCTTTTAGTGCTTCCAGGCAGATAGCATGGGGGATGTAGACGAGGGTAGTGGGCTGTGTGAGTGAGCCTGATGGAGTAGGAGGCCACTGGCAAGGATCTGGAGGAAGACAACTCCAGGCTGAAGCAGTCCCCCATCCCCTGTCGTTCCACACCCAGCATGCTCTGCTGCTTTACATTAGATATCTGGCGTCATAAGCATTTGATGTACAATTTTTGTAAATCTAACCTATTGCCCAGTTAAAACTTAAATCTCCTTTACTTCCATCCACTTCCTGTGGCCATCTAAACAAACACCTGTAATGGTATGAAACCAGTACTTCCCACCAATACCAAGTAGCCTGCTTCTTTTAGTGCAGGTAGGGCTTTAAGCAAGGTCTTTCTTTGATTCACCAGCCATCCCTCTGAGGGTGCCATTCATTATTCCTAGTTCTGTTTTGTTGGATGTCAATCTTTTCTATGTCTTAGTTCCATGAGCCAATCCACAGACTTTGCCTTGAACAATAACCAACATATTGCCAGTGCTCCATAAATGTTGGCTTCTATTATTGCAATAAAGCCCACATAGCAATAAACCTGTGAGATAGGCACTATTATTCTCACTTTACACATTGGAAGTCGGGTTCAGAAACATTAAGTGACATCCAAGTTCATACCATACAGCAGATAAAAGACTCAATATTAGGTCTTTTAGGGTCCAGAACCCATACTATAGAAGATTTGACTACCTGCTTCCAGCAATAGAAGGAAAAAGAATACTCCTTAAGGCAGAAAAACATGATTCCTGTCTTTTCACTGTCAATATTTTCTTTAAGTTTCTTTTTAGTTGATTTTTGCCCTTTTCCTATCAACATATTCTTTACACCCACTTATCAATTATAAAAGAAACAATGTAGAAAATATTATAAAATATAAAAGAGCAAGAAAAAACAAGAGAGAGAGAGAGAAGGAGAGAGAGAGCGCATTTATGATGACACCTTTGGGGCAGCTCTTTCACGCTGACTCATTTTGAACTCTTGACACCTAAACTGGTTCCCATATGTATGCCTGGTTGCTTTAATTATCTGAGTTGAGAGAAGACTCTACATTTCATATCATTTCTGGGCAGGCTCAGGTAATAAAAACCATCACTGTGCACAAATTATAAAACAGCAGCTATATCAAAACTCTACACATAGCCTTTTTATACATTTGCTGGGTGAGTGTATTATGGAAGTCATCTAACTCATGGCTTTCCCATTCTGACCATAAAGACAGTAAGATTTTTGACATCATGATCCAGTACACACTTATGTGAAACAACACTATATTACTACATAACACACTCTGATATTTTGTATTCTGTTTATCCTAAATACAGGAAGTAGACAACTATATAGATTTAATAACCCTCTCTAAAGAGCACAATCCACAGTTGGAAATACACCAGCCAAACCATTTCATATCCACCTTTGTGAATATGCATCTTGATTTAGTACTTCCATTTCATGTCTGACAACTGTCTTAGATTTTCAACTGTTGTATTCTATTGCATGGATCTCTTGAAGGACAATAGTCTAATACGTCTTAGGTTTTGCTTTGCTATTTTTTTTTCAATCCTGCTTATTAAACAAACTTTCCCACAACTTAATATTTACAACTCTGGAATCTTCTATAGTCATTTTATAAGTTGTGTGAGTGGGGCTCTAGTGTTGCAAATAGACAAACGTGCTGCTCGTTATTTAGAAATGATCTGCTTTTCACTTACTCATGTTATTCTTTTTGTGGTGAAGAACCTCAGACGGGAACTTCGCAAAACGAAACTGCAGTGCGCTACCAAGCACATGAAAGTATCTACTTTAAGAACGATCTTCACAACGTGCCTTAAGACCCAGCGGTTCTCCAAGGCTTTAGGCCCTTGACTGCAGAAGACAATGACCAGAACTCACCACGTCTGTCCTTTTCAGCTCCAGGATGATTTTTCTGTCAATATTCCATGGCGTTACAACATGTCAGTGATGTTGGTTAGAGTGCCTTTAGCTCATCTGTGTGTAGTCACCCTTATTGGTAATTAGTCTTAATTTTTTATACAAAAATTGGCATAGCAGAGCTCTCTCCCAAATCCGAACGGAACATTTTAGAATTGTATATTTTGTTTAGACCCTATGAATCATGGATCCATCAAGAATTCTCATTGGGTAGACAATAAATGAACCAATACTTTGGTCACCATAGCTGTCAAAAACATTGGAATAGGACTTAAAATCAGAAAATCTGATTTGGTACTTAAATGAGTTCACTTGGAAGCATCTCTTATCTTGCAACTCATAATGTTAAATTTCTTAAGTTACTGTGGGCTTTCAAATCATGGAGGTTCACAAGTTTTTATTTACCTGGTGGGGAAATAAAGTTAGTGTGGTTACCCATTAGATCTTTTTTTTTCTTTTTTGGCTCTGAAAATATAAGGTTTTAAGTGCTTTCCCTGGGACGAGTATGGGGTTTTTAGTAGTTAGAAGAAGGTAGGATGTTTAAGTGGACCAAGTAAATACCAGGGTAAGAAAATCAATTGCCATGTGACTTAACACATGTATGCTACTTTTGCTACATCTGTGTCATAGTTCCAGGCCCTCATATAGACCAGTGTCAGAGAATCCAAACTAATTTTTAGGATGATGCAGGACAGAGATAAATAAAAGGAAAAACTAAAAGGAGAGAACAGGGAAAAGAGCTTTCTGCTTAGAAAAGTAAGTTTGCAGATATAATAGTGCTATTTGAGAGTGTTGCTAGTTTCAACTGAAATTCTAAATTGTTCCCAACCACTTAAATTAAGACTAGAGCTACCATATGATCAATCCCACTCCTGTATATATACACGAAAAACTCAAAATCATGTATTTGCAAAATATATGCACCCCTATGTTCATTGCAGCATTATTCACAGTGGCTAAGACATGGAAACAACCAGAGTGCCCTGCGATAGAGGGCTGGATAAAGAAGATGTGGTACGCATACACAATGGAATACGACTCAGCCATAAGGAAGGATGATATAGAGCCATTTGCAACAACATGGATGAACCTTGAGAACATGATGCTAAGTGAAATAGACAGAAAAAGCTAAGAACCATATGATTTCACTCATATGTGGGACATAAAATTGAAACTTAGGAATACAAATAGCAGTATGGTGGTTGCCAGAGGGAAGGGAGTTGGGGGAGAAGGGGATCCTAATATGAGGTGACAGGAGAAGATTTATCTTTTGGTGGTGGGCACATGGTGCAATATACAGATCTTGTAACATAGAAATCCACACATGAAACCTATATGTTCACGTTGACCAATGTCACCCCAATCAATTTAATAAATAAATAAATTTAAGAAAAAAAGTATTATGGAAGGATGACTGTTTTTTTTTCATATCAAATTCCAATGCTATTCCTTCTTCACAATAGAATTAAAATTTTGGGTTTGCCAGGAGAGTTAAAGCTGAAAAGGTAAGGATATTTTTATTTTTTTATTACTTATTTATTTATTTTTTTGCCTGGTTTTGTTGCACTTTGTAGATACTGCTTTTTATTTGTAAGGATATTTTTAGCCACCAAAAACATTTCTTTTAATTTTTTCTCTTTGTATCAGAAACATCTATACATGAATAGTTCACAGAGCTGGGTAATAATTTCAGTTTGAGTTAATCCTGAATTAATTCACACATGGGGTTCAGTGTTACTCACACCATAGTGGTCTAGGAGGGCTTGTTTTTAAAGGCACGATTTTTAACAACAGAATTCTAGAAAATTAATAGCACCTCTGAATAAAGGTTAAATGGGCAAATAATATTATTACGCATTATTTACTGGGTTTCCCAAATAGAATGAGACTAATATGGTCTAAAAAATCTTGTTCAAGCTACAGTGCTTTTCTTCTATTTGTTATTTATATGTTTATTTTGTTAATCTTCACCTGAGGATATTTTCCCATTGATTTTTAGAGAGAGGGAAAGACAAAGAGAATTACTGCTGTGAGAGAAACACACCGATTGGTTGCCCTCTGCAGGGCCCAGGCCAGGGAGGAGCCTGCAACCAATATACCTGCCCTGGACTGGAGTCAAAACCAGGAAGCTTAGGTTCACAGGCCGATGCTCTATGCACTAAGCCAAACTGGCTAGGGCTACAGTGCTTTTCTTTTAGATTCAAAACAACATGCATAAACAGAGATTTCATATTAAAGCCCAGATTTTGGTTTTTCTGGAAAGACCTGGCAACATTGGACCGCATTCCTATGCAATCAGGGCCTCATTAGGTGGCATCCCATTCTCTTAGCCCACCAGCCCTTGCCTAAACTGCAGCTCACGTTTGTTAACCTGCTTCATGACTTGTGGGCCTTTGAATTTATGCTGCCTCTCCCAGTCTCCATACTTTTCCTGTAGATGTATGATGGCACATTAAAGGCTCTGGGAGTCTGGTTAACTTTGTTTAATCCAGAATTTCCAAAATTTGTTTGAAACCCATGAGCAAGGATGGCTGCTGGCGTGCCTGTGAGGGTGTGGGGATACAGAATTAGAACTAGGACTTGATTTCTATCTTAACTCTTACCAGTAACACTGGATTAGTTTAGGGCAAGTTGTTCTTCATGCCTTCATTTTTATATCTATTAGAGATAGTTCCATACCTACATCAGCTCCTAGGGGTAACTCTAATGATGACGCCATGTTATTTGTGAGAAGGCTGAAAAGTGAAAAATATTATAGATATGCAAAGGGCTTTTATTTTGGCTGAGTTTTTGGTAATAGCAGGTCTAGTATTAATGCTCAGTAAATAATTTCAACAGTGTTACATTCATAAGTCTCTTGTTCTAGAGTACCACTCTTTCTGAATAATATTTTTTGAAAAGTTGATATTGGGTAATTTGGCTATGATTTAATGCTGTAGAAAATAACTGTCAATAACTGAGAGGAAGAATGGGTTAGAAGGAAGGAAGGGGGAGGCATTTAGCTAATATTAATATTTTCTGTAATTTTATCAATATTGTAGAATGTATTGAGTTTTGTTTTTGATCCTTTGAAACAGTTGAGATTTCATTTTCTACAATCTGTCCTGGGACATTAGGACATGGGTGTAATTAAGGCCATACCAATAAATGTGATTTTTGTTTTCATTTTGAAAACTGACTTCTTTTCTCAGGCTCATCAGTTGGGGCCTGGCATCTTCAGCTTGTGGTGGATTCCCTGGACAAGGGCAGGCGGTGCAAGATTTGAGAGCCAGGTGTGCCTGGCGGTCCGGTAAGTGCTGGGGGTGGAGTAGAGCACAACCCTGAACTCCACTTCCTAAGAAGCTCCCATTTAATAAGGATCCCCCCACAAACCATCAATTCTGCTACCAATAAATACTGAGGAGAATGAGCACATGGTGATAGAACGGGCTTTTCAACCATGGCATCTGGAGCCAGATAACCCTTTGTTGCTGGGGGCTGCCCTGTGTATTGTGGGATATTTAGCAGCATCCTTCACTTTTACCCACCAGAGGACAGTTGTGCCCTTCCAGCTGTGACAACTGCAAATGTCTGCAGACGTTACCAAATGTCTCCTGAGAGACATCACCCCTGGTTGAAAATCAGGGTGACACAGGATGCCTGTGGGTGTGAGGGATGTGAATGGGGAGTGGTGAAGGTTGGTCAGGGACTGCCTCTGAGAAAGAGGTGACATTTGAGTTGAAACCAAACAAGGCACCCTCTTGGAGGAATCCACCCAATGCACGGGCCTCGGGGCAGGAAGAAGCTTGTGCATTGAGAGGGAGAAAGTACGGTGTTTCAAAGACTGACAGCCACGTGGCTACAAAGGGCCCTATGAACACTTCGTTTGAAAAGAGTCCCACTCTTAGAAAACAAAACACTTTCTATATTAAGGCTTAAACCTGCTATGCATCACCACATTATGCCAAAAAGAGATGAATCATTTATTAACGTGCTTCAGTGGCACTGTTCTAAGTTTACATATAAAAAGACAGTTTGGTTGGTTGGGGTGACAGAAGAGGGTATGTAGGGGAAGGATAGGGGGAGAGAGTTCCATCCTGGCAGTGAGGGGCTTTTCACAGGGCTGTGTGAGGGCACTTTGGCCTTGGGAGAGGGGTCCTGGAAGAAGAAGGATGGGGTGTCAGAGTTTGATCTACTGGGCTGGGTAGTGCTGAACCCACTCTTCCCAAACTTGCAGCTCAGAATAGTGGAGAGATGTTCTCTGGTTGTGATATTTGCCTCAGATACCCACTCTCCACCCCGTAGGTCAACCCACTTGTTGGGAGAGCATGCCGCCTGTATTTTCACTGGCTGTGTTATTCCTCAAGGCTCAGCTCAAATGTCACCTCTCCAGTCCTGCAGGACCTCATTCCCCATGGCAGAATTAACCTTGTGAACACTTCTGTGGAGCCCTCTTTAGCTACTGGACGAATATGCCAGGCACGGTGCTATTGCCCAGCTTGGGTCATTCTACACGAGACCAGGGCCCTACCTAGCATGCGGGGCACATCTGGATGAATTACAGACACACACCCCTTCCTTTTTCTGGCTGGCACAGCCTCTGAGACAGGACAAAGGCTTGTCAAATGGAGTCTGTCCAAACTACAAGCATAAATAGTGACTATAGTGACCCTATAACATTAGAGATGTGTGGGTTGAGGACACCTTGTATACTGAGCACTCTGAGGGAAGTGTATGCAGTTTCTCAGCACCCAGCTTACACATAGTAGGTGCTTTCTACGTGACTATAAAAATTGGGGAATAAATTCAAAGAATGTTTCCTAGAACCTCCCTGTGTGTGCTGGGAATGAGTGGGGGGAGGTGGGGACTGGAGAGGAAAGCTGAGTGTTTTTAAAAATTTTTTTATTGTTGAAAGAGCTGAGTGTTTTTAAAACTTGTTTTATGAGATAGAAAGAACTCTCTTCATATGACCGGCTGGAGTCTGTGTGCACCTCAAGGACTTCCTGAGACCTGTGCTTTGCAACCTTGACTGTACATTAGAATCACCTGGGAAGCGTGGCCAACTACGCATGCCCAGACCAAGTCAATCAGAATCTCAGCTGTGGGGCCAGATAGGCTCATTTTTAAAAAAAATCTTCCAAGATGATTTCAATGTGTAGCTGAGAACCACTGAGCTGGAGAGGCTTGACGAGGGAAGGTGAGAGCTTGTGTCCTTGTTCTGTGTGAAGAAGGGAAAGCATAAAAGATTCAGACTAAAACAGAAGAATATCAACAGCGGGCTGGGACAGGTGGGCAGACGCTGGGTGATAGCAGATCTTTCCTGTGTCTGGCTTGCATGGCAACAGCATTATATTGGGAATGAAAAAATGGACGCTGCCACGTGTTTGAAAGCTTCTCAGGAAGCCAGCCCACAGCTGTCTAGCTGACTGTCCTATGGCTTCCTAAGAATTAAAGGTTTTCTTCCACAAGTTGTAAAAATAAGCAAAGAAAAAGTCCCTTTGGCCTGGGAGGGTTTGCTCTAAAGTAACCTTTTATGTTTTATACTGTGGACTGCTGAGATGGGGTTTGCTCTGTCTGGCAAATGCTGAACATGCTGAGCCTAAAGCAGTACTTGGAGGATGCCTGATGCACACATTTCTCAACAAACTTATTTTTAGAGGAGTTTTAGGTTGGCAGCAAAATTGAGTAGAAAGTACAGAGAGTGTCCATAGAACTACCCTCCTTTCCCCCAAACGCTTATCATTCTCCACTATCAAAATCTTGCCTAAGTGAGGTGTGTTTGGTACAGCTGATGAACCGACATTAACACATCATTGTCAACTGAAATCCATAGCTTATGCTTTGCATTGTGCATTCTATGGCTTTTGACAAATGCGTGATGACTGCATTCACCATTATAGTGTTATGCAGAATAGTTGTTTTACTGCCCTAAAAATCCCCTATGCTCTATCTGTTCATCTCCCCCTTCCTCCAGATCTGTGA
>NW_006292696.1:6188894-6195916 GCF_000327345.1 Myotis davidii | reverse complement strand
GGCTTCCTCCATCACCAGGGACAACCCAAGCCTCTTGCTCGCTCCAGCTCCGTGGCCACCACCATCTTAGTGGGTTAATTTGCATACTTGCTTCTGATTGGCTGGTGGGCATGGCTTGCAGGTGTAGCGAAGTGGCAGAGTGACAGAGTGATGATTAATTTGCATCTTTCTCTGTTATTAGTGTAGTTTTACCTTTTTCAGTATGTCCTATATTTGGGTTCATATAGTATGTGGCCTTTTAAGATTGACTTCTTTCACCTAGCAGTATAAATTTACGTTTCCTCTCTTTCTTTTAATGGCTTCATAACACACTGCTTCTATTATGGAATGATATTTTATTGTTTGGATGTACCATAGTTTGTTTATTCACTTACCTATTAAAGGACATTTTGGCTGCTTTCAAGTTTTGGCAATTATGAATAAAGTGGCTATAACCATTCATGTGTAGGTTAAGAAACATGATTGATAAATTATATTCTAAGAGTATGTTTAGTTTTGTAAGAAACTACTAAAATGTCTTCCAAAGTGGCGGTACCATTTTCTATTGCCATCAGCAATGAATTAGTTCCTGTTGCTTCACATCCTTGCTTGTATTTGGTGTTGGATTTTAGCCATTCTACTACATATGTAGTGGTATTTCATTTTTCTTTTAATTTGCATTTAATTCCTAATAATATATTGAATATGTTCTCAGATGTTTATCTGCCATCCGTATGTCCTTGATGATGTGCCTATTTAGATCTTTTGGTCATTTTTAAATCAGGTTGTTCATTTTCTTATTGTTGAGTTTTAAGAGTTCTTTGTATATTTTGCCTAACAATTCTTTATCAAATATGTCTTTTGCAAATATTTCCTTCTGGTCTATGGCTTGTCTTCTCATTCTCTTGACAGTGTCTTTCATAGAACAGAAATTTTAATGAAATCCAACTTATCACTTTTTTTTCCATGGGTCATGTCTTTGGTGTTATATCGTGTGTTTTTGTTTTTTGTCTTCACCTGAGGATATTTTTCCATTATTTTTAGAGAGAGTGGAAGATAGAGGGGAAGACAGAGAGAAATATCAATGTGAGAGAAGCACATCAATTGGTTGCCTCCTACATGAGCCCCGACCAAGGCCTGGGCCTGGGAAGAGCCTGCAATCTAGGTATGTGCCCTTGACAAGAATTAAACCCAGGGCTTCTAGGTCTGCAGGCTGATACTCTATCTACTGAGCCAAACTGGCTAGCACTGGTGTTATATCTTAAAACTCATTGCCAGCCCAGCCAGCATGGCTCAGTGCTTGAGCGTCAACCTATGAACCAGGAAGTCACTGTTCAATTCCTGGTCAGGGCACATGCCCAGGTTGCAGGCTCGATTCCCAGTATGGGGTGTGCTGAAAGCAGCTGATTAATGATTCTCTCTCATCATTGATGTTTCTCTCTCTCTCTCTTTCTCTCTCCTCCTTCCTCTCTGAAATTAATAAAAAATATATTTTAAAAAAAGTTAAATATAGAGTTGCCATATGATCCAGCAATTTCATCCCTAGGGATATACCAATAGAAGTGAAAACATATGTGCATAAAAGATTTTTTATTAGTATTATGCTAAGTGAAATAAGCCAGTCAGAGAAAGACAAGTATCACATCATCTTACTCATATGTGGAATCTAAAGAACAAAATAAACTGATGAAAAAAATAGATACAGAGATATAGAAACATGGAATAGACTGATGAATATCAGGGAGAGATGGGGATGGGTGGGAAAAGATTAACCAAAGAATTTATATGCATAACCTCAGGGACAAAGACAATAGAGTGGTGAAGGCCTGGGGCAGGGGCAGGGGATGGGCTAGAAGGGGTCAATGGGGAAAAAAGCATATCTGTATAACTTTCAATAATAAAGATAAATTTAAAAACTTTGCATACAAATGTTCATAGCAGCATTACTCATAATAGCAAAAAAGTGGTCAATAACCCAAATGTCCATAACAGATGAATAAATTTAAAAAACGTGATATATCCATATAATGGAATATTACTCAGCCATAAAATGGACGGAAGTACTTATTTATGCTACAACATAGATGAATCTCAAAAACATTATGGTAAGTGAAAGAAGCCAGATATGACAGACCATATTGTACACGATTCCATTCTATAAAATGACCAGGAAAATAAATAGAGAGAAAAAAGTAGAGTAGTGGCTGCCAAAGGCTGGGAAGAGAGAAAACTAGAGAGCGACTGATAATGAGTATGTTGTGTTTTTTTTTGTTTGCTTTAGGGGGATAATGAAAACATTCTAAAATCAGATAGTGGTGATGGCTGTACAACTTTGTGGATGTGCTAAAAAGCATTTTAAAATGGCAAATCTTGCTGTGTGTACATTGCACCTCAATAAAAAAAAATTAAGAGTAGGGCAAGGGCTTGTGTTGATAGAGGGACGTGTGATTTGGAGACGGTGGGAGAAAGGATTTTTTATGGGATCTGATTATAGGAAAAGAAAAGCCTGGATTGAGGGCTTCTGGGCTTTGAACAAGGAGCCTGGTTTTGAGAACTGTATACAGTATCTTGATATATGCACATTCCATTCTCATCTACATCTGCTACCTCCTGCTTTCTCTTTGAACCGTCCCCTCTGCCTGTGAGCATGACAAACAAGAGCCCCTACCAACTCCCCCGCCGCCCCCCGACCTTTTAACAATCTCTAGCTATTCCCCTTTCCTTCCCTTTACGGCTCAGTCAAACTTTTAAATTCCAAATGCCCATTTCCCTGCCTCCCATTTACTCCTTAAACCAATGCAGTCTGGCTTCTGCCTCTGCTCGTCCAATGATGCTGTCCAGTGAGTGTTCCATGTAAGTGCAGCGGCCATTTCTCAATACTTATCAGACTTGACCTTTTGGTCGCATTTGACCCCACTGACCAAACCATCTTTCCTACAGCTCCCTCTTCCCCTTTGCTCTCAGGGAGTGGTGCCACTTGTCCTGGTTTCCTCCTACTCCTCTGCATTTCTGGCTGGATCCTCTTTCTCTGTCTTCCTCAGGACTCACATCCCCCAGGCAGGACTCAATCCACCACTTGATTCTCTCTTGACATCTTCTCCCTATTTACAAGCCCCCCACCCCCCCACAAGTCTCTTACAGTCACACCCTCTCCTGAGCTACAGACCCAGTTGTGAACTATAAGTTTATGTCTTTGACTTAAGTGGGCATTTTCAGCTATAATTTCTTCCCATTATTTCAGTTCCACTCTTCTCTCCTCTCCTATTAGAACTCCAATGGCATGAATGTTAGCTCTGTTGTTACAGTGTTCAGCCCACTGAGATGTGGTTCTTTTTTTTTTTCTTTTTCTTTTTTTTCCAGTCTGTTACTCAGATTGGGTAAATTCTATGAATCTGTCCTCAAGTCCTCAGCTTCCATCCTCTATCATCTCCACTCTAGTATGGAGTCATCAACTTTTATTCTAGTAATCTTATTTGTTGTATTTTTCAATTTCATGATTTCTAATTTGTTCATTTTTATAACCTCTGTTTCTTTTTTCATATCCTAGACACTTTTATGAACAAGATTACTTCTTAAAGTGATGACCATTTATTTATGTATTTAAGTATGCATCTTGAAATGTGAAATAAAATGTATATGTAATCCCCATTATTACACCTAACAAAACTAGTGATAACTCTTTAATGCTTGAATTTTTCTGATTGTCCCTCCAAGTGCCTGCTTATAATGGATTCATCCAAACTAGTATTCAAAACAACCTATAGATCACATTTAGTTGCTATGTCTTTTAAGTCATTTAGAACAGTGACTACTCCTTTTTTTGTCATGCCATTGACTTGCTGAAAAACTAGATGAGTTGTTCTTAAAATGTCCCATATTGTGAACTTTTCAGATTGTTTTATTTCCTGTAAGTTAAAAGTTTTGATTGGATCCAATTTCAGTATTTTTGTAAAAACAAACAAACAAAAACTTTATAAGCGAAATTATTAAAAATGCTCTTTTTAAAGAATTTTTTTAATTGACTTTAGAGAGAAAGGCAGAGGGAGAAAGAGAAACATCAATGATGAGAGAAAATCATTGATCGGCTGCCTCCTGCACTCCCCACAATGGGGATCAGCCACAACCTGGGCGTGACCGGGAATCAAACCGTGACCCCCTGGTTCATAGGTCAATGCTTAACCACTGAGCACACTGGCTGGGCTAAATTGCTCTTTTTAATAGTAAATATTTGGGGGAGCACCTGACTATCTAGTAAAGAGAACTTAGTTAAATAAATCATGACAAATCCCTGTAGTGTGCAACTAATTCTGAGGACATTAAATATGTGCAGTAGAAGAGGATTTAAATTAAAATTTGAAAACATAGTGCAGTACATTTTAAAAGCTGGTCATGAGCATAGAGATGTCATGTGTGATTATGTCTGCCAAGACCTCTATCAAGGCACTATCGATGAGTATTGGAGTATAACAAATTCTCCTTTTTTTCCTTAGATGAGATAAGGGGAGATACACAATGATCATGCGTTGCTTTGTAATCATACTAGTAGAAAACCAGTGAAATGGGGGAGGGGAAGGGGGAGGGGAAGACAAGACAAATTAGAAACAAAATGTAATGCCCTATAGTTTAACAAGTAGGGTTAGCTGCTCCTTTTCTTTTCTTTCTTTCTTTTTTTTTTTTTTTTACTGTTTTACTTATCGGTTTATTATCAATCCACCCCCACCCCCAATGTCCATTTTCCCCACTAGACTTCAAGCTTCATGAAAGCAGCACTTTGTTTTGCTCACTGTTCAGGTGTGCCTGGCACAAAGTGAACACTCACACATCTGTGAAGGAAGAATGAAATGCCAGCTCCAATCTCCAAATTACAGTGGCCACACTGGAGAAAATTTTCTTCAGGAGATGGAGTCTACCAGCATATCAATTAAGGACAGTGAATTCCGGGCCAGTGCAGTTTGACAGCCATCATTTTAATGAGAACTTCTTCACCTGTGCTGGACTCCCTCCCTCAGAAGATTCTCTTCGTGTGGAGAGTCAGTATTTTGTACACCCAAAACCGACACCTAACCTCCAGCTCCTTTTCAACCCAGAGATCCAGGGAGCCCTTAGCACCAATGCTCTACCCTGAGACTGGGATACAGGGGGGCAGTGACCCTAGGCACAGTCCAGACTGTCTCGTGGGTACCCTCCCCCGCGCCCATGGTAAGTGGCACTGGAGACCAGCCAGGCACAGCTGTGAAAGGAGAACCTGACTTCTGGCACCTTGCCTTTTCCCCTTTGGGTTCCTTCTTATGTGGGCACCCCACCTTTCCACTTCTTATTTCCAAAGGACTTCCTCCTCCCAGAACCCTCACCTCATTGGTGCGCACTGTATGTTTATTCATTCTGCAGAGAAGTTCTCTCTGAGGCAAGGCGGGGTGGTGACCAGGTGGGAGTGTCTGGCTCAACCACTAACTAGTATGCATCCTCAAGCAAGTAATGAGCAGCCCTTAGACTCAGTTTCTCCAGAGGGTCAGAATGTGAACTTGAAGCTTTTCCAAATATTTAGCATCCAGTGTCTGTTTTGCTAGGTTTCCCATGGCAAGATCTGGGGCTGAAGCTGAGGAAGTTTTTTCTCCTCTCTACTTTCCAACTAAGTATTTAGCAGAGAACAGTATTAAAATAATTTAGGGGATATATATTTTCTCCTGAACTGTTTTGTAAACTAATGCAGCTAAAAGAAATGAAAGAAACAGATAACAATTACACCCCCTTCTCTTTGCAATTTTCTCTTGCATTTAGCAAAAGGGAAATTGCCATTAGTTGCATGTACACCAAGGTTGCTTCTTTGTGCTTTGTGTAGTGTTCAATGAAGTGCACTTAAGGAAAAATCCTTACATTCTATAGAGCTTTACATTTTACAATATGTTTTGTATACTTGGTTAGATGTGTTTTTTAAATTAAGTTCTGCTGTGTGTCTTTAAAAACAGTTCTATTGAGTTATAATGTACACAGAATAAAATTCACCCATTTCAAGTGTTTCTCATATTGGCAAACACGTCTAATTATGTAACCAACATCATGTTTGATCAAAGATAGACATGTCCATCACTCCAGATCATTCCTCTTTGCAGGTAATCCTCTCCCCTCACTTCCAGCCTCAACCACTGGTCTGCTGTCTGTCAGTATGGTTTTGCTTCTTTTTAGAATTTCATATGCATGGAATAGTATAGTGCGTGACCTTTCGTGTCTAGATTTTTTACCTAGGGTAACATTTTAGAGATTTCATTGGTGTTGTTGCACGTGTTGGTAGTTTGTTCTTTTTTTATTGCTGACTAGCATATTGTTGTGTGAACATTCCAGTTTTTGGCTCCTGCCCATAAGGCTGTGGCCATTTATGTACAAGCCTGTGTGTGGACATGCTTTCATTTCTCTTGGGTAAAATACATTCGAGTGGAATTGCTGGGCCTCATGACAAGTGTATGTTTAACTTAATTGCTAACTGTTTATGGGAAGATGTTTTGACTGAACACAAAAACTCCAGGGAAGCCTTAGTTGGTTTTGGTGCAGGGGATAAAGCATCAGCCCATAGACTGAAGTGCCCTGTTTCAGTTCCAGTCAAGGGCATGTACCTTGGTTGCAGGCTCCATCCCAGGCGTATGGGATGCAACCAATAGATTTGTCTCCCTCACATCAATATGATGTTTCTTTCTCTTCCACTCTCTCTCAAAAAAATCAATGGAAAAATATCCTTGGGTGAGGATTAACAACAACAAACTGCATGGCAGAAAAAGGCAGCTCTTCCTGCTGTAGAGATAAAGAAGCTTAGGCAGCCGAAACCGGTTTGGCTCAGTGGATAGAGCGTTGGCCTGCGGACTGAGGGGTCCCAGGTTCGATTCCGATCAAGGGCATGTACCTGGGTTGCAGGCGCATCCCCAGTGGGAGATGTGCAGGAGGCGGCTGATCGATGTTTCTCTCTCATCGATGTTTCTGACTCTATCTCTCTCCCTTCCTCTCTGTAAAAAATCAATAAAATATATTAAAAAAAAAAAAAAAAGCTTTCCAAT
>NW_006292696.1:6180365-6188707 GCF_000327345.1 Myotis davidii | reverse complement strand
CTTTTAAATGGTTGCTGAATCTTTATGTGGATGACTCTGTATGAATCTTCATTATTATCAATAGCTTGTATCCATTTTTAAGAATTTATTTATATCCCCACCTATTTCTTAACCATATTTTTGAATTTTGAGGTGATCATTTGATTTGAAGATATGAGGTTTTTCAAAAGCATAACTTTGATTTCTTTTCAAGTCACCCTAGAGATGTTGGTGAGGGGATTGATCCTGCTGTGTAGATGAAGGAATGGAACTCATCAAGTGAAGAAATATGTCTGTTATACAAGACACTCAGGTAGTGGGTTTTGTACTTTATCTCAAAATATTTTTTTATTTGAATATGGTAGGAAAAAAAAAACACCCCTCCCACCTCATAAAAGAGGAAGTTTGAGTAAAAATCTGGCAGCAAAAGGTCTGAAAGAACAAGTTTCCTTTAATAATGCAAGTCCAGGAGTTTCACTTCTCTGTCTTCCTCTTCTCTTCCCAAACTAGAAAACTCTAAAACCCATGGACCCCGTTGAAAAGAGCTTCCATTAGAGTGGGTGTGGATAGAGCCGATAGCAGGGAAAGCGCCATTCACTGACCAGCCAAAATGACAGTGATAAAAATAATCCAGTTATCCAAAATGTCCATTCTCAAATTGTCTGTGCAGTTATACAGGCTAAACTCATTCCCCTTGAGTTCCCATAAAACACACACACACACACACGAAAAAACAACTGATCTCAAAGTCCCTAAGAGAAAACAATAGAATAGGAAAGTCAATATGAAGATTCATTCACACTTAAAATCCTTTCTCCCACTCCCACTCTTGTAAAAATAATATGTTCAGAGACTCCAGGCAGAAGGAAGTTTAGATATCATTTAGTACAGTTTCCTCATTTTGTAGGTGGAGAATATCATGTTCAGGTTTCATTCTTATCTTCATTTTCTTTTTGCTTTAAGAGTTTAGTTTTGCAATTCTTGGCTTATGTAACTCTTCTTTAAAAGGGTTATCTCTTTAGTAACTCCTTTATGTACATGAATAACCTGGGTTTCTTAACAGAAAAGTATTTTCTTTCTTCAAGGGATAAAGTTTAATGCTCAGGACTCTTTCAATCTTAGAAATAAACTGTCCAACTTCCCTTACTTAATCAACTACACTTTTCTCTATCTTTAACCTGTTTCTCTTCTTCCTGCTAAAGAGTAAGATATAGCCTTGTTCTGCAGAGGCAAACTTTCTGTGTTTCTATTTTCCTTCTTCTGTTTTGTAAAAAAAATTGAAAAGTAATTTATATTAATTGAATGCAAAATAGAGAGTAGCTAAGATGTCAATGGCAATCTCTATCTCAGCAACAATTGTCTAGAAAATATAAAATAAGGTATAAATCAAATTAGCAATAAAAAGCATAAAGTATGTAGCAATTAACCTAATAAAGGATGTACAAAACGTTTTAGTTTTGGTCTTTAATCCCTCTGGAACTTGCTATTTTATATGATATGAGATAGACATCCTACTTAATTTTTTCCTATGTAGTAAGCTAGTTTTCTCACTACTTTTTGCTAAAAAAAAAAAAAATCCATCCTTTCTTCATTGATTGGCAATGCCATCTCTATCATATGCTACATATAGAACATTGGACAGATATAATAAAGACATGTGAATGTGTGTATTCTGTGCTGTTTATTGTGATATGTTTTTACTGGTTTTAGAGATGGGAAGAGAAAGAGAGACAGGGAGGGATGGAAGGAGGGAGAGAGAGAGAGAGAGATTGCCTCCTGCATGGGCCCCCACCGGGGATCAAACCCAAAACCTGGGTATGTACCACGATAGCTATAATGTGCAATGACCACCAGGGGCAAATGCTCAATGCAGGAGCTGTCAAGCTGTGGTGACTTGGCAGCTGCAGTTCTCGGGTGATGCACCTGGAACCAGAGAGGAGGGAGCCTGATTCCAGGGTGTGTCACCAGAGAACTGCCCTCTCGCAATCTGGGACCCCTCGTGGGATGTCAGAGAGCTGGTTTTGGCCCTGTCCCTGGAGGCCAGGCCGAGGGACCCCATTGGTGCATGTATGCATGCACTGGCCCTCTAGATCTATGCTAGCTGCTGGTGCTACAAGAAGATTTTAGTGTAGTCTCTGTATTCCAGGAGACACTCTGGTTAGAAAGTTGATACAAAAATAGATAATCTTAATTGGATGTTCTAATTATAGAGATTAGGTGTGTGCTACTGGAACTCAAGTAGGAACTTTGGATTCAGGAAGACTTTTTGGAAAGGATTCAGGCTGAGTGTTGAAGACTGAACCAGTTAAAAAACGTTTATGACTTTGGGCAGGGGGCACAGCAGGTTAGAAGAGGTCAATGGGGGGAAAAGTGAACATATATAATACTTTCAACAATAAAGATTAAAAAAATAAATAAGAGTTAAGGAATTCTAGACCAGTGGATCCCAAACCTACCTGCACATTTGAGCCTAAAATACTAATGCCTTGGCCCCACCCATGACCAATAAAATCAACAATGTCTGGGGTAGAACCTGGCCATGTTTTTTAGAAATTTCTCTTATGATTAAGGTGCTAACAGATCTGAGAACCACAGATCTAGACGGACAGAGAAAGAAGAGCAAGGCTACAGGGATGTAGAATGGTGGGCCAGGTGGCTAGTAAGTGTCAGAGCTTCCAATCCTTAATTCAGAGAATGTTCTTAACCACTTCTCATTGCTGTTTCCACTTGACTGACGTGGTATGAGGATACATTCCATTATGCTGCAGTTTAACAATTTAGTGGTTTAAAACCATAAAATTTTCTTTTTGCTTGTTTCCATTGAGGGTCAATAAGGAAGGGTCTCCTGCTTGATGTCATTCTCATGCAGGGACCAGGGCTTGTGGAGGTTTCACTATTTGGAGCCAGTTGCTCTGTCAGGAGAAGGGAAAATAAGGAATTGCACACCAATTCTTTTATTTATTTATTATATTTATTGAGGTAACATTGGTCAACATGAACATATAGGTTTTGGTGTGGGTTTCTATGTTATAAGATCTATATATTACACCATGTACACCAATTCTTATAGGCTTCCACTTGCTAATGCCAATGATATTTCTGCCCACATGTTCTGGCCAAATCCAGTCATGTGGCCATATCTAACATCATGGGTGTAGGACATGCTCCTCCAGCATATGTCTGGAAGATAACTGGAATATTTGTAAAAATAACTGTCATTAGATGTATTAAATCAAATTGAATTCAGTGGCCGAAGACAGCCAGTTATATTTATCTGCGTATCCATAATATAATGTGACCTGAAAATAGTAATTTCACTATATTTGGGCCAACTACCATAGCCCTTAGGATTGTAAGGATAATTTCAAAGTCCAATTGACTCATGCCAGCTTCCCCCTATCTTTGTTGCTATTGCTTATAAACAAAAACATTATTTTCCCAATTCTAAATGATTTCAAAGAACTTACCCGTAAGTAGTCTCATTCAACCCCCAAATCAACTTCATGGTGCAGGGATTATTCAATCTTATTTAACAGATGAGGAAAATGAGGTTCAGAGAGGTCAGACAAGATCTCACAGAAATTACTGAAATACTTGCACCTTCTACAGCCACTCTAGTCTTCTTTCTACTTTGTATCAGTTTCTCTCTTTAAGGAGTCAAGATATTCATTCATTCATTCATTCATTCATTCATTCATTCATTCCACAAGAACTTGTTATCTATTGGAAGTTTGGCATTGGGCCAGCCACAGGAGGTATAAGCACAGTTCTGGAGGAATGCCCTGATAAAGAAGATGCTGTCCATTGTTCCACCAACAGCCTTTCTATCTCCTAATAGAACTCTAACATTTTTCCAGGGAACCATCATATTTCATCCCTTGCTCTCAGAAACACTAGGCCTCTACCCTAGGCTCAAGGAATGGTTCTGATTTGTCTAAACCAAGTCATAACATCTCATATGATGGATCTGAGAACTGGTTAGTGAACTCATTCTGGATAAGTTACAAGGTTAAGGCGGCTTAACAGCGGTTCTCAACCTGTGGGTCGCGACCCCTTTGGTGGCCAAACGACCCTTTCACAAGGGTCGCCTAAGACCATCCTGCATATCAGATATTTACATTATGATTCATAACAGTAGCAACATTACAGTTATGAAGTAGCAATGAAAATAATTTTATGGTTGGGTCACAACATGAGGAACTGTATTTAAAGGGCCAGAAAGTTGAGAACCACTGGCTTAGAAGGCCTGTCTTTCCCAAATAAAAGTCAAGGAATAATGATGTAAAAGCCCCCATGACTTTCTGTTCCTCTGCCCAAAGATGAATTTGATGTCCAGAAGCACTTTAGCCCATTGTGACAAACCAACATGAAGGAACAGCAAGAGAAGAGTCTGGGTGCTTAGTGACATTTTGGAATCGCTGGGTTGCTTATACTGAGACTTCTTGTTATGAGAGAAAAAACAAACCCCTTATATGTTTAGGCTTCTGTGAACTGGATTTTCTGTTACTCACAGTTGAATGGATTCCTAAGTGATTCAACTGACTATTTAGAGACAGACTCATAAACAAATTGAAGTTATATTTTGAGTTAAGTTTTGTTTAACATCTTCCAAGCCCTCTTTCCTTGTACGTATAGGCAAAAGTAATATTTCCTTTACAGGTTTGTTATTGGGATTATATATGAAAATCACTTACCATAGTGCTTAGGAAATAGCCACAGCGTAGTGTATGCTAATTCCTTTCCATTTTCCTAACAACTAGGGCTGTATGGAGGTGGAATGGATTACTTGGAAGAAAGCATGAAAGCAGAAGCTTGGCCACATATATAAAGCTTTGGATGGATGGATAAATTAGTCATCCTTTACTCATCTTTCTTTTTCAAGTTTCATGACTCCTCATGTCTGATTGAACCAGCTTTTCCAAGTAAATCAGTCTATTTCTTTGCCTTTTATAAATTCCCACAAGAGAATAGATTTATTTTTTAATATATTTTTATTCATTTCAAAGAGGAAGGAAGAGGGAGAGAGGGAGAGGAAAGGAGAGAGCAAGAGAGAGAGAAACACCAATGATGAGAGAGAAGAATTGATTGGCTGCCTCCTGCACGCCCCACACTGGGGATGGAGCCCGCAACCCGGGCATGTGCTCTGACTGGGAATTGAGCTGTGACCTCCTGGTTCATAGGTCGACATTCAACCACTGAGCCACACCAGCCAGGCAAGAGAATAGATTTAAATGAACGATTATACTTAAGGCATATGCCCACCTTACTCAAATGCCGACTGAATCCACATAGATTGAGGAAGGGTTGGTTCCAGAAAGGATGGAATGTTGATAGACATGAAATATATCAACTACAACAGGTCATTCTGTCTTTTCTGCTACTCTATCTAACACTACCTAAATAAAAACTACTTGAATCGTAACTAACATTCGTTGGGTATTACTATTTGTCTGGTACTTGGCTAAATGCTTTCTATGGGCCCCCTCATTTAGTACTCACAGTAATTCAAGATATAGTTACTATTATCTTAATTTTATAGAGGAGTAATTGAACACAGATAGGGGAAGTAAATTGCTCATAGCCACACAGCTGATATGTGGTCAAGATGGAACCCAGGCATCTCATTTTCCATCCCATCTATAATAATAAAAGCATAATATGCTAATTAGACTAGACAGCTGAATGACCTTTAGGACAACCTTCCCGATTAAGCTGGGGCTTCGAGGTCTGAGCCCTTTGCACGAATTTCGTGCATAGGGCCTCTAGTAGGAAATTTAAAAAAAAAAATGAGGAGGCTTATGCATGGATCATAGAATGAGAGGGAGCTTGCTGAATAGATAGATGCCCATGGCTAAAAAAAGCTGGAGAGACTGCCCTTCAACCCCCACAACAAAAACACAAAAACTCATAAAATAGCTTCCTTCCTTGATTAAAGCCATTTTCTGACCTCAAAAGAATACACAGTCAAAGCTTACCCAACTGGAGGAGATTTAGAGATTTTAGATTTAGTTAGTTCTGGACACCATTTGAATGAAAACAGTCCCAGATGTGAATTTTTTTCTTTTATAGATTTACTCTCAGGCTCAATAATAATCCACAAAAGTTGGGCTCCTATTTGCCCTTGGACAGTGCTCATATGCCTTTATGTTGCTCATCAGGACCTTCATGATCTGACCCCAGCCTGTGTTCCTGTCCCCTCACTTGGCATTTCCACTTCTTCCCTCCTGATTTGAGGTCCAGCCACAGTGAAATTCATGCAGTCATAATTCTTGGATCTCTGCAAGGTCTCCTTGTTGATCTACACATAGCCCTGTTTTATTTTATTTACGTTTTCATTTACCTTTTTTTGGGCAAGAAAAACACTTTAAATTTTAAATTTACTTTTAAATACTATAACAAACACCTATAAAGGTGAAATTCTTCCTTTAGTTTACAATGCCTCACTGTTATCACTGTTATCAGAACTTCTATGTGCTCTGTCTGAAATTCTTCCCAGCCCATCCCCACCTTCTCCAATGTCCTTTAGGTCTATATTTAAAAAGTGTCCTTGACTGTTCTTCTATCTTCAAGACTAGGCAGGGATCTTTCCCCAGCACTCCCATAGTGTCCTTTCCCTGTCACATCTAATCAAGTGCTGTATTGTCTGTTAACTCACTTCTTTTCCCACCAGGAGACACTAGCCTGGGAGCTTATTTTAGGACAAGAATGACTGATCTTATATTGTAGTCTCAGTGCTTAGAGCGGTGTCACATAGTGTGAACTCAATATATAGTTCAAGGGTTAGCGAACTTTTTCTATTAAAACCATACAGTATCTTTTGCATTTACACAACTCTGCCATTGTAGTGTGAAAGCAGCCATAGACAATATGTAAATACCTACCATAGCTGTGTTGCAATAAAACTGTATTTACAAAGATAGATTTGATCCATGGGCCACAGTTGTGCTATAATTGATGACGAAACGAACAAATAAAAATGAATAAGCAGGATTACATTTAACCCCATTTACCAGAAAGGAAGTACTGGTTACTGCAAAGAACTCTTTATCAGAAAACCTGAATTCAATTTTCTTCCTATTATGTAATATCTTTTATCTCTGGCCTTCTATGGCCTTATCTTTAAAATGGGGCCTGATAATACCTCCTCTGCTTAAAGATTTAAAACTGTCAGGTTCTTACGGTTAGGATGCCTATTTGTCTTTATTTCTAGAGTCTAGCAGAAATCCCACAGGCCTAGAGCAGAGATTTTCAATCATTTCCATCTCATGGCACACATTAACTAATTACTAAAATTCCGAGGCACACCAAAAAATATATTTATTGCTGATCTGACAAAAAAATAGATATAATTTTGATTCACTCACACCAGATGGCTGTTGTTGTGTTGGCTGTTGTCATTTTTCCATTTGGCAATCTAAGGGAAAAGGGGTCCATGCCCCTGAATAAACAGTCAGGTATTGCATTTTTAAAAAATTCTTGTGACATACTGTGTGCCGTGGCACACCCGTTGAAAATCATTGCCATAGAGCATAGTAGGTAGACAAATAATTGAAAGCTCAGAGTGAAGCTGGTGTTTAATGAAACAGGTAGTTGGAGCAGTCAATAGTTGTAAACCTTAGAAAGTGGAAAGTGTTAGTCATCAGCTAAATTGCTACTATGTAGAAGTCCTTCTAGGTTTAAGAAATTGGGGTATTTTAATTCCAAATGACAGAAAATCCAACACAAATTGGCTTAAGCCCCATGGAGAATTTATTGGTACATTGGTGTGCCTTGTTTCAGGGGCTCAAACCAGGTCAAAGACCCAGGCTTCGCTATTTCTCCACTTGTCTTCCGGCTTCACCTACTGGTGGTGGGATGGCTAACATTGGATTCACCCTCGTTTCCTCACAGCTCAAAGACCATTGGAAAATAGGGAGGGTCCCTGTCTCTCAAAAGTCCTAATAAACAAGCCAAGATTATGTACCCTTGGCTTTGGGTCACTTGTCCATCTTTGAGCCAAATACCATGGCCATGAATGAGATTACATAACTTGAGATGTACTGACCGAGAGCGAGGAAGGCCTGGCTGTACAACGGCAAACCTCCCCTATGCAAAAGAAGAAGGTGGAAAAAACATGAAATACCTAGAACTGTCATGATCCTTCTCTCAAGAACACTATGATTTAATGCAGTCATGCAAATCGAGGATGTTTGTGAATGCCAGGCTGCCTGTCCACAGACCCTACCTTAGAAAGAGAAGAAAACCGAGCTTAGTGTCTTTCTCCAGTGTGTGACCCTCCTAGATACAAACATTGTTATCGATAGTTGCATTTCTAAGATAAAAGAATATGTACTACACGTTCGCCCACGCCATCCCCCAGCCCC
>NW_006292696.1:6165986-6180308 GCF_000327345.1 Myotis davidii | reverse complement strand
CTCAGTGTCCAGGAGAAAAGTACTCAGTGCATGTCTTCATGCATCCCAGATCCAGGAAGGCCATTCAGGATGGGGGTAAGGGAAGGTTTTGAGCCAAAAAAGAGAAATGAAAACAAAAAGGTCCCGCCCTGTCAGCATTAACTGGAGTATAAGAAATGAAGTTTGGGCGGACAGACAGACAGACTCCTGGTGTCGGCTGACAGTCAAAATGTCCAGAGGGCCTGTCATCCTCTGGCTGCTGAGGGAGCTGTGGTGGCTTTATCTGAGTAAGTGTCTGACCTGCCATGGAGGAGGGGGGCTCCGTACCCTGAGATGGGGTTCCTTGACTGGTGGGCTTCAGGCAGCAGAAGCCCACCTCATTCCCTCCCCTATCCCCCACCCAGGGTTTCTTATTTGGGTGGTCTCTCCTCCTGCTGTCGTACAAAGTTTTATGCTGAGACCACTTTGGGGGTTTCAGGGTGGGGTCATTTGTGTTCATATCAGAAATGGCAATTTAAGAAGAAACACCGAAATAAGGGGTCAGATGAAATGGGGAAAAGAAATGTCCTCTGCAGATGTTATCAGTGCCGTCAGATGGAGGGCAATTTGCTCTGGAAAGGGCTCTTCTTGTAATTCTCCTTTTTCTCTTTATTGTCAGTTTTAGTTTGCCTGTTGGATTACTTTGCCGGGGAGGAGGTTTCAAGGAGCGGTTTCTTCTGGCACATTGTTTGCAGGTTTTGGACGATGCAGAGGTCCGCCCTGGGCGGAGACCTGTGTATCCTGGTGGCAGAGGGCAAATGCTCGTGCCGAGCCCGAGTCCTGTCAGTTGGCTGACAGTTGGCACTGGGAACACGTTGAATAAGCCCTGGCGTTCCCCGTGTGAAATGAGGGACCTGGATCAGACCAGTGTTCACCATCTGTGATTCTAGAACCAGACAGTATCTAATGTCTTTTGTAGTTTTAAAAGTTTGGTAGTTGAAGGACAGCAGAAGTGTTTCCTTTACCTGTCCAGCATGTGCACTGCAGTTCTCTCTGCCTCTCTTCTGCAAGCCCATGGCCCCTCAGGTCTCCTCCAAAGGTGGGCTTTTCCTGAGCGCTCAGGACTGATTCAGGAATTTTTTTTTAAGATATATTTTTATTGATTTTTTTACAGAGAGGAAGGGAGAGGGATAGAGAGTTAGAAACATCGATGAGATAGAAACACCGATCAGCTGCCTCCTGCACACCTCTTACTGGGGATGTGCCCACAACCAAGGTACATGCCCTTGACGGGAATCGAACCTGGGACCTTTCAGTCCACAGGCCGATGCTTTATCCACTGAGCCAAACCAGTTAGGGCTGATTCAGGAATTTCTGCTATGAGTTCCTGTCCTCCCTGGAGTTCCGCTGTACCTCCCGCCCCCTCCCCTTCCCTTCCCCCATCCCACATCAGAGAACAGGTCACTGAGCTGCTTATCTCTCCAGATACACTGTGGCCATTAATGGAATAAAAGCAGCCCCTGTCTGCCTTTCTTCTTCTTCTTCTTCTTCTTCTTCTTCTTCTTCTTCTTCTTCTTCTTCTTCTTCTTCTTCTTCTTCTTCTTCTTTTAATCAATGTTTTCAATGGTCTTTATCTTGTTTTGGGAACTTGAGGTGTTCTGGGAACTTGATTTTGTTATGCTGAAAGTTGCTGGGGTCTAAGTCCACATAGCCAGCTACTGGCTGGTTGCTGAGCTGTTGGTTGAGCTAGGGTGGGTTTCTTTAACCCTGTTTAAAGGAGATAGTAGCTGGTGAACTTTCTCCTTTTTTCATTTGGGTCTTTTCTAAAATGACCAAATTAGAAGAGAATGACTGTTCAGAATCACTGAGAATCCATCAAAGCTGCACATGCCCTTCAAAGATGCTGAATCAGAAACTCCAGGCTGCAGATGGTGAAACTGAGACCTGGATCAGGGAAGGACCTTTCTTGAGGTCACCAGGTCACCAGCTGGAGGAGACACCACTGGCACCAGAACCCAGGTTGTCCCCACACCATCCTGGGTAGCTTCTGAAAAACGGAATTGATTTGACACCAACAATTCCTCTGCTACAGGATACTTTTGTAACTGGAAAAAAACCCAGGGTTTTTTGGTCCTATTTCTAAATTCTCCTGTGTTTGGTTACTTCATTAATTCCATGTAGCATTGATATTTCATCTCATGCGAACCTTAGAAAGGCTTTCTGAGGGAAGTCATTATCCCCTTTATTTTACGATGACAATGAGGTTAGGCTTACTGTGGCTTTCCTCCAAGAACACAAAGGCCCATGAGGTTTACAATGTACGCCTAATGGGTGTTTTTCTGCCACAGCAAAATGCCTAATTGCCTGCTTCCTTTTTTTCAAAACCATCAATTTTGAACAGATGAGTAATACAGAAACACCCTTGGTGAAAAAAAAAATAAAGCTATAAATCTCTTTTGAGGACCACCCCCAGGCCCCATCCCTTTCCAATCGTCATGGAGAGGACCAACACAATGAGTTGGGGGTATATCCCACCAGACACTTTTCTATGCATTTAGCTTCATCTATCTATACCCCCACCCCCACATGCACATACACAGTGTGAACTGTTTATTTATTTTATTAATGGTTTTTACACTGTATGTGTTATATTAAAATTTTCCCTTTTCATACTTTCGTAAGACCGAGTTTTCATGCCAACTGGCATAAGTCTATCTAATTCTAATAACCTTCTACACATGATTCCATGGAATGAATGTGCCAGTTTTGCCAGGCACATAGACACGTTCATTCCATTCACATGTATGTGAAGGTGGCAATAAACATTTGCTATTAGGTTTTCTTGTGCATGTGTGTTTTTCTAGGGTAAATAAAACACAAACTTGCTAAGGTTTAGAATGCACATGTGCATGTTGAGTATTAATAGAAACTGCCAAATTGGCCCACACTATGGCTATACCAATTCTTACCCTATTTCTGTGTAGTTGACTCCGGTAAGCTATCTTTTCCTAAATCCCTGTTGGCTAAAAATTGCTTTTATCAGCACTCTAAATTTTGGCCAAATAGGTGAAATTTACTAGCTACTCATATCGCCTCATCTATGAATTGCCTGTTATGTCCTTTTTTAGTTTTTCTGTTGGGTCCTAAGAAGTAGGATGCTTCCTGTGACGCTGTAATACTTGGGAGAGTAAACTGATGACTCGCCAGTAGAAATAATTCTTGCATATATTTTAAAATTAATTCTCCCAATATAAATAGGAACAAGCCTATGTTTCAGAAGTTATTTGTTTTAGGCGCACGTGTTCTGTGTTGCTGTGTGTTATGACCCAGGGTGATGACAATGAATTGCTTACCTTTTTTCCTGGGTTGATGGTGGGCAGAGTGGACTTCTACAGCATTTATGGTCTGTGAAACGTTTTCACTGCAGCAAAGCGAAGGGGCTGTGAGTGCAGGGAAGGCTCTGGCTGCTCTGTATTTGGAATGACCTTCATCATGGGCGTCCACTGTGGAAAGCCCAGGTAGCACGCCCTTTGGCTTCCTCTCTGGGCGCCCTTTAGGGTTGATGCTCACCTCCCCCTAGAGAGGGATATCTAGACGTTCCTGACACCAGGTCAGGGCCTGTGGGCCATGTCTTATACAACTTAGCCAAATGGGTCAACACAGCTAGTGCATGGGGCCTCATGGGCCTAGGGGAGTCCTGGAGGAAAACAGGAAGCAGAAACCTGGTGCCTGGGATGTAGTCTGATGGTCTGGAGCTTCAGCTGCCTCGCTCTCACTTCAGTAGGTTTTCTGTTGTTTAGAACAAGTACTGGTGCTCAATTAAATCAGTGGTCTGGCAGCAGTGAGAATATTTCCCAGATTATCAGAAATGGATGTGTTAACGTAAAAAACCATTGAAACCTGTAAAGAATTTTTGTGAGTTTATTTGAGCCAAACTGTCAACATATGCCAGGAAGCAGAACCTCAACGAATTGAGATAGTGCTCTGGAGAATGGCAGGGTTACATCTGTATTTATACATGAAATACATTGGTGACAGATACAGTAAAGGTTGACCTTATCAGTGAAGATATTGGCTTAGGACGTAACTGCCCACCATAACTGCTTTTAGTTAAGGTTTAATTTCAGACCATCCTTTGTGGTTCCTTTAGGTCTCCGAGTCTGCAAAACTGCCATGCAGGCCTTTCCTGAGCTTGTCAGGTCAGCATGTGGCCCCTTTCGTCCACAGATGTGATCTTCAAAGAGCTTGTCCTGTGGTCCTCACACACTGGGGGAGTGGCCAATGATATCAAAAGAGTTTGATGATGTCCATTTCCAGGGGCTTTGGCCTCAGAGATTCTGACTCAGGGACGGTCAATAAAATATCTGTTTTTAACAATCTCCCTGGGTCATGCTGATGAGCAGCCAAAGTTGGGAAAAGTGGACACTTCATCTTAGAACTAGAGTGGGGTACAAGTAGGTTTACAATTGTTCACATGGAAAATAATACAATAATTAATAAATAATAATACAAGAATAAATTCTGTGTTTCACGTACTCACAACTGTAAACCTATTTATACATCACACAGTAGTGATACCAACCATATTACCCTCTGGCATTTTTGTATGCCACAGTTCCCATTCTAATTCCTGTGGTCTGCTTCACTCAGTTCTAACATTTAAAAAACCCTCAAACTCCACCTACCTTCATATTGTCTAACAACAAATAAATGGTCCAGAGCAATTCCTTTTCATTTCCTGTGCTGAAAAGAGAGAGCAATGGTATATAGTCTGGTAGCCCATATTCCTATCTTAGCCCTCTCAATGTTGGAGGACAGAAGGAGACCCATTTGAGATATTCAAGTCAAGAGAACATAATCACTGTTCATTGGGCTCCAGTGGGCAAAGTGCTATGTTTAGACCTGTTTTTCTGAGTTAGGGGAATTGAGTTAAAGGGTCAGGATTTTTCAGTGGAGAGTCTATTGGTTTATCTTACGGTACTCAAGGTCAGAGTGGAAGGGAGGGGGAGGAGAGAGAGAGAAACATCAGCAAAAAGTCTTGCTGTGGAAATGAGCTTTAGACACTCAGGTGGGTCAGCTGTCTCCACTTGGGGGATGGAAGGATGTAGAGTTAGGAGCTCAGCTCTGGTGAAGCACACATCAGAATTTAGACTAAAGAAACACATATTCTACGACCCTGTGCATCTTCCTGGAAGCACCTGTTTGCGCAACCACGATCATGTCTGAGATACGTCAGTACCACACGACCTGGTTTTCTCATCCCTCCTCACAGCGCCAGCTGCAGCGCAGACTGTCGTGACCGGATACGTGGGCCAGACGGTGACTTTGCCCTGCACGTATGCATCGTGGTCTCAGGGCAGCCACAGCATGTGCTGGGGCAAAGGCTCGTGTCCCAAATCCAAATGCAACGAGGAACTTCTCCACACCGATGATAGGAGGGTCGTCTCCCGGAAGTCGTCAAAATACCAGCTTTGGGGGAATATCCGGAGAGGCGACGTCTCTTTGACCATCTCCAACACCAACGAAGGTGACAGCGCTGTGTACTGCTGCCGCATAGAGGTGCCCGGCTGGTTCAATGATGTCAAGAAGAACATTGTCCTGAGGCTAACGAGAGGTGAGCACAGGAAGGGGCTGGTGCCTGTGGAAGGAGAGATTTGGTGGCTAATGGGTGATGGATTCAGTGGGGGCAGGGAGAGAAGCGTTAGCTCCTTAAGCCAGGAGTGGACGGGTTACATCTCGGAAGTGTTGCTCCGACTAAGAGCCACGATGTGCGGCAGATGCCCAGGGGGTCCAAGAGGGCCACAGGAATGATTGGAGGGTGGCGGGTTGGGAAGGAAACTTTAGGGTCAATCTGAAGAAGGCAGCTGCTTTTTACCTTTGGGATTGTTGCCCACTGGTTACAGATCTCTCAATTTTTATGTGAGATGTACTGATTTTTGCATGTTGGCAAAGATTTCAACATTTAGAAAAATACATACTGTGAAGCTAAATAAAGTGTGTCTGTGGTCAGCTTCAGCCCATCAGCCAGTAGGTTGTAGCTTCTGGCAGCAAAAAAGGGCATGTGATAAGGGGACTCTCAGGGCCATTTTAAGGCATGTTTTTCCTTCTGTTACTATCTTGCTTTTGGTGAAATTTGGAATAAGGTGGAACTCCTAAAGCTTTGAGCTGCAAGGGAGGCAAACAATTGATGTGGTTCTCTCACATTGATGTTTCTCTCTCTCTCCTCCTTGCCCCTCCCTTCCACTCTCTAAAAATGAATGGAAAAAATATCCTCCAGTGAGGATTAATAAAAACAAACAAACAAAAGATTTGAGCTGCATGGAGGGCAGTCTATGGCTAAATGATGCTAACAATAACGACCTTTTCTGCTTGTCTGGAATGGAGCCTTGTAAAGTAAGCCCTGTGTTCAGCTTTCATCAATGATGGAGGAATCTGGGGCTCCATTCCTAAGTGGAAGGGCATCTTCGAAGGCAGGGTCTGGATATTAATATGCGTAACCAGCTCCTTAGGTGACTCTAATGTACTTTATTTTATTGCTTTTTAAAATTTATTGAATTTATTAGGGTGACATTGGTTAATAAATTATATAGGATTCAAGTATACAATTGTATAATTCATCATCTGTATATGTAATCCCCATACTGGTGTCTGTCTCTCAGTTTTTTCATTTTGTTTGTTTGCTTAGTCCTGTCACCTTTTTCACTCAGTCCTCCAACCCCCTGACAGCTGTCAGCTTGTTCTCTGTATCTATGAGTCTGTTTCTATTTTGTTTGTTAGTTTATTCTAATACACTTTAAAATTTGAGAACAACTAATGTGGATGCTTCTAATTGGAGAATTTTCGTATACATTAGCATATTTTTTCTCTCAAAATAACTATTCTGATTTATTGAATTAAATGATGCCAATCCAAGTCTACTCTTTTCAATGTTGGTATAACCAACTATTATTTTATAAAATACTTGTTTGACCTCCAAACTCTGTGGGGTCATTTCTATGTTCTCTTGAAACTAGTGATGTCTTTCACTAGTCCATTAGAGTTCATGGAAATTTGGCATATTTGGTAAGGTGGTATCTGGAGAATAATTGTGGCTAATGAACCCAAATTCAAACGTTTAGGGGGTGAGTGGTGCTGGCACGAACCAATCTTTAATATCCAAAAGAGACTGCACCTCACCATACTTTGGACTCAGTGTTTTTAGACTTTTATTTTATTGTGAAAAGAACACCTAATGTGAGCTAACTATAGGCACAATGTTGTGCAGATCTCCAGAGTTTATTCATTTTGCTTGACTGAAATTTTATATCTATGATCACTTTTAATCAATCATTCATTTAATCAATCATTTACTCATGGATATTTGTGGAACACCTACTATGTGCTTGACACCATAATAGGTATTAGATTTGTACCAGAGAACCAGATTTTCCCTCATGGAGCTTACCAGCTAGTTGGAGAAGAAGACATTAAATAATAATCATCAAATAATGTACAATTATGAAATGCAATAAATGCTATGAAATAAAGTATGAGAGTATAAAAAAATTGTTATTACATAACACAGGTGACCTCTCTGCAGAAGTGTCCATCCAGCTGAGAAAGAAGGCTAAAGAGAGAGACTAGGAAGCAGCAGGTATAAAGTTCTTCCAGCTAGAAGGCCACTAATATGTTCAAAGAACTGAAGGAAGGCCAATGGGCTGGGGAAAGATGGAGAGTGAAGTAGAGACATGAGATTGGAAGGAAAGACAGGGCCAGATCCCATGGAGCCTTGCAGCCAAGATTGCGGGCTAGGCTTTTTAGCTTACAGGCAAGGAGGACCCAGTAAAAAGTTTTAAGCGGGGGACTGACATAATTAGATTTATCATTTTAAAAGATTACTCAAACCAATGTGTGGAAAACAAATTGGAAAGTCCAAGACTAGTGGTAAGAAACCCAATTTTTATGGACATTACAATGGTCCAAGACAGTGGACTAGGTGAAGGCAGTAGAAACAGAGGGAAACGGAAGGGTCCCAGATATATTTGTATTGTTTCCTTTTTCCTCCATCTCCACTTGGTATCAAAGATATTTTCTGTTGGTTACAGCCCCAACAACCACCCGGCGCCCAACCACCCGGCGCCCAACTACCCGGCGCCCAACCACCACCACCACCACCACCACCACCACTGCTATGCCAACAACCACAACTGTGCTTCCAACAACAGTCATGACTACACCTGACCTCACAACGAGAACACCAGTTCAGACAAGAACCACCACTGCCCTCACAACAATGACAACCACGTGCCCATGGACAACACCAAGCTCCCTTCCTGAGGCAACCACCATTCTTCTGACCACTGTGCCTTCCACCGAAGGGTCCACCCTCACTGCAGGTACCTGACACAATTGATCATTCTTTCCCTTCTGCTGATCAGATGTATATGAGTCCCTTGGAATGGGGTTCCTCTACTGAATGAGCAGTGTGTGTGAGTGTGTGTGTGTGTGTGTGTGTGTGTGTGGAGTGGTGGTATGTGTTAGTTTTCCAGGACTATCATAACAAATACCTCAGACTGATGGCTTAAACAATAGAAGTTTATTTTTTTTATATTCTGGAGGCTAGACGTCTGAGATCAAGGTGTCAGCAAGGTTGATTTTTTCTGAGGCCTCTCTCCTTGGCTTACTGATGGTCATCTTCTTACTATGTCATCCCATGGTCTTTCCTTTGTGTGTGTCTATGTCCTAATCCAGGGGTGGGCAAACTTTTTGACTCGAGGGCCACAGTGGGTTCTTAAACTGGACCGGAGAGCCGGAACAAAAGCATGGATGGAGTGTTCTTCCTGGTTCTTGGGTCAATGCTCAACCACTGACCTACACTTGCCGGGCCTAATCTCCTCTTTTTTTTTTTTTAAATATATTTTATTGATTTTTTACAGAGAGGAAGAGAGAGAGATAGAGAGTTAGAAACATCGATGAGAGAGGAACATCGATCAGCTGCCTCCTGCACATCTCCTACTGGGGATGTGCCCGCAAGCCAGGTACATGCCCTTGACCGGAATCGAACCTGGGACCTTTCAGTCCGCAAGCCGACGCTCTATCCACTGAGCCAAACCGGTTTCGGCTAATCTCCTCTTTTTATAAGGATACTAGTCATATTGGATTATGGCCCATCCTAATGACCTCATTTTACTTTAATCAGCTATTTAAAGGCTCTATCTCCAAATATAGTCATATTCTGAACTATGGGGGTAGGGCTTCCACATATAAATTTGGGGGGTGGAACACAATTCAGCCCATAACAGTGTGTGTGTGTGTGTGTGTGTGTGTGTGTGTGTGTGTGTGTGTGTAGTCACTAAATTATTCCTTTTCTTTGTTTTATGGTTTCCTCCCCCAGCCCCTCTTTCTTCCTGTGTTTGTGAAAAGTCAACTTTTTTTGGTTCTTCAGTTGCCCTCCAGGAATCTTTGAGATGTTTATTGAAGAACCAGGAATGTAACCTCAGGTCAGGCTCCAGTTCCATTTGCCAGGGGTTAAGTCTCTGCCTGGGCATTAGAGATTGGTTTAAGAAAGACTTCAAAACAATTTTTGATAGTGAACTGGTTATCTTCTGTCTTTTTTTTTCTTTCTCCTGAATCCTTAATGATCATGCATCTTGAACCTCTCATTGGGTTACTAGTAGGGCCTTATCAAAGTTCCCACCACATTTCCTCCTCTGATTCTGAAAATACAATTATTAAAAAGCAATCATGAGATATCTTGAAGGCTTTCTTAGGCATTTTAGCTGCCAAAATAAGGTCTGGATCATCTAAATAGCTTAACAATATTCAATTGGCTGATTTTATTATACTCTGAATAGTCACCTAAAGTCCACGAACTCTAAACCAATTAATTTTTGTAGGTATTTTTATTCCATTTACCTTTAAAATAATCATCTTAAAATACATTTGTAATTTTTTTCTCCTAGATTCTTGCAATCCTTGAAGAAAATTTGATGTAGAAAAGCACAAAGACTACCATAAAAAAGAGCCCCAGATCTCACACTCAGCACACTTACTTATTTTTTTGCTGCCTTTCATCAAACTTTTTTCTATTCCAGAATCAAAAACCTCCCTTCTCCCTGAGGTAACTTCTGAAGACAGTTCTTTATTCACACCCAAAGGTATGTGCACCCTTGCTCATGTTTGTGTCCTTATCTCTTAGATTGAGGGGAAGGAAACAGTGAATAGAACATCCTTGAATCAGATGAGTAGAGATGACTTTTGGACCTTGTGTTCCATGAGGTCCACCTGGGACAAACAGATGGAAAGGCTGCATTTGTGCTCATTCATTCTAGTGGACAAGGGGTAAAAGAGAACGGAAGAGGAAAGCGGGTGTAGAGGGAGGAAAGGGAAGAGAGAAGGAGATGTATTGATTGACTGATTGATTTTGATTTATTTGTGAGTTCTTTGAGGCAGCACATCTTTAGAAATTAGCCTTTCTACTTTAGGCTAGGGGGTGCTTAGTGGTCTCACTCTGATTCCAAGCACACCAGTCTTCTTTGTTGAAACTCCCAAGGGGTGGACTCACTTGACTGGTATTTTTTTTTTTTTTTTTTTTTTTTTTTATGGTGGAGGTAGACTCTCTCTCTTTTTTTAAATCATTAAAAAAATTTTCAATTACAGTAGACATAAATTATTATAGTAGTTTTAGGTATACACCCCAGTGATTAGTTAGACATTACTAGCTTACTAAGTGACCATCCTGATAAATCTTGTACCCATCTGACATGATACATAGTTATTCGAGTATTATTGACTATATTTCCTATGCTGTACTTTACATCCCCATAACTATTCTGTAACAACTAATTTGTACTTCTTAATCCCTTTACCTTTTTCACCTATCACCACAAGCCCCCTCCCATTTGGCAACTGTCAAAATGTTTTCGGTATCTATGAGTCTGTTCTGCTCGTTCATTTATTTTGTGTTTTAGATTCAATTGTTGATAGATAATGTATTTATTGCAATTTTATTGTTCATAATTGTGTCTTCTTCTCCTTCTCCTCCTTCTCCTTCTCCTTCTCCTCCTCCTCCTCCACCTCCTCCTTTTCCTTTTCCTCCTCCTCCAAGACAATCCTTTAACATTTCATACAATACTGGTTTGGTGGTGATGAACTCTTAACTTTTTCTTATCTGGGGAACTCTTATCTGTCCTCTGATTCTAAATGATAGCTTTGTTGGGCAGAGTGATTTTGGTTGTAGGGCCTTGCTTTTCATCATTTTGAGTATTTCTTGCCAATCTCTTCTGGCCTGCAAACCTGCTGTTGAGAAATCAGCTGGCAATCTTATGGAAACTTCCTTGTAGGCAACTAATTTTTCTCTTGCTATTTTTAAGATTCTTTCTTTGTCTTTAACTCTTTGCATTTTAATTATGATATGTCTTGGTGTTCTTTTGGGTTCATCTGTGCTTCCTAAACTTGTATGTCTATTTCTTCACCAAGTTAGGAAAGTTTTCTGTCATTACTTTTTCAAATAGATTTTCAATTTCTTGCTCTCTCTCCTCCTTTTGGCACCTTCTTGATGCAAATGTTGGTATGTTTAAAATTGTCTCAGAGGCTCCTTACATTATTCATTCTCTCTCTCTCTCTCTCTCTCTCTCTCTCTCTCTCTCTCATTCTTTTTGCTGTTCTGATTGTTTTTTGTTTCCTTATCTTCCAAATCTCTGATTTGGTCCTTGGCTTCATCTACTGTACTATTAATTCCTTGTAATGTATTATTCATTTCTGTTAATGTATCCTTCATTTCTGACCTGTTCTTTTTAATGTTTCCTATCTCTTTGTTGAAGTTCTCACTAAGTTCATCTACTCTTCCCCTAAGTTCATTGAGCATCCTTATGACCAGTGTTTTGAATTCTGCATCTAGTAGATTATCTCCATTTTGTTTAGTTCTTTTTCTGGAGTTTTCTTCTGTTCTATCATTTTGGACGCATTTCTTTGTCTCCTCATTTTTGCAGCTTTCCTGTTTGTTTTTATGTATTAAGTAGAGCTGCTACGTCTCCCAGGCTTGGTAGATTGGCCTAATATCTAGGTGTTCTGTAGGTTCTAGTGACACAGCCTCCCATCACCCAAGCTGAGCACTCAAGGTATGCCCTCACCCTCATGTGGGCTGTGTAAACCCCCCTCTTGTAGTTGAACCTTGATTGCTGTTGACATGTCAGTTGGAAGAATTTACCATGCCCCCCCACCCCCCAGCCTATTAGTTGTAGGGATTGGCTGCGACCACCAACTACTGTGGAGGATCAGCTGTGCCAGGACCCACCCCACACCTCAGCACGTATCTCAGCAGGACTCTGGTGTCCATTGACTCTGCCCCTTGAGTGTGACACTTGTGGAGGAGGTTGGGTGGTGGTGCTTCATGGTCTGAAGCTTCTACTGGGTATGCTATCTCTGGAGCTTCCTGGGAGGTTCAGGCACAGGTCAACTGCTGCCTCTGTTCTGCCTGGGACTACAAAGCAATCTACAAATGGCTGGCGCTTGTGCTGACTTAGAGGTACCCAGGTGAGGCCAAGCTGTGAACCAAGGCTGGCTGCTGCTAGTGCTGGGTCTGGGCCAATTAGAAAGAGGTCTGGGGCTCGCTGAGACCAAATGCTGCTGTTTGAGAGATTTTAGGAAAATCTGAAGCATGAGCCAAAATAAGCCATGGAAACAGCTTGAGTGGTGTGGGATCTCAAGCTGGGTAAGGTGGGATCTCAGGGAATCACGAGGGTCAGGCAAACAGTGTGAGCCAGGTTGATGGAGGCTCAGATATGGTACCCATCTGCAAGGTCTGTGAGGGGAGGGCTCATCAAAAGAACAATGGTTTCTGCCAGCACTTCTGTATTTCTGTCTGAAAGAAAGTTGCCCCCCACCCAGCTCTCATCCTGATGCTGAACAATTTGGTTCTTTCCCATATGTCTCTGGTGCCTTTCAAGCTCCTGCTGCAGTACTGAGGCTCAGAGTGAGTGAATCTGAGTAAGTCCATGGGTGGGCCCTTCAAAGGAATGTCTTGGGGCTCCAACAGCCCTCCATCTCCCCTAGCCTCAATCCTTGCTGGTTTTTACAGCCAAAAGATATGGGGACTTCTCTTCCCAGCACTGGAACCTGAGGTGGGGAAGGTGGGAGTGGTGTGGCGCTGGGACCCCTTGCTCCTCAGGGGGGATCTCCACAGCTGAGATAGCCCTCCTGATTTTTATCCGCCAGCTTGTTCCACATCTCCACCCCTCTGGACAGTCTCAATGTGGCTTCTGCTTTAATTTCCTAGTTGTAGGACTTCCATTTTCCAACCAGACTTCAGGTGGTTCCAAATGATGGTTGTTCTGTAGTTTAGTTGTAATTTTGATGTGGTTTTGGGAGGAGGTGAGTACTGCATTTTCCTACGCTGCCTTCTTGACTGGAAGTAAAAATTCTTTTATGCACTTGTCCTTTCATCCATCAAGCCTTCTCTAGGTATTTACTAGAGTACAGGGGCAGAGAATACCTTACAAATAAGATATGGTTCACATCCTTGAGGGTGCTAGAAAGGATTGCCTAGGTTTGACTCCAGTTCTACAACTTTTTGGTAAGGGTCTCTGGGCTTGGTTTATTCCCAGGTGTGTTGTGGAGCTGTGTAACTTCATGCATTTAAAGGACTTAGATTAGTGCCTAGCACTTTAGTAAAGCATTCAAATTGTAGCTGTTACCTTAACAGGACTTATACCCAAGCAGAGGAAAACAGACATGTGTGGGGTAAACAAACCAATGCTTGTGATAGTACAATATGGGAGGCAGGAAGGTAGCGTGGTTCCTGCACACACTCTGGTGTTATCCTGCCTGGGCTCCAAACCTGCCTCTGACCTGCTGTGTGACTTTGGGAAAATTATTTAATCTCTTTGGATCTTGGTTTCCTCGTTGGTAAAATGGGAATAATAATAATAATAACACCTTTTCTACATCCATATGTCTTTTTTTCTGAGAATTAAATGAGAACTTTATGCAGATCACTTAGAACAGTGTCTGTCATGTTCTATATGCTCAGTAAGCCTTAGTTCTTTTTTTTTTTTTTTACGACAGAGGTCAGTTTAGGGGACAGAGGGACATCCCAAATAGAAAGACAAGCATTTCCCTAAGTTCACTTTCTCTTTTAAAATCTTGGGTTCTCTAGTCAACACCCCAGGCAACACTCATTTCACTAGCGCAGTGATGGAGAACCTTTTGAGCTCGGCGTGTCAGCATTTTGAAAAACCCTAACTTAACTCTGGTGCTGTGTCACATATAGAAATTTTTGATATTTGCAACTGTTGTAATGTACCCTGCGAATCACAGAAGGACGCCTCAAGAAGTTGAATTAAAGAGTCACATTTATTGCAATCTGGGACTATGAGGGGCCATTCC
>NW_006292696.1:6152346-6165971 GCF_000327345.1 Myotis davidii | reverse complement strand
CCTAGTTTGCAAAAAGCAGTTTACAGAAGCAGAAACAGCATGTTATAAACATTATCTAGAGCCTTTGGGTAACCTGGGTTAAACTTAGGCATGTTATCTAAATTACAGTTTTGGGTCTAGAGCCCTCTGATCTTGGAATAACTGTGCTGTCCTTCCCAGGTGAAGGAAAAATGTGCTTTCTAAGACCAGTATGACCACAATCCATGGGATATTCACATTACAATCAATAAGGCATTTAATCGAATGGGATGATTTACATAATTCAGAAAATCAAAATAACCTGTCCATTGTTAAACAAAGCAAATAGGTTCATAAGCCAAACAGCAGGGTTAACATTAAACTATAATTTCTACCCGAGATGGTTGCTACCACACTTCACAACCATAGTAAAACAAAGACTTATATTTTTTAATATTTATTTTATATATTTAAATGCCATTTAACAAAGAAAAATCAACCAAAAAAAGAGTTTGCGTGTCACCTCTAACATGCGTGTCATAGGTTCGCCATCACTACACTAGGAAATGAGTGACTCAGAGATTTTTTTCTCAGCCAAGGGGTCAGGGACTGTGCGCCTATGAATGGTTTTGTCTTTGGCCGTGGGAACAATCTGTCGTCTGCCTGCTTGTCTTGGGATTGAGCTATTTTGGTTCCACTGTGGTCACATCCTACATCCTCCTGCAAGCCAGGATGAAAATGAAACATGCTACAAGCATCAGTGCTGGCTTCTTCCCTGTTCTGCCTCATTTCTGAACCCCTTCCTCAGCCACCTCTGACGTGAAGCTAGGAATGCTCGTAGGAGAATCACCCATTTATTCAAAATGCTACTAACTTATTTTAAATTATGCAAATATTACAACAATGTGTTTTGTGAGGGATACAAAAAAAAGCGTAGAAATAAACCTCTCTTTGTCTCCCTCTCTTTAATCCCAGCCCCTCCTGAAGATGATAATTCTAGATCTTTCTCTATTATGTCATGTATATGTAGAGATATTTAATTAGAGTTTGTTTTGTGTGTGTATTTTTTAAAATGCTATTATACTGTGTGCAGCCTTCTGCATTTTATTTTGTTCACATTATATAGATTAGATCGCTTTTTTCCTCTGTCCATGTAGTTCTGCATCATTATGCTAAATTGCTGTGTAGTATTTCATACTATGGAAACTTCCAGTATCCATTGCCTTGTGAGGGCATTTTAGTTGTTCCCATGTTTCATCATTGTGAACAGTCTGCAGTGAACAACCTTGGGTGTGTGTCCCCTTAAGCATTTATGCAAGTGGTTCTCTATCTAGGGCAGGGACCAAGAAGGAGAAACGATAGACTGCAAGAAATGTGCACTGGTAAACTTAATACTCTTACAAAATTGTCCTCTGGAGAGGCTGTGCCGATTTGTTTTCTTGCCCATGGAATATCTGCTTTCCCATATGGTCCCTACCTCTCGAGAAGTAAATGTCATCTCGTTCTTCTGTTGTTCGGATTAACAGAGCATTTGAGTGTCTTTCAATATGTTTATTAGCCTGAGAACAGTCATGCCTCTAACTCTGTGAAGGAAGCAGTGTGGCGTCACTCATGAAGGCTCGGAAGATAGGCTTGGAGGGGACAGCTAAGAGTGAGTGAAGGGGCACAGGTTTTGAAGGAAGACTACAAATCAGGATGAAATGCAGGGCTATCTCCTGTGGGAAAGCTCTGACTTGCACTAACTCATGCAGTGGGAAGACAGAAAATCTGGGCTCGATGTTGATCACTCGAGGGAAATTAGTTCCCAGAAAGTCAAACCTTCTTTGTCCGTGGGACCGGGTTAGGGTGGGGGCTGTTTTCTATCAGAAGAGAAGGTGGCCACCAGAAAAGTGATGAAGGGTGGGCAAGGAGTTGGAGTTTTCAAAATGTTGTCATTTATTTTATTCAGGTCTTGGACTATTTTACATTGAATTGGGAACACTGAATTGGGGTCATCTGGTGTTTTACCTTTTCTGGAACATTCCTGGTAATTTCCATTTTGCTCCTCCTTGTTACACTCCCGGAGAGAGAGAACACTTGCTCCGACCTGCAGAGGCTGCACTGCTGAAGAGGAGCTTGTTATGAGAACGTCTGTCAGTCTCTACTCAGGGAACCAACCAGGGTTTATTGAGCACATACCATGTGCTGGCCAAGCTCTTCTTATGGGCCACTCCATCCAATCTCTCTTTAGCAGGTACTCATGTTCCCTATTTCATGTAACTTTCAGGAGGCCACAGAGCTCTCAGGTACCAGGTCGAGGAAGTCTAGCTCTGATTCCATGCTGTTAGATATTATTATTTTTTACCTTGTTTTTCTGTCTGAAGTTGAAGGTCAGGTTCTTCATTTACCATTCTCTCTTCCCACTGGTTTTGGTAACAAAACACTTATAATAATTATTACCATCTACTAAGGACTTAGCCATGTGTTGGAGGCTGTACTAAAGGTTTTTAACATGCATTTTCTTACTCAAATCTCACAGTGATCTTCTAGTCAGGTAGAACTATTACCCTGGTTTCACACAGTAAGGAAAACACACACACACAGAGGGTCAGAGAGTTTCTTAGAGAAGCTTACACCTACACACACCTTTCTTTGTTTTAACACTACTCATTTACATGCATAACCTCATTTAATTTTTCACAAAAGCCTATGAGAGAGATACCGAATTACCTCCACTTAAGAATTAAGGAAGGTTATGTAAATTGGCCAGGAAATGACAGACCTGGATTTGGCCCATGTCTGCTCCACTCTGACTCCACTCTAAGCCATGCCTTCTGCTTCCACTGATGTCCCCTTGGAGGCTCTTATAGAATAAGACTGCTTCTTCATTTACATGAAAGAGCTTTCAACCCATTTCACAGGGCCTGCATGTCTCTGGGTTTTTTTCTTTCCCCAGCTAAAGAGCCCCAATTCCCTCTTCATTCCTTCATGTACTTTTTTGGGTGGTAAGGCTTCTTTTATGATTGAGGGATGTTGTAAACCCTTAAAGAGGATCTTGGCAAAATTAGCATTACCCACAAAGGCAATTTCCCACCTCCATTCTATGGCGGCCTAGAACGGAATTCAGAGATGTGGGGTAGTTTGTCCAAGACCACACAGCTAGAAACACGAACAGCAATAAGACCATCAGTAAAAGCCCTCAGGCTCTTTCTGCAGCTAAAGGGAGTCTGTTAGGGGGATATAAACGCTTACTCCTCCAGGTATATAGGAATTTAAGTCATTCCCTCTAGCCTGGGGAGTAATTCATATTTTCTTCACAGTAGGAATACATGAAAGGGTTCCAAATTGCTCCCTAAAGACCCAGTCTCTATGCAGTAGGGACTCTGAAAGCAGGGTGAGTAGAGACACATGACTAGGTCACTTCCTAAGTAAGACCAGGTGCCCTGTGATTAACTCCTCTGTTGACTATGTCTCAGGCTCCCTTTTACTGCCTCAGTAAAATCCCAAATCCTTTCTTTCTAGTCCTTTCCTCTCACAAACTCCTGGGCAGCATTGGGTAGGGGTCAAAAGAGCTCTATTGGGGCGTGGGAAAGACTCAGGGTTACATCCCAGCTCTGCTGTTTCCTGCTGGTCCTCCCTGCCCTTGTAGAATTTCAGGCGAGTGACTTGTTCTATCCTTTTCTAAATCTCAGTGTCCTCAAAGTATAAATTTGAAATATTAGTAGTACTTATTTCATGGGGAACTAGATGAGAAAAAAATGCCGAATCCATAATTACTGGCTAGTAAATGACAGTCACCGTGACGGATTCCTATTTCCTCTCTGGTACATTTCTGCTGCTTTTCCTACTCACACACCCTCATTTTTAAGCCCGTCCAGTAAGGTAACAAGAGGCCACTTCCAAAAGCTCCCAGCTGACTCGCTGTTCCTTATAAGTACAAAGTTTTATGTGTTGTTTTTAAACTGCTGATCACACTAGGGAAATAGCTAATGAGTGACAGAATTACAAATTTGGGGAAGTTACAGAAGCTTTAAAATTGTACGGTAATACTTCTCTACTCAGTATTAGAATAATATGAGATTCTGATAGCTTTTCACTGAGTCCTTTTTAGATGGCTCTACAGAGCTCTAAATTACTGGTTTTATTCCTGTGGGTGGATATCTTTAATCATCTGCTGCCTCTCCCTTGTTTTGTCCTCACATTGCTCAACCTAGGGAGGCCTAGAAATCAAGTTATGGCTGAAAAAGAGCTGTGGTCAAGCTTGCCATGCAAAGATACTTGCAAGTATATATCTTCTACTTCGGTGCCCTTTTCCACGTTTAAGGTGTTTGGTCTGCAGACATAGTCTGAAGGAGCCCCACCCAAGGGGACAAATCTTCTTTCTCTAGCTGCCTCCAATGGAGCTCAGAGAGGTGGAGTGACTTCTCTAAGATCACACAGCTATAACGAGGGAGAGTGGAGACTCACACCTATCTTTCATGGGTTTTAAAATGTGTCCATAAACTCGTGGGAACTGAAGGGTTGTTGTCTATGGAAAACTGGGAAACCGAGGACCAAAAAAAGGCCACCAAGTTGAGAGAGGCCTTGCGGTGAGTCAGGACGAGAGCTGAGACCAGAGGCCAGTTCTCCTCTCATGTACAGTTGGCCTTTGTTCCAGGCCTGGTAGCCACTGTCTCTCAACAGAGCTTTCCTGACAGCAGATTTTCATATGTGACCCTAAAGCATCAGGATTCACTCATTCTCAGCCCCGCAATGGGTCATTATACCCACCACCAGCATGAAGTGAAAACTGTAGAACAATTTCAAATTTAATGCACACAAATACGCATGAGGACTGCCCTGTCAAGCCAGTAAAATTGGAAGAATGAATACTGCTCTGGTAAGAATAACTTTTTTCTTTCCTTGAGATTTTTACAGTACTTTTTTTTTTTTTGTCCCAGCGTTAGGATGGTGAAGCAGTCAGGGAGGGATGCTTTAAGGAACATTTGTCCTATTACTGTATCTTTTTATTTTACAAAGCCAGCCTATGTTTCAAGGTCTAGAGCAAGCTGGCCTTTGCATAGAGTCAGGATTCTCACAGGAAAAGGTGGTTGCAAATGGGATTTCATATCTTTATCTTGGAATTTAGTTTGCATTTGTGGATATTTGGTAAAGGACTTTCAAATCTGTCATTCCTTCAATGTGGCTTATCTAGTCATTTCTCTCTTCTTCAAAAGGCCATACTTTAGCGGTATAGATAGGCTTGTAAGTAACAATCATCCAGTGTGCTTGGTTTTGCATAGAAGTATGAAAAAGTGACCTTGGGCCCCAAGGAGAAAGAGATAGAGTCTATCTTAGAAAGAAGGATCAGTATGATCTCATTAAATGACATTTGAATTGGTTCTTCAAGGACGAGGACATTGCATTGAAGAAGGAAGAGTGAGATAGAACAACATGAACAAAGACAGGGGAACTTGATAAGAGTGTGAAATCTTTGGAGATTGTTTAATAGTCAAGTTAAATCTCATGGAGACAGGAAGCTAGGAATGGTCTAAGTTCTTAAAGGACTTGATTGATGAGCTGAAGAATTTTTTAATTTATTTTTAAAATATATTTTTATTTATTTCAAGGAGGAAGGGAAGGGGAGAGAAAGATAGACACATCAATGATGAGAGAGAATTACTGATTGGCTGCTTCCTGCATGCCCCACACTAGGGTTCAAGCCTGGAACCCAGGCATATGCCCTAACCAGGAATCGAACTGTGACCTCCTGGGTCATAGGTCGATGCTCAACCACTGAGCCATGCCGCTGGACTTGGCTAAAGAATTTAGATTTGATGTCATAGTCATAAAGAACCATTCATGTTTTGTTTTGTTTTTGAGTAGGGAATGACATTTTCAGTTCGGTTGTAGGAAAAATTGCTCTGGCAAAAGTGTAGAAGATGTATCAGAGAGGGGCAAGCCTGGAGGCAGAGTGGTTGCCCAGGAAACTCCTGCAATAACTCAAGCTGGAGATGAGCATCTCGACTAGAATGATGGCAGCAGTAACAACAGAGAGGTGACAGTGTCAAAGCCATTTAGGAGTTAGCGTTGAAAGGACATGGTAACTGAAGTAAGAGTGAAAGATGACTAATTCTCTGTACTTGGGAGACCAGATCGATGTGACGGGTTAACTGGGGAAGGAACCCCAGGAGGAAGGATGACATTTGTTTGGGAGATCTTGAATTTGAAGTGTCTCTGGGATGTCTAACAGGCAGCTGGAAAGATGGGGCCTGTGCTCACTTAGGGATGCCTGGGTGGGATGGGTATCTTTGATCAAATAGTAATTACTATGATGATTCACACTATAAGTGCTAAATAGAGACTTGCCACTGTGCCAATACATTCAAACATATTATCTCATAAGGGAAAGTTCAGGGCTATAGATATAATTGTGGGAGTCATTGATGATAAATGACACTAATGGAGTGATCCTTATATGCTAGGGCTGGGCTCAATGCTTTTAAAGCATTGTCTCATTATGAGGCATTGTCTGGATCTGAGGAAAACGCTATTATTACATCTATTACACAATAGAAGAGACTGAAGTTAGGAGAAGTGAAGACATTTGCCAGAGTTTGAACCCCAAGTCTCTGGGCTCTTGAAACTGAGCCCTTAAGCACTTTATTCTATTGTCTTCTAAGTGAGCTAAGCTCTAATTGAAGTTCCTATGGGATCCCCTGAAGGTATTAAATGAGATGAACGGAGCAATAAAGAAGCGCAGAGAGACACCCTTCACCCCTAAACCCCCAGCCCTCAAGGAACAATTGCATTGGCAGAGGGTGTGGTGGAAGCAGAAAAACTGGCTAGGGAGCCAGAGAGGGGAACACCAGAAGTAGGCAGGGATCCAGGATTACACAGGGGCAGAGGGAGCTGGGCTGAGAAAAGGTACGGAGGTTGTATTACATATTAGGAAATTCTGCATGCTGGGCGGGTAGGATGGATGAGGCATTTAGGAAGATGGCCATGCGGAACCCTGAATTCCAATGATGAGCAATTGTTAGAGAATGAACATTAAGCATTCTTTCAAGAAGTTCAAGGGTGACTATTTACAGGGGAGGCTAGGTAGAGAGAAGGGGATGGTGAATGGAGCGAGGTTTGTCCTGGTATGGGAGAAGAGGATGTGGTTAAGAATGGGGGAGGTGGGATTTGGTCTAGAAATGGAGATAAGAGAGAAGGGAGTGAGGATAGAATAAATGAAGGGGTGAGACAACCAGATCTTATGTTAGCCTTCTAGAGAAGTAGGAGAAGACTGGGGAACCAAGACCTTGAACTTAAGAGATCATTCAGTCGGTGAACACCAGACTTGTTCATAGGCTGGAATCCTAGGGAGCTAGATAAAAGCAGCCATTAACCTACTTCACTCAAGGCTCACAGAATTAGAAACCTTGTTGGGGAAGGGGGAGCCCAAGAAATTGTATGTTTAACAAACTCCCTCAGGAGATTATTTTGAAGCCAGCCTACCCCTAGCCCCAAGAAGGCATTAGGAATTGCTGGTGTAGTACACACTCCTTATTCTACACAGAAGGAAACTGAGGCTCCACGGTATCATAGACATTCTAAGAGAAGTGGGAACTAGGCCCTAGGTAGGTCCCCCTTCTGGCTCCCAAATCACAGCTCTTTCCCCCACACTGCACTATTTTATTAAAGACAAAATCGAGCCCTGGCACAACCTGACACTTTTGGGCCCTCAATTGATCAAGGACATAGGGGAATTGTAGGAGGAATGGCCATTCTCAGGACAAGTTCAGCAGAAAGAACAGAGGAAGGTAGGAGAATGAAGCAAAGCTCATTTTCACTCACAAATGCTGTGGTTAGAAGGAAAGAAATTGGATGCAGTTGATTTCAGAGTCAACATCTTGCGTGAGGCACTAGCCGATCTGTTTTCTCTCTCATGCCCAGTGCTTTTCAGAGGCTCAAATTAGCTGAGAGGCTGCCAGGATGGGGATAAAAGGGAAGGACAAAACGTGGATTCTCACCATTCTCCTCACAGTAGCATGATATTCTACCAACTGTACCACTGATTTTTTTTTCATTACTAAAATTGAAACTGAATCCGTGTAATTCTCACATCTAACAGCTCACCTCAGAAAGGTCAACCAAGTAAGATCAAAGGGAGTTTCCATGTCTGTGGTGAGGCAGAGTGTGAAAAGAAGAAGCCAGCCACATTGAAACAGAGCACAGAGCCAGCGCTAAGGGAGCTGGGCAACTCAGTCCACAGACCAAACCGTCCCTCTGGGCCCAGCCAGGCACTGCAGAGATCTCTGGCTTCACAGGGATGCAGGATCAAAGGGTAAACCTTAGCGGGTTCTGTAACCAGGTTTCTGTTCTCCCCACTGTGAACAGAAGTCAGTGAGTAAAGGTGCCAACACCCTCTGGTCCTACCTGCACTAACGTCCTGTGTGACCCTGTGATGCTCAGCAGCCTGGCCAAGGGGGCAGGCATGGAGTTTGGACTCAGATGTCATTGCTCCACCATTTACTATCATCACGAGGCAGGTAGCGTTGGGCAAGATAGGGGACCTCTCTGAGTTTCAGTTTCTTTTTCCATAATTCTGCCCACATCGACTTAACTCAGCGCAAGTTCACTTGCCTCCTCACAGTTGTTCTGAAGTTCAAATGTGGTAATAAACGCCAGAGCCTTGTGTACTTTTAGCTGCTTCCATTGTACTCATCATTGTCATCATCAACAATAATGATGAGTAGGCTCCCTTTTCCAGAAACAACACCCACCTAGGCAGCGGAGGGCTAGGGGTCCATTCTTCCAGAGCAGGTGTATATGAGCTCTTAACACATTTTCCAAAGGCCACGCAGCCCAGAGGACAAGAGCCTGGGCTCTCAGGTAGATAATCCTGGCTCTGAGGTTTGCTCACTCCCCTCCCAGCTATGTGACTCTCTGCAACAGGGTTCCCACTGTGAAAGGAGGAGAGTAAGGGTGTCGACTACACAGCATTTTCTGAGATCAAACACGGGAAGTACTTGGCGCATTGCCGGGCATGCAGGAAGTGCTTGGTATAGGCAGTGGTCGGCAAACTGTGGCTCGCGATCCACACGCGGCTCGTTGGCACCTTGAGTGTGGCTCTTCCACAAAATACCGACTTCTGTGCATGGGCCACGAAGTTTCAATCGCACTGTACATGCGCGCCCACACGTGGTATTTTGTGGAAGAGCCACACTCAAGGGGCCAAAGAGCCACAGTTTGCCGACCACTGGTATAGGGTATCCATTTATTATTGCTGTTGTCATTATCAATGATTTTGAAGCTTCTTGGTGAATTGTACACCTTGCCACCTCCCTCCATCAAGGTTTATTGATCAGTCGGTGTGGGCAGGGTAGTGTTGGACATTACCCTTTAAAGCGGAGCCCAGTCGGGAAGGATTAGGGTGAGGTCTTGTCTGTGCTTCACTGGGACCCTCAGATATCAGCAGATAGATCTGTAGCCCGGGGTGGTGACTTTGGGCTCTCATAAGGATGATGACATTTTTGTTGCCGGGGCACCTCGGAGGAAGTGGTGGGCGGAGGCCTAGTTCAGAGATGGAGTGACTCAGATAATGGTGTTCTCTAGTCTCTGGTTTTCCTCTGTTACCGCATCTTTGCAGACTGTGAAGTCATCTCATCGAACCTTCCTCTTTATGAACCACATTGGTGCCAATACAATTTGTTCTCTGGTCCCTTTCAACACTTACAAATGAACCCCACCCTATGTTGCCCTGGGAGCTAAGAACATCTGACTCACGTATATAATGCTGTTGATTCATTAAGTGTAGAGTGCTCTTCTTCACCATGCTACATGCTAAAAACACATGGGGGTCCCCAAAATTAAAAGGAAGTATGTGAATTCAATAAATGTGTTTTTCTACTTTCTTCTTTTTTAACAAAAAATATATTTTTATTGATTTCAGAGAGGAAGGGAGAGGAAGAGAGAGATAGAAACATCAATGATAAAAGAGAATCAGTGATTGGCTGCATCCAGAACGCCCCTCACTGGGGATTAAGTCCACAATCCGGGCTGGGAATTGAACCGTGACCTTCTGGTTCATAGATAGACACACAACCACTGAACCACACTGGCATTTTGAAATTCCAGATCTACCTTAATGCTGCTAGGCAAGGTCAGAAAATATGGGTTCTAGTCACTCCCTTTGTAATTCACCACTCTGGAACCTGGCACGAGTGAAACTCTCTACATATTTGTTTTTCTACTGGTTAAAGAAAGGAATTAGAGAAAGTAATTTCAAATTCCTCTCAATTCCAAAACTATTCAGTTTGTGATGTTTGGATCCTTTCGCTATACTTTGGATTTTAAAGACCATACCACCAGAAGGGGGCAGCATAAGCCAGTGTACCTGCCAAGGAAAAGAACCTTCTCTGAAGGCTGGAAGTTGTCACTTGTCAAACTCTAGGATTATGTTAAGATTGTATCATTGAATGGACTTATTTTAGAACTAAATTTGTTTTAAAAGCAGAGACAGATGAGTCCCAGTGTCTATGAATTTAATCATGAGTCAAAATGGGTAATATGAGTTAGAATGTTTCCACTGAGGAGATAGAGAGCTTTTATTTCCAATTGATTTCTGGCATGAAGCCCACTGGTTATAGAGCTTGTGTTTTCAAATAGGATTTTAACATGCTCTTTTTCTTTTCTCTCAGAGTGGTTACAATCATGATTTTTTCTGAGTCACTCAGAGTTGGGTTCCTTTAATGCAGTGGTTCTCAACCTTCTGGCCCTTTAAATACAGTTCCTCATGTTGTGACCCAACCATAAAATTATTTTCGTTGCTACTTCATAACTGTAATGTTGCTACTGTTATGAATCGTCATGTAAATATCTGATATGCAGGATGGTCTTAGGCGACCCCTGTGAAAGGGTCATTTGACCGCCAAAGGAGTCGCGACCCACAGGTTGAAAACCACTGCTTTAATGGTTTGTGTTACTTTGGGCAAATGAGTTAAACTTTTTCAGCCTCAGTTTATATATCTGTAAATGGCTTGGTAAGCATTCAATGAGGTAATTTACATGAGGTGGTTATCCCTATCCTAGGTATGCAGTAGTGCCCAGATTGATTATTAGAGGGAGTTTCTAGTGATTTTGAAGCAAATTTTTGCTAATGGGATGGGAGCAAGGTTGATGTTCAAAATGGATTCTTAAAAGAATTTGTAAAAATGCAATGCCTTTCCAGAACTGCATATAACACATATTTTTAAAAAATACTATACATGTATTTCAATAGCACTGTTGATTTTTTTTAAAAATGTGTTTTTATTGATTTGAGAGAAAGAGAGAAATGGAGGGAGGGAGGGAGGGAGAGAGTGAATTCTCATCTACAACCATAGGCATAACCATCTTGAAGGGTAAATCTCTCATCACCCTGGAGTTTGAAAGTCTGAAAGTTTTAAGAAGAAAAGTGTGCTCAGATGTAACACATTTAATTCCGTAACTCCACAAGTGTTGTTTTTGCAATAGTAGACTAATTATACTGGGAGTCAGAAAACTTATTTTTTGTGAAGGGCCAAATAGCACATATTTTAGGCCTTGCAAACCATACTGTCTCTGTTGCAACTCCTCAATTCTGCCTTTTTTGTGCAAAATCAGCCAGGCATACACATAAACAAATGGGTGTCACAGTGCTTCAATTAAACTTTATTGTTAGACACTGAAATTTTAATTGTCTGTGATTTCCATGTGTTCCCCATCATTATTCTTTTGATACTTTCTCAATAATTTAAACGTTATAAAAATGATTCTTAGCTCTCAGGATTTGGCCCTCTGACATAGTGTGCCAACTCTTGAGCTGTCCCACCCAGATACAGGACAGATTCCTTAGGAAGGACAGAGGTGAGTCAGTTCCAATAGGGCTCTTCCAGAACATTCACTGATTGATCATTGCCTACCTACTAGATTGTAAGTTCTTTGAAGATAAAATGGTGCTTTTATGCTATAGTTTTACATTTAAACTTTATTTTTCATGCTATAAAATCAACACATGCTCACGTAAAAAAAATTAAAACACTATAAAATGAACGTTTCTTGTATTACAAACATTGCCCACCCTCCCATTCCACCCCTACCCTGCCCCAAGTGACCAAGATAAAGAGATTTATTCCTGTAGCATTTTGAGATATATTTGCTCAGATCATTCTTCCTACTAACATAGTAACATTTATCATTATTCGTTACAACACTTTCAAATGTTTTATGAAATTACTTTTTATATTGTTTTAAATTTGCTTTAAAATTCATTCAACAATTTTGTTCAACAATTTTTTACCACAAAGGCCCCTATGGATCATGTATATATTAGATTGAGCCATAAGAAATGGCTGAAATTTAAATCATTTAAAAAAACCCTTTTTATTTTGAAATAATTTTAAACTCACACAAACTTGCAAAAATAGTAGAGAGGTCTGTACATTCCTCTGGCTTGCCCCAATGGTACCATCTCATATTACTACAGTACATTGTCAAAACCAAGAAATTGACACAACTAGCTAGTCTACAATTCCTACTTGAATTTCACCCATTTTTATAGGTACTCATTCTTTAAACAAACAAACAAACCATTTTAACTTTACAGAAACAACGTAGCTATTATATAGAGACTAGAGGATTGGTGCACATGTGGGGTCCCTCAGTCTGGCCTGTGGGGATCAGGCCAAAACCAGCTCTCTGACAACCCCCGAGTGGTCCTGGATTGGGAGAGGGTGGTTCTTGGGTGATGCACCCCGGAATTGGGCTCCCTCCTCTCTGGTTCTGGGTGCGACACCTGAGAATTGGAGCTGCCAAGTCACAGCAGCTCCGCAGCCCCTGCGTTGAGTGTCTGCCCCCTGGTGGTCAGTGTGCATCATAGCTACCAGTCGGACAGCTGAACTCTCAGCCAGTTGGCTCGTAGCTTAGGCTTTTCTATTTACAGATAGATGTAGATAAACATCCTGTACATCGTGCATGTCAGTACCAAAGTTATGCAAAAGTAGTATTAAGAAAAAATATAATTGCCTATAACACTTCCACTTAAAGTCAGATGCATTGAGCCTGTTAGTATTCCTTTTTAGTTTTGAGTTTAATGCTCCTTGGCTTGAGGCCCCTTCTTCCACCTTCAAAGCCAGCAATGTAGCATCTGCAAATCTCTCTCTCTCTGACCTCTTCTTCCATCATCTTGTATCTAACTTTGACATTTTTGCCTACCTCTTAGAAGGGTCTTGGTGATTACATTGCGCTCAGTAGCTGGTCCAGGATAAATCTTTCCATCTCAGGATCTGTGTCTTAATCACATTGCAAAGTCTCTTTTGCCATGTAAGCAAACATAGTCACAAATTCTGATGATTAGGAAGTGGACACCTTTAGGTGTCATTATTCTGCCTACCATGGTCTCCCAACTGTTCAAGAGACAAGTGACTCATTCTTCTCTAGACCAGATTAACAATGTGTTCTGATTAATAAAAACATTTATTGATAATTTGTTTATACAACCTCCATATTCATATATATGTTTTGAAATATAGTCCTTCCAAATAAATGTTGAAAGGATGGAATTTAAATACATGTAAATAGACACTCTCATTTTCCCCATACCCAGTGGATGGCCTTGCACCGTCATGGTAAGCACCAAGCCCTCTTTGGAGACCACTGTTCTGGATCATTCTTTTTCTAGATTCCATGCAAATCATGGTACT
>NW_006292696.1:6149073-6152322 GCF_000327345.1 Myotis davidii | reverse complement strand
TGCATCCTTGCTGCATACCATGCTTTGTACTTGGTACAACTGTGCTTCAGCTCCTATGTAATGAGGTCCTCAAGAGCATGGGTGTTAATGTCAGTCATGCAGGCTCAAGTCCCAGCTCCCCCACCTGCAACCTGTGTGACCTTGATCAAGTTGCTCAACCCTCTGGCCTCAGTGTTTGCACGGGCAGTATGAGATAGTGTCTACCCATAGGGTTGCTCCTGACGATTATATGCCCATTGGACTGTTAGTAATAATATGACATTAGATGGCATTCTTTTGAGTTTAATGCTAGGCCCTTCAATAGAGTCTAGTCTTCTTACCTGTGCTCGGCACCTTCTTCCGGACTCTTTCTTAGGCTGGTTACCCCCAGTTGAAGGTCCCTCTCATCTTCTGTATGTCAATTCCCTTTCATTCCTATCTGAGTTTCCCAGGGCTGCAGTAACAAAGTACCACAAACCAGGTGGCTTAAAACAAAAGGAACTTATTGTCTCACAGTTCTGGAGGCTAGAAGCCTGAAATCCAGGTGTCGGCAGGGCCCTGCTCTTTCTGAAAGCTCAAGAGGCCGATCTTTCCCTGCCTCTCCCGGCTTCTGCTGCCCCCTGGAACTCTTTGGTTTATGGCAGCATCACTCCAACCCAGCCGTGGGCAAACTACGGCCCGTTTGAAATGAATAAAACTAAAAAAAAAAAAAAAAAGGAGCATGCCCTTTTATGTAATGATGTTTACTCTGAATTTATATTAGTTCACAAAAACACTCCATCCATGCTTTTGTTCCAGCCTTCCGGTCCAGTTTAAGAACCCATTGTGGCCCTTGAGTCAAAAAGTTTGCCCACCCCTGCTCCAACCCCTGCCTCCATCCTCACATGGCCTTCTCTGTGTATCTCCCTGCCTCCTCTTCTCTTCTTATAAGGACACAAACCATTGGATTCAGGGCCTATCCTAAATCTAGGATGACTTCATGCAAAGATCCTCAACTAATTACAGCTGCAAAGACCCTATTTCTAAAGAAGGTCACAACCTGAGAGATCCTAGAGACATGATCTGGGGCAGGGAGAACAATATTCAAACCACTACAATCCTCCTCTCACAGGATTGTTTTTCTTACAAGTTTTGGGAGGCTCCTGCCTTTTCCTGACGGTGTTTGTGTCAGAGTTCAGGGCCTTGAGAAGGTGGGGACAGGAGAGCACAGATGAAAACCAATGGTCTTGCCTAACCCACATCCCTGAGCCTTTCGCGTCACTACTCTTCACAAGGAAGAAAAATCACTGATTTGAGTTTCTTGTTGCTAGTTTGTGTGCAACACTGCGGCCCTTGTACTGCTTCCCACTGGGGCTTTTGGCATTTTTTGAAGGAAAAAAGAAAAGAAAAGAAACAGTGCTGTTTGGTTCTCATTCCGCAGTGTGTGTGTTTGCAAGATGCCTCCCTCATTAGATGACTCCAATTTAAAATACAGATTTGCTCTGACAAAACTGACCCAGGCTGGCTTTTCTCTGTAATGGTTTCAATTTCAGGCTCATCCATCACAAATGATTGTAGTCTAACAGGATTCTGACAGAAAAGGGGTAGGAGTTTTGAATTCTTACCTGCAATTTCCAGCTCCAGGGGATAATAGCAGAGAGTAAAACAACAATAACTGGGTTGTAGGATATAAAACATGCCGACTTCTCCCTCAGAGTTCTGTGCTTCTAGATGTTCAGCAACTCACTCTCCCTGTCCATAAGCTCTCCTGTAGCAAATTATGAGTCTTATGAAACCGATCACATGTCTCCTTTTGCTTGCGTGCGAGGAAGCTTGGGGAAAATGACGCTCAGTTTGAGTAATTATTAGCCTAGGCATTTATTCCATTTAGGTCTGTCTCGTGTGGCATTACATTCCGTTCCTATCAGAAGATTGTACTGCACGATGATTTTGCATCTTTCCTGGACATTTTCTCCTGCCCTGCCTTCTATGACACTGCTTTTTTGCCCCTTTCTCCTGCCTCCTCCTTCACTTCCTCTGCCCACCTGTTAAGCACGGGGTGTCCCAGGACACCTGTTCACTCTCTGGACATGCGGCCCTGGGATTTCTTATGCACTCTGAGGATTTGAATGGCTTCCCAGACACTGATGACTCTCAGATCAGTATCTTCCGCTCAACCTTGATTCAGATTCAAATCCACTTATTGAGCACCAAGTATGTGTCAGGAAGTGTTGGGGTTCCCTTGTTGAGCTGGCAGAGGGGGACCCTGTCCAAATGGAGCTTAATTCGAATAGCTCTCACTGAACTACGATGTTGGCCTTTGTGCCTCTCCCTCTGCCCACCCTCTCCAGCCACCTGTCCATACTCCATCATTCTTACTCTTGGACTGTTAGCTTAAATAACCTTCTCTAAAGTACTGTAAGTTTTGCAAGAGCAGGGCCATGCCATACTCATCTTCAGCCCTCTTGGTGCCTGGAACAGTGCTTAGCACTTAGTAGGATTCTCAGTATATTTTCCTTGTTGAACTCAAAGATCAGTTATACCGTATTTGCCGGCGTATAAGATGATTTTTTGGCCCTGAAAAATATGCCTCCAAGTGGGGGGTCGTCTTATACGCCAGGTACACTTCAGATAGACTGCCCATAGTGCTTGCCCCGTGCCATAGTGGCCTCCCGATGCCCTCCCACTTCATTCCACATACCGTTCAGGCATCAGCAGCGCTGCTGGGTGTATGCTCGGCTGTTATGCGATTTTGCTGTTATGCGATTTTACCACACTCGCAAAATCGCACACAGCCGACCATACACCCAGTATGATAGCGCAAAATCACGAATCGCGATACCATACTGGGTGTATGGTTGGCTGTGTGCGATTTTGCGAGTGTGGTAAATTCGGGTTACCGTATATTTCTTTACATATGCATTGAAGATTCGCGATTTTGCGCTATCATGGTGCCTGTTAGAATGTTGAAGAGCTCGCACTTGCGCACTAGTGAGGTCCCAGAGAGATGCTGATGCAAGGGTGGACCAGACTGCTATAGTGACAGGGCGGGCAAACAGGGAGCAGGGACCAATCAAATCAGGCTTTGTATACAGCCAACAGCCAACCACAATACTGCCCCATTGTACAGTACAGCATAGAAAATGTCGACCAGTCAAACCCCTATCATCCCTATCATGGCACCAAGATGTCGTTGATGAACTTTTAATATCAGATGATGAAGAGGAGTTTGAAGGCTTTTAAGGTGAAACTGTCACGCCAGCAAACTTGCTAGGGACTTGCCCAGGAGAG
>NW_006292696.1:6143056-6148748 GCF_000327345.1 Myotis davidii | reverse complement strand
TTGCTAGGGACTTGCCCGGCACTTGCTCTCTACCTCTATTTGTTATCTTACTTCTATCATTGACAGTCCCTCTAGGTTGTGGGCTGCTTGCCTGTGTTCCTGAGAAGCATCTACGGTACCAGTCTATAGAGTGTGTTTTCTTTAGTGAATTACCGGTATGTTTACCGGTAATAAACTTGCACTGTTTTATGTATATGTTTGATTACATACAGCCTTGTGACAGTTTTCCTGCATGTCATAAGCATTTGAATATAAATTAAAATGTTAAAATCAAATCTGATATTGTTTTACCTTTTATTTGGTGTGTGGAAGGTGTGCGGAAGAGGGGGTAGTCTTATACGGCGAGTATATAACAAACTCTGTATTTTGAGTGGAAATGTTAGGGGGTCGTCTTATACGCCCAGTCGTCTTATATGCTGGCAAATACGGTATATAAATGACTCCACATCTCAGCCAAAACTTCACATTCTCAAGAACACGTTTCTCGACCTTCCAAACAGGTCAGCCATCCTCATGGTATGGACCTATGATATCTTATACTAATTCTTCCCAGAATTTTGCATAATTATAATTGTTTTTCAATTGTTCACATCATTTGTTTAAATTTGGTCTTCTGCACTAAGTTGTAAATTCATTGACAAGGTCAATGGTACAGCTACCATAAGTATTTGGCCTATAATAAATAGTCAATAAATATATGTTAACTGATAGAGTGACAAATTTTCTTCTGGATAAAAATCTTCCCATTGTTGGGGCCTACAGAAAACTTACTAGTAGACCTGATAGTCTGTTGGTCTAATGCCTCACTCTACCTATCTATAAAATGGGGATGTTCCTGTGGGGTAATGTTGGGTAGCGGATGAGCTTTAGATAAAACCATATCAAATGTTCATAAATAAATTGTATCAAAAAAGATGATATTAAAAGATTAAACACATCAACTAAAATTCCAGCTTAGCTCTGAAATGCCTATTTCAAAATGTGATATTTCGTTCTCCCACAGGAAAAATAGACAGTTCCTCTCCTTTTTCCTTCCCAGCCCCTGAGACAACAAGTCTTGTGGAAAATGAAGTTGAACCAGAACAGGTAAACATTTTTGTGAAATATTTGAAGTATGTGACTTAGATTTTTAAAATCTACATCAGGGGTTTGCAGGAATGGATTAGGGAGAGAAACTACACCAAAGCTGCAAAATGCATCACGAATGTTCTGAAATAGCTAAGGAATTTGTAGACTTGTACTCTCAGCAGAAATAACATAAATATTATGACTTCTATATGCACAGATGCTTTGAAAAGCCAAAAATAGAAAATAAAAATACGTGGGAAATCATGGTGTGTTCCTTCCAATTGGCCCGGGATTAGTGACACCCTGCAGAATTGTCACCTGCCACCATTGTTCCCAAATGAAAAAATATAAGTGAGGAAAGTGGCAATGCTTTACATTCACAGATCTCAGTATGTGGCTCAACAGAAGACAGAGAGATTGTCATATCCGCTTAGAGTCTCATTTCTCCATACCATCGTACCCCTGGCAACCTCTGGGAATCTCCACTGTACAGCTCAGGAGAGAGGATAGTCAAAATAGCCAGTAATGTCTCATGAACATCATTTTAATCTCATGGGTTCCCTGGCTACACTTTGAAAACCACTGCGGTAGGAAATGTGACATTGGGTTCCGTTTTCCTCTTTGATCTTGTTGCCTCTAGAAGTCTGAGTCAGCCATGAGAAGGACTGTGCAGGGCGAGGGAGAGCTAGGAGGACTCAGGCAGTGCCCAGCCTAGTGATTTGACAGTGAACACAGCACACAGCACCTTTATTTATCTATCTATCTATCTATTTATTTATTTATTTATTTTTACCTTCAAACCCCTAAACCCCACAGCCTGTATCTGGTCCATGTTTTGGGTTTTCAGAAAGTAAAGAAAAATTTTTTAAATGTTTTTATTGATTTCAGAGAGAGGAAGGGGAAGGGAGAGATAGAAATATATATTGGCTGCCTCCTGGATGTCCCCTACTGGGGATCAAACCCACAACCACATCCCAGACATGTTCCTTGACCATGTATCAAACTGGTGACCTCCTGAGGCACGGGTTGATGTCCAACCACTGAGCATACCAGCCGGGCTAAAAAATAGTTTTCTTTTATTTGTAAGGTTGGCTTTGTTTTGAGACACATGGGGCAAAAGGTGGTAAGATGCAGTGAAGCTCTGGCCATTGGAGGGTGTGGTTGGGATGGGAAACTCATGTGAGTGCGAACCTTCAGAAACAAATGGCCCAATCATCTTCCCTGTGTCTCACCAGTTGAAGGAGGTGGACAGCTCCTTCCTTGCGAAGATCATTGCTCCCTCCCTGGGATTTGTGCTGGTTGCATTGATTGTAGCGCTTCTACTTCGAGGTAAGGATGGATGAAGCCCTTTAGAGCTATGGAGACTCCAGGGGAACCTGGGAGCAGATCAATGCTGCTTCCTGCTCCTTTTCTCCATTTCCCAGAGTTCCTTTCTGACATTGTCTCCATCCTGGTCAAGCAGGTGACAGGTAAAGCCATTCTCCCAAGGATGCTAAAGCTTTGTGTATCATCTTCCTGATAGAGTTCTGTTTTGGGGAAAAAAAGAGAGCACCTTCACTCATTGGACACTTACTCTGTGTCAGTCCTGACTAGACTCCTTTTCTTTGTTTTGTTGTTTTTGTTTTTGTTAATCCTCACCCGAGGATATTTTTCCATTGATTTTTAGGGAGAGTGGAAGAGAGAGGGAAAGACAGAGAGAAACATCGATGTGAGAGCAACACATCAATCGGTTGCCTCCCTGCACAAGCCCAACCAGGGCCCGGGCCTGGGAGGAGTCTGCAGCCCTAGACTCTTGACGTGCCTAACGCATCCCGCGCTCATGAGCGCGTTAAGTGGAAACTGCTCTTATTATCAGTGTCTTGGGTGGAGGAAGCCCTGGTCTAGCCTCCCCCTCTGGCTAGGATTGTTCCAGGAAGAAAACCTCGAATAATCCCTGGTCTTCTTATTTGTTCATTTTAAGCAAGCTTTCTTAACCTGGGGTCCACAGATAGAACTTAGAGGCGAGTGAGTCCCTTGAAGTCATGTACAAAAGTGCTTGGACATTCTTATTTGCATTTTTCAAGGGGCAGCATCCATAGCTGTTATTTAAATTCTCCAGCTGGTCCATGACCTTGCCCCCACCTCCCACTTCAAAAAAAAGTTTTAAGACACTACAGAAAGGAGTCATGAAACAGGGTTTATAGTTTTCACCCAAAGGATAGGCATGTGGCCCCTTGTCCTGCTATAAAATGGGGGTGGAGGGATGGGGGAGGAATTGTTCTCCAGTCATTAGCAGGAACTGTTTCAAGGTAGCAAGTGAGGAGATGAGACTAGTATTCATCTCAGCCTGTTTGAGCAACACAAGGGAAACGTGTGTATTTTGAAACCTGCCCCTTAGTGAACACTGGCAAAGGAAATTTACAAAGGCATGTAGCGGTTTTGGATATCCTGGGTAAGTCTCATAAGGAAGAGTTGTAGATTTTGTGTGTGTAAGTAAACGTCTTTTTAAAACCCAAATGAGTACTTGATTGTGGGTGGGCAAATGACTCAGGTGTGAAGCAGCTTTAACACCATTGCCCACAACTTTGTAGTTGATGGGAACTGCCTAGGGGCCTAAAGAAGCAGTCATTTGACCCAGGAAATGCATTGGCTTTCCAGTCCTCAAATTGTCACCTTTAGACTACATCTGCTTTTCCTAAGATAGTAGTGGGATTCCCCCAGCATTTCAAAGGTCCTAGCACAGCACCCTGCTTATACTGTGGCCTTGTCTTTCCAGGGAAAGTCATGAAAACCAATTGCTTCCAGAAACACACAAGGTAATTCATCTTGCATGACTGATCATTGTAATGATAGAACAAGGTGTTACAAATGATTAGATCCTACTCAGTGGTTTAATGACTTGTGCTTGTGTTCTGATTAAATACAGAGTTGGAGAGATGTGACATTAGAGGTGAAAAGGAGGTGGGAATTTAGCTCACATTTACCTCTGCCTTGGTTAACACTGTTACATTGTCCAACATGCAACTGCAAAGGCAGTTTCCTCCTAGTTGTAGGACTTCCACTCAGCCAGCGTTCCTGTGGGTCTGGGTGATGTCCCTTCCGTCTTTTAGTTTCACTTTTGAAATGGTTGTTCGAGGCGGCAAACTCCGGCGTTAACCTATGCCGCCATCTTGGTTCTCCTCGTAAACGTCTTTTTAAAACCCAAATGAGTACTTGATTGTGGGTGGGCAAATGACTCAGGTGTGAAGCAGCTTTAACACCATTGCCCACAACTTTGTAGTTGATGGGAACTGCCTAGGGGCCTAAAGAAGCAGTCATTTGACCCAGGAAATGCATTGGCTTTCCAGTCCTCAAATTGTCACCTTTAGACTACATCTGCTTTTCCTAAGATAGTAGTGGGATTCCCCCAGCATTTCAAAGGTCCTAGCACAGCACTCTGCTTATACTGTGGCCTTGTCTTTCCAGGGAAAGTCACGAAAACCAATTGCTTCCAGAAACACACAAGGTAATTCATCTTGCATGACTGATCATTGTAATGATAGAACAAGGTGTTACAAATGATTAGATCCTACTCAGTGGTTTAATGACTTGTGCTTGTGTTCTGATTAAATACAGAGTTGGAGAGATGTGACATTAGAGGTGAAAAGGAGGTGGGAATTTAGCTCACATTTACCTCTGCCTTGGTTAACACTGTTACATTGTCCAACATGCAACTGCAAAGGCAGGTTGCATTAATAGAAGTATGCCATGCAAAAGAAAGAAGGTGATATATCACTCTACTCTGTGCGAGAAGTTTTTTCTTCAACTCTGGCAACTCACTTTAAAAAGGGACATTGTTAAACTGGAGTTCATGGAGAGGAGAGTGGCAGTGTGAAAAATGAAGAAAAAAAAATACATCGAATGTTATTCCTGGGATATGGCTTCTTCTGCCCAATACACCATGGGATCCATGGGAGCAAATGTGTGTGTGTGTGTGTGTGTGTGTTTAATAGTTTGAAGAATCTCTAAAAAGGTATTTTGGATATTTATCCTGTTCTATAACTTTCTGGAAAAGGAATTAAAAGATTTGGTGTTAACTGTGATGAAAACCTTGTCTTCACTGAATAATTGCCTTAATACCACAATATCTGTTAACAAATAAATACTAAGAAGTAGGGAAACTGAGGCTCAGCAAGGTGACTTTCTAAGGTCACAGCTGTAGATTGTGTGTAAGTAAATGCCTTTAGCTTGTGATTTATATTTTCTAATATAGAAACTTCTAACTTCCCTATTAAAATAGGTTGACGAAAACCCTGTATCCCATAGGGCAGTGATGGCGAACTCATTTTTTTTCGTTGATTTTTCTTTGTTAAATGGCATTTAAATATACAAAATAAATAGCAAAAATATAAGTCTTTGTTTTACTATGGTTGCAAATATCAAAACATTTCTATATGTGACACAGCACCAGAGTGAAGTTTGGGCTTTTCAAAATGCTGACACGCCGAGCTCAAAAGGTTTGCCATCACTGCCATAGGGCCTCAGTTTGGCCATCTGTGACATGAAAGAGTTGGACTGGATGGGCTCTGAGCCCTTTTAACTCTGGGAGCCTTGGTTAGTTGTGTGTAATTTATCCATTTATTCCTGGTCGTGGTGGTTCGCATTA
>NW_006292696.1:6105332-6143000 GCF_000327345.1 Myotis davidii | reverse complement strand
GGAGAAAGCAAAAACGTCCTGGATGGCCCACAGCATGGAAGAGAAGACGAAGACGGCCTTTTCACACTATAACGTGCCACTTTTTTTAGAATGGAGGACAGGGGCAGGATGTAGGAATTGTCACAATAAGTCTTAGAATGTTTGTTTGTTTGCTTTTAAAGCCCCATCTATTCCATTGGTGTCACTGAGCCAGTCTTGCTTTAGTTTCACAAGTGGAAGGTCCTTGAGAGACCACACCTTCTCTGCCCAGCGCTTTATCTCCTTCCCAGCATCACTGCCAAGCGATCTTGCACACTCTGCTTGAACATTTTCAGTGATGAGCTCACTGCCACACGCAGGGGAGCCCATGCAATCGCAGGGCAGTTCCGAGACTTAGAAATATGTAAAGCAAAGTCTCTCTCCAGACAGCATCTGCCTGTCAGTCCTCATGGAACTCATGGTGCTCACACAGAACATGTCTAATCTCTCCTTTACCTGGTAGTGCTCCAGGTACACCAGACTGTATGTCCCTGGAAAGTACCTTGTTTCTGGGACATGATTTCTGCCCCCCCCCCCCCCCCCCCCCCCCCGCTTCCCGTAGTTGCCTTCGCTGTGGATGCATTTGTATCTCTCCTTCTGTGCCCAACTGTCAGAGTTGCGTGCCCCACTCCAGGGATGGTGTGAGCAGCCCCGGGTCTATGCTTCATCAATAATGCAGGAACTGACATCATCTCCAAAACTCCTTGGTTTTCTATTATTTTCTGTTTACATTTGAGTGTCGTTAGGGGTGACCATGGTGTCACATCTTAATTCTTGCTTGGGGAATTTAATTTGGGGAACAATCAAGAGTCCATCAGAGCAAAATGCAGTAAGTGATGTGGCCATTCAACGAGGGCCAACGCATGATCTGACTGTAAGGCAACCCAAATTAAACACAGTTTGTGGAAATATGCTCCTCAGTAGGAACAGATTTATTTTAAAACTTCCATAACTGCGGCATGAAGGACCCAGGGAGAGAGATGAAAGCAAACGGCTGTTGAATGAATGAATGAATGAATGAATGAAAAGAATTTGTATCTGAATGAGGGAGGCCTCTGGTGGGGCAGAAATAATGGGAAGTCACCAGACCTGGAAGGAATTTCCCTGACATACTTCCTGGTATGTTTTGGGCAATCGCAGCAATAATGCAATAAGCACACAGTCTTCCAAGGAAGCCACCTTTCCTATGTCTACTCTTTTGACATTACTTTTAAGAGAGGAAAAAAAATCAGCCACAAATTCTTCACTGGTACAGCCCGTAGATTCCTCGCACAGGGTCCAGCAGTCCCTGCGGGCCAGCATATCCTTCTTGCTTTCAGAGCTGAGAAAACAGAAGCAGAGATAGATGAAGGCACTTGCCTGAGGTCACCTAAGTCCAGCCCCCAGGGACAGAACGGAGCCTTGGCAGGAAGGACCCCACACACTGAGGGCTCGGCTCGAAGGAAAGACTTAATGCCTGCAGAGGGCGGCATTGACCTGCTTGGTCCCAAATTGATGTTCCTTTACTCAGATCCTGGGCAGCCTGAGCGTTTTGACGGCTCTCCAATTCCCTACCCCTTTATAGTTCAATCTTCCCTGGCCAGCAAATTATTTACTCAGAATCTTATTTGCATTTGCAGAGGAAGCAGCAAGTGGAGAACCTGGCAGGAGCCTTAATGAAGCCAGGTGGGACACATTGAAACAGGAACGTGTTGAACTAACTCACCGAGAGCTGAGGCCAGCTGTCAGCGGGCTTAATGAAAGGTTAACAGGAACACGGCGATGAGTGGCTGGGGAGGCTCTCTGTCTCTCTAAAGAAAACAAAAAGTTGAGAAGTGGGCTCCCCAGGTGGAGGCAAGAGCAGAAGGAGGAAGCCACTGAATCTGAAATAGAGTTTCATTTAGATTTGTGAACAAGTTACAGTCCAAAGAAAGAAAGAAAGAAAGAAAGAAAGGAAGAAAGAAAGAAAGAAAGAAAGAAAGAAAGAAAGAAAGAAAGAAAGAAAGAAAGAGCACTGTGGGTTCTCAGCTCTCTGAGATTCAAAGGACCAAGAGGGGACCTGTTCTGGAATGAGATGAATGCTAATGCTGTTAGGAAAGCGCTTGGGGAGACTGGAGCCGGCTGCTCACACAAGGTGTTTTCACTTTCTGAGCTGAAAAGGTGGTGTTTTGCCATCCTGGGCTTTATCCGTGTTGCATATGGAGTGGGTGGACCGGGGAGTAGGAAAGACATCTTTCATTTTGTTTAGCTGGTGAAACTGAGGGCCAAACAGGGGGAATGAGTTACCCCCAGCGATAAGGAAACAGTGCCAGAGCAGAGGGCTTGTCCAGGTACCCTAGGGCCTAGGCTTAGCTCTGCAGCCCGGGGATATGCTTGTTCTTGGATTTTCCTACGTCCACCTGGCTCTGCCCGATTATTTACCCTTCCAAGGTCATATCCAGTAGGTTCCTGTTGGTACATGCAACTCAGCATTTCTTTCCTTGAACCGTCTTTGCCAGCACATACTTGACCCCTGGTGGACTGCCACTCCCAGAAAGAGGAATTAAAATGAGGAAGTTCAAAACTTGGCTCTTCTGTTGCTTTTTAAAAAACACCATCCTAATTAGGGTGACCACTTGTCCTTGTTTGAAACCTCAAAGTTCCTCTTACATGCTGGGAACTCCCTCAGTCCTGGGCCAGCTGGGATGGTTGGTGAATGTAAGTCCACAACTAAACTCAATCAAAAGCAGCAACCTTCAGGTTCTTTGGTTCACAGCCCCTGCTCTGAACTCTATCGCGATGATCATTGTGTACATGTGCGTGGCTTTGAGTTGGACTCAAGTAGAGTTTAATTCATACAGATCCACCATTAGAATAGATTGCTACATCTAGATTCTAGATCTTGGCTATTCAAAATGTGGGCTCAGCCCTGACCGGTTTGGCTCAGTGGATAGAGCGTCAGCCTGTGAACTGAAGGGTCCCAGGTTTGATTCCAGTCAAGGGCATGTACCTTGGTTGCGGGCACATCCCCAGTAGGGAGTGTGCAGGAGGCAGGTGAATCGATGTTTCTCTCTCATCAATGTTTCTAACTCTCTATCCCTCTCCCTTCCTCTCTGTAAAAAATCAATAAAATATATTAAAAACAAAAAAACAAAAACAAAAACAAAATGTGGGCTCAGACCATCAGTATTATCATCAAGGAGGAGCTTGTTAGAAAATCCCATCAGTCCCTACCCTAGACCCTCAGAATCTGCATTTCAACAAGGTCTCTCTGTGACTCACATGCACATTACAGATTGGAAAGTAAAGCACTGATTTTCAAACTTGGCTGCACATTGGAGTCATGTGGGCAACTTGAAAAATACTCATGCTTAATTCCCCTCGAGGTTCTGATTTATTTGGCATGGGGGAGACCTGGATATCAGGCATTTCTTTTTTTTTTTTTTTAAACATATTTTATTGATTTTTTACAGAGAGGAAGGGAGAGGGATGGAGAGTTAGAAACATCGATGAGAGAGAAACATCAATTAGCTGCCTCCTGCACACCTCCTACTGGGGATTTGCCTGCAACCAAGGTACATGCCCTTGACTGGAATCAAACCTGTGACCTTTCAGTCCTCAGGCCGATGCTCCATCCACTGAGCCAAACCAGTTGGGGCTCAGGCATTTCTTTATAGCACCTCAGGTAGTTGTAATACGCTGCAATGTTTGTAAACCACTTCTTAAGGGAGGGTAGCTTTGCACCAGAAAGTAATGTTACTATTAATCAGGATAACTCTTGGCCTAAGATACAAGTTATGTGTGGGTCTAGTACCCCTGCATGATTTTGCTCAAAGAAATGATCAATAAAATTGCTCAAGAAGATCTGAGGGCACTAGATAATGACCTAAATGTCCCCATTCCTATGGATGAGGCCCATTAAAGCAATTAAGACCAAGATATAATGCAGGCATGCCTTGTTTTATTGCCCTTCACTTTATTACACTTCACTGATGTGTTTTTTACAAGTTGAAGGCAAGACCCTCCACCAGTAAAATGATTGGGACTCGATTTATTGCGACACTCACTTTATAGCAGTGGTCAGGAACCGAACCAGCAATACAGTGGGGCCTTGACTTACGAGTTTAATTCGTTCTGTGACAGAGCTCGTAACTCAAATTACTCATATGTCAAATCAAAAAGTGAACAAGTGAGACATGTGATGCTGGGCTGATGTTGTGGTGTTCACTGTGACGTTCGCTGCACCAACTAGCGGTGAGGTATCTGAAGCTGGCTCATAACCCAAATTTTAGCTTGCAACTCAAAGCAAAAAATCGGCCAAGAGACAGCTTGTATCTCGAAAAACTCGTTAGTTGGGACACTCATAAGTCAAGGCCCCACTGTATCTCCAAGGTATGCCTGCATTTGGTCTGTAGAAAGTGATAATGAGAAAACAGAACAGATAAACAGATAAGGAACATCTGGGGGTCAAGGTGGCACTGTTCGTCTGTTCAGAAACCTCAAAGGGGTAATGAGATGACACCGAGATTTTAAGAGAAGCACGAAGGCTTTCCATGTTAAAGTAGAAATATGATAAGTGATATTTAAAGTGGAAATATGAAAATGATAAAGTGGACAGCTTTTTTGCAGAACAAGAAACTTGGTAATAAGGCAACTACCTGTTCTCTTGCACCCAAATATAATGAAAGACCCTCTTCTGGGCACAATCGTTCATTGTCTCAGTAAGATTGTATTCAGCTGCAAGTTAAAAGAATGCTAAAAAGTAGGGGTTAATTAGAGAATTATTTCTCATAATTAGACATCTGGACTTAGGCAGTTTCACAGTTGGCCAACAGCTTCACTAAGGAAGATATGACAGTCTCTGACTTTCTTGGGCCTTCCTCATGGTTGCAAGATCATTGCCACAGCTATACTATGCCCTCTGCACAAGCATCCCAGATAGGAAGGAAGTGGGCTTAGGTCAGCAGTATTTTCCCCTTATACGATTCTAACACCATATCAAAATGGAAGATCATTCATGGAAGTTACTAGAAGGGTTACCTATATATTTCATTGGCCATAGATTTCACTGGGTCACATGCCCACCCTTGGGCAAAGGGAAATGAGATTTCTAGGACTAATTTCTAGGACCGATTGTTACTCAACACCCAGGCTGTGTACATTGCCATTCAGCCAAAATTTAGCATCCGTCAGCCTGGGAGGAACTGGGAGTGGATGTTGGGTAGACAACATTGATTTCTGCCACATTCACTGGTCCCACAAAAGCTTATTGTCTGCCACATTCCTGAGCGCCCTGCTGGGTGCTGAGGTATAGCCACAAACAAGACAGATCCAGTCCTGGTTCCCAGGGAGCTCACAGACTACAAAGCCATTTCCCTCTTTATTATGCCTTTCATGATTCCAAATATTTGTACCTGAGAAGCAAAAAGAATGAAGGGATGAAAAGGATACATGTTTAGAAATTCTGCACACACACCTCCTTGAAGCTGGGAAACCATCCCTTTGATGCGCGTCGGGAGTCAATGGAAGAAGGAGACAGAAACATTTGGCCCTGGGAGGCGAAGGCAAATGATAACAAACACTCTCAGCTGCCATGAAGCTTTCAAAGGGTGGCACAGGCGGTCAGCTTGGTGAAAGTTCAATGTTAGAGGAATGGGAGCAGCCACTTCTACATTTCTATGCCGTTTCATACTTTTCTAAGCAGTTTCAAACACGTCGTACTCTGTGTCTGAGGAAAGGCCCATCTCCATTTTATAGAGGAGAAAAGTGGAAACAAAGAGATCCCATAATTCCATAACGTAAAGTGACTCTGGGTTCCCAGCATAGTGAGGGAGGCAGATTGCAATGAAGTGTCCTGATTCCTCCCATGGATCAATGTCATCTTTACGGGGTGCCCGCCACGTGTGCCTAGCTGTGTGCTTGGACTTAGTAACAGGGCTGGGCCCCACACTCCTGCAGAGAACCCTGTCCGGTGTCCTCCTCCCTGGCTTTATCCTCATGCTGCCTCTTATCTCTGTTCCCTTCCCCTTTTATCTCTGTTCCCTACATTGTTTCTTTCCTTCCCCTCTCTGCTCCCTCCCAGAGGCCCTGGGAGTCTTATCTCCTTTCAGGAGCCCCATCAACTAAGTCCTGTCATTGTTTCCTCCTGATTTGGAATGCCTCTGCATCACTTTAATCTGTTCCTCTGAGCTTTGGATTTCAATCTCTTCCCAAATAATCTCAGACTCTTCTTCACTGAAATGAAGAAAAAAAAAAAAAAGGAAAAGAAAAAAGGCCTGAACGAGGTGATACTACCTGACAATACCCTCTGGCTCGGTATCCAGATGATTAGAAGAGACAGCAGAGTCTTGCTTCACCTTAATACCCTGCACAAGCAGTGGTGGGAAAAAAGCCTTGTAAGTAATCAAAGACTCACCATCAACTAATGCTACAGCCTCCCCATACTCCTGCATTAAAAAAAAACCTATTTTTGAGAAATTTTGCAATACGGCACATGGAAAGAGCACAGGTCTTGGAGTCCAACTGGCCCAGAACCTTGAAGCTGCCTCTTGTTGGGCTGGGTGGCCCAGGACCAGTAGCTTGGCTTCTCTAAGTCTCTGCTTCATCATCTAGAAACTGGGAGTAATCAGACCCTTCTCATTAATAAGCATTAAGTATATCAATGCCAGTAAAGCAATTGGCACAGTGGTTGGCACAGGTAGGTGCTCTGTGACTGGTAGACACTGTTATTAATTCACTCTCCCGCCTGGGCATGCGTAGTGTGATGTGTTTGTTTATTGAAACGTGTGGGCAGGACCGGTGTATCTCCAGTGAGGATACCTCCAGGGTGCTTGGAGAGCTGGAACCTTGAACCTGCAGGCTATCTCAGAAGCTGTGTATATAGCCCCTCATCTGTGGTTCTCCTCTTTGGAGAGCTTAAGAGTCATCTTGGAATGTGGTGAAATGCATATAGCTGGGTCCAACCCCAGAGATGCTGACTCCGGGAGTCTGGACTTAGGTCCTCCTACTTGCATTTTTTAAAATATACTCATCCAGTGGAATTCTGTGGGTCTGAGAGTGGCTCACAGGCTCATATTCAAACAGTGCTTGGATTAGCCTTTCCGATCCCAGACAATCTGTCTTGCCCTCCTTTCTTAACTCTGTCTGCTTTACCTTTGCTTGTCTTTGGACTCTGTTCAGTGCTGGTTTTGGTCTTCCTTGGTCCACCATGTTCAACCCCAGGGGACTGCCCAGTTCATCTCTGGTTCTTACAGCTATTGCTCCTGGTCCGCAGCTAATTTTCTTGAACACGCCTCCCTGCCTGAGACTTGGTTCTGCCTTCATTCTGTATTCCATCTCAAATTCTTCCAAGGTGACCCTGGCACTCCTGTGGTCTCTGTACACCTGTTACAGCTGTCATTTGCCATCCTTCCCTGCTTCTCATTGATGCTGTTGATCACAGCTACCCCTTTGGACTCCCAGTATGATGGAAGATCTTGGAAGACGGCAAGAGCACCATTTTGAACTTGAATCATGGTTGAAAAACACCGGGAGTGTAGTGTGTAGACAATGCACAGAATGGTTATTGCCCCTAAAACATATGCTGAGTTATTTTTTATTTCTATTTTAAATCTATCTCATTATATCTTGGTTCATTGTTTTCCACCCCTGCTCAATGATGAAGAATCTAAGAAAAATGCTCTGGTTTCTATCTGGATTCTGGTTATTTAAGGTTTTGTAGTACCTTGAATGGGACATCATGCAATTATTTAAACACATCTTCATGCAGACATAAGCCAGTAGGAGCCAGGTCAGGCTGAAATGTGCAAACTCAAATGGGTCAGGGACGTCACTCTCATGTTCTCTCTGTTCCCATCCCCGTCACTGTCTGCCTCACACTCTCAAATATTCTTTAAATGAATGAAGGTGGGTCTATTTCTCGTCTCTTGCTTTGGTCCATTTTACTATAGGCACCCTTCGCTATAGGCATCTGATTTTCGTGAATTCTTCCAGCAACGGGAAGCTCAGTGCCTCCTGTTTCCTTTCATGTAGTTCTAACTGGTAGAATATGTATGTTTCTGAGTGACAAAAGTCTGCCTCTCTGTGGCTTCCAGTTCCTGTTCCCCTTTTCCATGTGGAATAAAAAAAATAGTTCAGTATTCTCTTCCACGTGGCGGCCTTTAGATATTTGAAGGGAATGGTCAGGTTTCTCTCTGCCTTCAAGTCTTCTCCCTGCTTGTGCCTGGAACTGTTTTCCTTCCTTCTTCATCTGTGTCTGAATGTGCCCTGCTTTGCCACTGCTCCTTCTTAAAGTGGGTTACTAAGATGATAAGTAATCCAATTAAAAACGGGCAAATAATTTATTTATTTATTTATTTATTCATTCATGCATGTTGATCCTCACCCAAGGATATTTTTTCCCAATGCTTTTTAGAGAGAATGGAAGGAAGGGATGAAGAGAAAGGGAAAGTAAGAGAGAGAAACATCGATGTGAGAGAGAGACATCGATTGGTTGCCTGGAATCAAACTTGTGACACTTTGGTGCGTGGGCTGACGCTCTAAGCACTTGGCAACACTGGTCAGGGCAAAAATGGGCAAAGAATTTAAACAGAAATTTCTCCAAGAAGATATATGAATGGCCAATATGGACATGAGATGCTTACTATCATTAGTCGTAGGGAAATGCCCATCAAAACCATGCTGACATGCCACTCCACCCCCACGGGGATGGCTGCAATAAAAGACAGACAAGGTGCTCAAGAAATGGACGCCTCGTACATTGTTGGTGAGAATGCAAAAATGGCGCAGCTGCTTTGGAAACAGGCAGTTTTACACAATGTTAAATATAGTTACCACATGACCCAGAGATTCTTTTTGTAGGTAGATGATGCCTCCCTAAAATAACATATGAAAACTTGTACCAAATGCTCATAGCAGCACTACTGATAATAGCCCCCAAATGGAAAGACCTCAAATGTCCATCAGCTGATAAATGGGTAAACAAAATGTGACATGTCCACACGATGGAATCTATTTGGCAACGAAAAGATAAGAAGTACTGATTTATGACATAACATGTCTGAACCTCAAAAACACTATACTAAGCGAAAGAAGTTGGACACGAAAGACCAGAATTTGTATGATTTCACTTGAAATGTCTAGAGTAGGCTAATCTACAGAGACAAGGATTAGTGGTTACTTTAAGATTGAAGGTATAGGTTACTTACAGTTGAGGAGTGACTACTAATGAGCACAAGGTTTCTTTTGGGGATGATGAAAATGTTCTAAAATTAGATGGTAGTTATGGTTGTACAACTCTGCAAATATACTAAAAAACATTGACATGTACGCCTAAAATAAGTGAATTTGTGGCATGTAATTCACATCTCAGTAAAGCTGTTAAAAATAGGGCTGCTTGAAATGAATGCAGAGGTCTGACCACCATAGAACAGAAAGAGGCCAACACATTTTTCTTCAATGCAACCCAAGACCACATTCATTTTATAAAGAGCAACATCTCACCCTGTTACTTCATACTGAACTTGTGGTAATTAAAGTTCCCCTGGCCTGTATTGCTGGCTGGCTTATTGTTATAAGTGTGAATACTACATGAGAGGATTCTGATGTTGCCTGGAGAAGGAAGACATTTGTGGATGGTGTGTGTGTGTGTGTGTGTGTGTGTGTGTTAGGCAGAAAGGGAAAATGACAAGGCAAAGGTAATACTCTAGCCAAACAGAAAGCTTTCAATTGCAAATCTTACTATGCTCAAAGAAAAAATTTAAATGATATTTGCATTAGTTATTTTATTATATAAAAATCACCCTGGCCGGTGCCTCAGTGGTTAGAGAGTCAACCCATGTGCTGCTGAAGGGTTGAGGGTTTGAGTCCCGGTCAAGGGCATGTACCTGGGTTGCAGGTTTGATCCCCGACCCTGGTCTGGGCACATGCAGGAAGCAATCAATTGATCTCTCTCTTCTCTCTCTCTCTTTGTCACTCTCACTCTGCCTCTCTCCCTCCCAATCTCTCCAAAAATCAATGGAAAAGATATCCTTGAAGGACTAACAACAACAAAAAAATTTCTACATACAATTTAAATATTTTATCTCTTTCAACTTCTTCCTGCCAGGCCCAGTCCCCTTCCCTAGAGAAAAATCACCATTCCCTGTTTTGTGTATTTTTCCCAAATGTTTTATTGACAAACAATCATGGTGTATATATTCATGTACATTCTATTATACAAAAAAGATTATAGTGTACAATTGTTTGGTACCTTCTTTTCTACTACATAATATGTTGTGGATATCTTTTCCTATTAGCATGAAAAAATCTACTTAATTTATTTTTAATTGTTGAAAAATACATTAAAGATTATTATGAATGTATCGTATTTATTTAACCAGGTTTCTGTTGGTGAATAGTTAGATTGCAACTAGCCCTCTGCTATTATAGACTACACTAGAGGCCCGGTGCACGAAAATTCATGCACTGGATGGAGGTCCATCAGCCCAGCCTGCCCCCTCTCACAGTCCAGGATCCCTCAGGGGCAGGAGATGACCTGGCGATCAGGGGAAGGCGACACCCCATCAAACCTCTGTTGCTGCCACTGCTGGCAGCGCAAGCCTCGGCCAGCCCTGGTTACCTGAGTCTCGAGCAGCCCTCGGCGACTGAGCAGCTGCTATCCGAGGATTGCCTGCACCTCAGGCTGGCCCTGGGCAGCTGGGGGGCTGAGAGGACTGGGCACTGCCATCTTGTGGCTGTGGGCACTACCATCTTTGAGGGCGGGGCAGTCAATTAGCATATTCCATCCTATGGGCTGTGGGCACCACCATCTTTGCGACGGTGTGAGGGTCAATTAGCATATTCCCCCTTTATTAGATAGGATGCACTGAGCAGTCTTAAGTGTATATCTTTGTGCATGAATAGGAACACAACTGATAGTAAATTCCTTTAAGTAGAATTGCTCACTCAAAGGCTATGTTTAATTAAAATCTTGATAGTTATTGCCAAAGCCCCCTCCAAACCATTTTCCCAACTTATACTTCCATTAATTTTGCTATGAAAATGACAGCTTTTCTTTTAAATAACATTTAATTAGATTTGTTTTCTAGCCCAAAAATCTTTTACTTATAACTAGAGCAATTTATTTATATTTAAGTGAGTTACTGATATGATTTTTTTAAAGTACATTTGAATTTTATTAAAATTCAACTTACAAACTCTTCACATATACTGATTTGTTGGGGCTTAAGGGTAAGAATAATAATGTTTTTATACACCCTTTGGACCAAAATAGGACTTCAGTTGTTCTGGAGTGGATTTGAAGGGACCTCTAGGGCAGTGATGGCGAACCTATGACACGCATGTCAGAGGTGACACGTGAACTCATTTTTTTGGTTGATTTTTCTTTGTTAAATGGCATTTAAATATATAAAATAAATATCAAAAATATAAATCTTTGTTTTACTCTGGTTGCAAATATCAAAAAAATTTCTATATGTGACATGGCACCAGAGTTAAGTTAGGGTTTTTCAAAATGCTGACACGCCAAGCTCAAAAGGTTCGCCATCACTGCTCTAAGGAGATGTGGAATTCCACTGCTGATATGATTTTGGTTTAAATCTAGTCTTACTTCGAGCTTCTATTTGTTCTGCATACTCTATACTTCTTTTTATCTTCTTAATTTCTTTTGGACTGATTTATTTTCAACTAACTTTTTTCTCTATTGAAAATTATGCAGTGATTTCAATATTTTTAGTGTTTTCTATAGAAGTGATTACATGCATCTTTAACTTTTCAACATTCAATATTATTACTTTTCTCCTAGACTATTCAAGACCTAAAACACTTTATTTCTATATAATCTTCTTTGGATATATGCTATTTTCATGCATTTTAATTATATGTAAATTTATTAATTCAACATGATATTGTTTTACAGATTCAATACTTATTCAGTTTTACTACTTGTGTTGCTCTTTATTCCTTCCTGAATTTCTGAATTTCCATCTGGTTTTATTTTTCTTTTGCCTAAAATACAGCCTTTAGCATTTTCTTAGTGAAGGTCTATTTGCAGTGTTCTCTGATAGTTTTTATGTATCTTAAAATGTCTTTGTTTGGCTTTCATTCTATGGAGAATTTTCCCTGGGTTTAGACTTGAGGTTGGCAGCTCTCAGCATATTGACAATAACTTAGTACTCTCTTCTGGTTTCTATACCTGCTGGAGAGGAGTCAACTTTTACTCCAGCAATTGCTATTTTCAAGTTAATATTTTTATCTCACACTGAAAATATTTCTTTCTGTCTTTGGTTTTCTGCAGTTTTATTATGATGTGTCTAGGTCTGGGTTTCTTTGTATTTATCCAGTTCGGGATATCTTTGACATCTTGAATCTATACATTTCTGTATTAAATCAAGTATGGAGAATTCTTAGCTGTTATTTCTTCATTTTTTTCCCCTCAGCCCATTCTCACTCTTCTTTGTGTACTTGAACTAAAAACCTTCATCTTCTCAGCATATCATTCATATTTCATAGCCTCTCTTCTGAAGAAATAGGCTGAAAATAGTAGCTAGGTTATGGTATTAGTCCACAGTACCACAGCCTGTATTAACTTTAGAGAGAAAGGAAGGGGAAGGGGTAGAGAGAGAGAAACATCAATGAGAGAGAAACATTGATCAGCTGCCTCCTGCATGCCCCCACCTGGGGATATAGCCCACAACCCAGGCATGTGCCTTGACCAGGAATTGAACCACTGAGACACACTGACCAGGCATCTTCTATCCTTTTTAAAGTTCAAATTCTCTTTTAAGCTGAGTCTAATATGATGTTTAACTAATTTGCTGGGTTCCTAGATTCAGCTTTTTTTTAAAAATCAGTTCTCGAATTTATATTTGGCTCTTTTTCAAATTTTCTATGCCAATTTTTATAGTCCCCAGCCAAAATGTTCAAACTTTAGCTTTTTCAATTTAAAAAAAATTATATATAACATAAATATACTAGGGGCCCAGTCCATGAAGATTCACCGGGGGGTGGGGGGGTTGGAGAGAGGGTTGGAAGGGGGGTCCCTCAGCCCAACCTGCACACTCTCCAATCTGGGAGCCCTCAGGGAAGCCCTCTACAATCTGGAAGTTTCTGTCTGTCTTTGCAATCATATGAACGAATTGTCTGAGACCCCAATCCAGTTTGGTTTGTTGCTCACAGAATAATAGAGGCATTTTTTTTCTTTGCTCCATTGGTGGAGATTTCCTGGAAGTTTTAGGATATCTTCCCTTTAATTTTTCCTAGACACTGATTTTACTTATGTCTCTCACCTTTGCTTTCCCTCCATCCCCCGTAAGGCAGTGGTCTTCAAACTCATTAGTCAACAGAGCCAAATAGCAACAGTACAACAATTGAAATTTCTTTTGAGAGCCAAATTTTTAAACTTAAACTATATAGGTAGGTACATTGTTATGAACTTAATTAGGGTACTCCAAAGGCTTAGGAAGAGCCACACTCAAGGGGCCAAAGAACCGCATGTGGCTCGCGAGCCGCAGTTTGCTGACCAGTTTGGTGGGTCTAGGAGATCCACCAGCCACCAGAACTACAATTCCCAGCATTTCTGGTGCTCCCTGCACTCTGGGTTTGCGCTTCCAGTCCTGGGGCTTCCACCAAAACTACTATTCCCAGAATTCCTGGTGCTCCCCATGCTCTGGGTTTTCCCCGACCGAGGGAACCATGTTCCCCCAAGCCTCCAGCTCTCCTGCTCTGCTCTCTATCTGGTGACCGAGGGAACCATGTCCCCACAAGGGAGTGACCGAGGGAGCCACGTCCCCCCAAGCTGCTGGCTCTCCCACTCTGCTCTGTGTATGCAAATCACCCACCATCTTTGTTGGGTTCATTTGCATACTCACTCCTCATTGGCTGGTGGGCGTGGCTTGTGAGCATAGCAGAGGGACAGTTCATTTGCATGTTTCTCTTTTATTATATAGGATGATATCTATATGTATGTCTATTATAAAAATTATCAAATCATTATAGGTAGATATAGACATCATATATGTCATAATATCTACCATTTTAACAGCTTTAAATTGGTATTAATTACATTGTTGATGTGAAAAAAAATGGAACAGTCACTCTGGAAAATGAGTTGGTAAGTTTCTTAATATTATAAGCAAGCAATTATCACACCATATATCTTGGATAAAATGTCATTCTGGGTATTTTATCCAAGATAAATGATGACTTTGGTTCATAATCTCTGCATTTTATTTAATACTAGAGGCCCAGTGCACGAAATTCATGCACTCAGGGGGAGGGTTGTCCTCTCGCAGTCCAGGAGCCCTCACTCCTTACCGCCTGCCTGCTTGCTGCTCCTTAGCACTGCAGCGGAGGCAGGAGAGGCTCCCGCCACCACTGCTGCACTTGCCAGCTGTGAGCCCAGCTTCTGGCTGAGCAGTGCTCCCCCGTGGGATTGCACTGACAACCAGGGGGCAGCTCCTGCATTGAGTGTCTGCCGCCTTGGTGGTTAGTGCACATCATAGTGACTGGTATTTCTGGTCGTTTCACCATACCGGTCACTCAGGCTTTTATTATATAGATAGCCCCAAACTGTCAACAACCTTCTTGCCCTTCTACAGGTGAATGATTAAACAAATGATAATGTAATACATTGGAATACTCAAGCAAAATAAAGCAACAAACTATTGGTATACACAATTTGCATTGATCAAGGGCATTATGCCTAGTTTTTTTTTTAAAAAAGACCAATCCCAAAAGATTACATGCTGTATGATTTTGTTCATGAAATGATTTTTTTGTTGTTGTTAATCTTCATGTGAGGATATTTTTGATGTCAGATACACATGGATTGATTGCCTCCCACAACCAATGCGATGGGGGTTGGGGATCAAATCTGCAACCCAGATATGTGCCCTTGACTGGGAATCGAACCCATGACCCTTCGATGCACAGGCCTATGCTCTAACCACCAAGCATACTGGCCAGGGCTGTAATGTTCTTTAAGTGACAAAATTATGATATGGAGAATATATGAGCAGATTTCTAGAATTTAGCAGGGGTTGTGTCTGTTTTCTGCCAATACCATGCTGTTTTGATCATGGTAGCTTTGTAGTATAATTTGAAGTCAGGTAGTGGAGACCTCTGGCTCTCTGCCCCCTCAGGATTTGGGGATCCTTTGTGGTTCCATACATAGTTGATGATTTTTAAAAAATACTTTTTGCTCATTTCTAAAGACATCTTGGCCATCTCATGATTTTATGCAGCCCACCATAGAAACTTCAGAATCTTTTTTTTTTTTTTAAAGAACAAAGGACTCATTGGGGCCTTAAGTCCCCTTTGTGAGCTCAGCTGGCTCTGCCTGGTCACCATGGAGACTGACACAGCCAGGGAGGTGCCAACATTCCATCTTGAACATTGCAAGCTGTGAAAGCAGAACAGGCCCCAAGGGCTCCAACCAGGTGGAGAGGGGAGGGCGAGGGGATGCCGGATGTCGGAGCCTCTTCCGGTGCTCACCTGACTCCGGAGCCCGCCCTGGAGCCCACGCCAGACAGTGGCGGGGATCTGGCCTTGCTAGGAGCAGGGCTGCCAGCGACCAGAGGAAAGCGAGCTCAGCGTAAGGCTTAGGGACCTGGGGACACTGGCCCCTATTCCTGGGACAGCCTGGCTGCTTGAGAGCCTTGGGGCAGGGCTCCTGCAGCAGGGAGCAGGCCATGGACCTCAATTTCCGCCCCCAGGGAGAGGAAACAAAAATCCCCGCCGGGGAGCAGAGTGCCTCTGCTGGGCGGCCCAGGACCCCGGTGCGGCTGAGACCGGGAGCCCCAACCAGGACCGCGGTGCTGCTAAGTCCTAGAACCCCATCTAGGACCCGGTTGTCGCAGAGTGAAGCGTCCTCCAAGGCCCCGGTGCTGCCCAAAGATGCGCCCTCCAAGACCCGGGTCTCCCTGAGTGAATCGCCCTCCAAGTCCCAAGTGTCCCCGAGTGAAGTGCCATCCAGGACACCGAGCACTGCATCCTTCCGGATCCGGGGGACCCTGGGATCACTGAGCGCAGCATCCTCCTGGACCCCATTGCCCCCGAGTGAAGAAGCATCCTCCCTGACCCTGGTGTCACTGAGTGAAACATCCTCCCAGACTCCAGAGTCCCCGAGTGAAGCGCCCTCCGGGATCCAGATGCCTCCGAAGAAGACCTCGTCCTGTCCCCATGTGAGCTGGAACCAGCTAGGGTTCTCGGCAGTGGATGCTAGCGCCAAGTACAGCTCCCAGGAATCAGGCCTCCCTGGCCCATCGGAGGACTCCAGCGTTCCCCCTGTATTGTATTTTGATTTGATACGTAATTATTTGAAGTCACAGAGACCAATGAAGGCGGTGAAAGGGCTTATAGATATAACAATGGAAGTGATGAAGCTGGACCACCAAGTCAAAGAAACTGAAATCCAGCAAAAAATGGTCCGGAAGGAAACCGAGATGCTCCTCAACGAAAAGTTACCCATCCAGGCTGAGACCCAAGTCATGCTGGCGAACCTGTCCTACAAGACGAAGGAGTATCGAAGGGACATTGAACACCAGTGGAACAGCTTTGCCCAAGAAAGTAGCGAGACCCAGCATCCGGGACAAGAATTAGCCCCCCAACATACGGAATCAACTCCAGAACTCCACACGGCACAGCGCGAGGAGCAGGGAAAGCTAGAACCCCTCCTGAAGCAGCAGTGGCAGGCCTCGAAGGAGATGGCAATGATCAGGGAGAAACAATATAAAGAACTGCAGACATTACAGGAGGAGCTGAAGCAAGCCCGGGCCCAGACAGCGGCCAAGGCCCACGCCCGCTACCTCTGGGCAAAAGCCTTCCTGGAGAAACAGCTGAATGACTCAACCGTGTTGGAAGAGAAGATAGAAAAGGAGCTGAAAGCGAAGGCGCAGGCCTTGGAGGCGGCCGCTGGGAGGTGTGCTGCTGAGTTGCACCGCCTCCCGGTGGAAGGCCTGTCCTTACACAGCGAGTTCCCGCAGCAGCCCTCCCGGCCCCCGGAGAGAAAGGCCCCCCAAAGCTGGTTAACAATTCAGAAGCAGCAGCTGAAGTAGGAACCGCTCCCCACCAAGTGCCCTACTCCAGTTCGCTCCCACGGAATCAATCCACAGTAATTTCTAAACCATCTCCCATAGGATTGGAGCACTATTCTTAGGCGCTGCCTACACCCGGGTAGGAAGGCATGGGGATTGCATGGCTACTGTAAAATACCCATTGTGACGCGTTAGTGAAGGATTAGGTGCTGTTTTCTCCAGCTGAATGCTAGATATTTGAGTGACCAGCTTCCCTTAATTGCTTTTTTTTTTCTTTCATTAGCTCTTGGTCGTAAACACGATGTTTCTAAAACCTGCAGATAACCTAACGACATTTGCCAAACACTCATACATGAAACTAGGTCAAGAACACCACCTTAAAGAAGTGAAAGGAAACTAGTTGTGCGATTTACTTCATCTGCCTGAGTCAGATTTCCTTACAGAAAAAGCACCTTGAAGGATAGTATTTCAGACTGACTTTATATAGTGCTTTCTGCTCAGTAATAGACCAATATCAGTTTATCCTCATTCCTTTTCAGAATCTCAGAACAAAAAGGCGAAGTGTTTTTAAGGTGTTTTTTTTTTAAGTTTGTGCCAACGACCAGGTAGCTCCTTCTCTGGTTTCCTCGTGAGTGAGAAGGCACTCTAGTAATAAGACACAGAGCTACAATGACATGACAAGGGGTCACATTGCTCCGTGTTGGGGGACAATTTCTTTCATTACAAAGAGAAATTAAAGTATTAGCTCTAGGTTAGACAGCACTTTCACTTGAGGCAAGAACTCTGTCTTTCAAGTCCCTTCACAATACTTTATACAGTTATACTGGAAATAAAATTTAAGCAATAAGTACCAATGCAAAAAAAAAATCAAAGTATTTCATTTTCTCTAAATCAGACTCTAAAGTTACAAGCTGATGGGCTGTAAGGAAAGTAACTGGTCAGCCCTTTTTGGAGGCTCCCCGCCCCTTTGCAGGGGTCACACCCCACTTTTGGAGACATGCATTGTTGCCAGAAAGTGGGGAAAGATTTCTTCATTTTTCAATCCAACATGGCCTCTGATTCTTCGATAAATTTCTAGTTTATCCAAGTCCCTAACTTCGGTGAGTTCTAGACTTGAACACTGTTTCTCCACCGTTAGGAGGCATCCGAAATCATGGTTGTAATCATGATCAAATTTCATAACAAAATCATTTTCTTTGAAACTAAGGTGAATTTAACAGGAATTATAGTGCCTTGGTGGCTGCTTTAGAGCACGCACTGACTTATTTTTATGCAAAAAGTTTACTTCTTTTTATGTTGCTACATTGAACCTGGAGGAGAATAGATCAAGGGAGATTTGATGTCTGTCTACAGGGCTGAAGGACCACCACTGGAATCATAGAAGTCAAATCTGGGAGTAGAAATATGAAAATTCCAAAAATTAATTTCTGTGTAACTGAAGGGATGCTTTACTGGAATAACAGAATAATCATCAGTGTGAATATTTTGGAGAGTAAGATTTTGATCGCCTAGCATCCATTGGTTCCGCTTTTCCATTTGGACTGATTTCATTGATACCTCTCTTCGGCCCTTGCAGCTGACTCATCCCCCATCCAGCGATGACATTAGACATATAAACTGAGCCTGAGGAATCAGCACTCTGCATAACCCAACCCACGCCCCCTGCTCCCCGTGAGTCAGGGATGGACACACAACCCAATTGAGGCCAATTACCAAAGACACAATTCCAAGACTTTTGAGTTCTCTAGGATGCTGAGGTTTTCCTGCTTACCCTGAAGAAGAGAGTGGGAAGCTGTGGCTACCATTGTGCACCACAAAAGTTGTGTATTTGAGAGGAAGTGGACCTCAGGTATGGGAATAAAAAAACAAAGCCTCGCGACATAGGTTGGCGCTTGATCCTGCCAGGACAGAAATTATGATCTCAGATTTCACTCCATGATATGAGGAAATAAATTCCCATTTTCTTTAAGCTAGCTTGAGGTGGGTTTTCTGTCATTTGAAATGGAGTCTTCACTGAAATGGGTAGTAAACTCCCCACTCACATGACCAGATATGAAGGGGATGCACAGATTACAATAGTCCTCCTTGAGGACTTCTCACTCTAAATTCTTGGCTTCTCCAGAACTGTTCTTTACGTTTCTTTTGTTCTATTCAGTGGATTTGGTAGTTTCCAAGAGACTCCAAAAACTCAGGGCCAAACTATATAGAAGTTCATGCATGTCCAGGTCTGGGATGTATGTCTTAAAAAAATTATTTATTTGAGAGAGAGAGAGAGAGAGAGAGATTTGTTGTTCCACTTCTTTATGCATTCATTGGTTCATCGGTTGACTCTTGTATGTGTCTGACTGGGGATCGGACTCCCAACCTTGCAGTATCGGGCCACACTCCAACCAACTGAGCTACCCAGCGAGGGCTGAGCTTCATATTTAAGAGAAATACAGAATGCTTAATCCTGGAACGAGTGATCTATAGAAAGTTAGGTTATTCGCTTTGCATTAAATTAAGTTGTCTCGTTTAGCCAAAACAGGCTTCCTGAGAGGATTTTCGTCACAGCCTTGGCTGAGTAATGAGTTTCTTTGCCAGGATGAATTATTGGTTAGACCCGTGTATCATCTGCCTCGCAGATAAAGGGAAACCATCTGATTTTAAAGATGTTCCTATTCAGACACACGTGCACAAAAGAAGTTTTGAGTACTGTGCTTAGACACTCCATCGTTTAATCATTCCATGAATATTTATGAAGGCTGGATCTGAGTTATATCACTGTCTTGGTTATTTTTAGGCCCAAATAAGTAACAGTCCCCATCTGTGGATGTAAATGTTTTCTCTCCTTTGTTGTTATAATCATGTATGTCTTAGGTCCAGATGTTTATTTTTTTTAATGGGAAATTTTCTTTTCCAATCAACTGAAATAGCAAGTATTTAATAATGGTGCCTTCCATTTTTATGATGTGTTTAATTTCATCATGTTTTCATCTTCATTTCCTCAATGTACCATATAGTTAATTAGCACCTAGCATGTAGCAAGCAGTGTGCTAGGAACATTACATGGATTATGTTATTTAATTCTCACCAAACCCTACAAACTGGCTACTATTATTATCCCCATTTTTTAGATGAAAAAACTGAAGTTTTTGGGGGGTGGGAGGATGACTAGTCACACAAAAAGGCAGGGTTTAAACCCAGATGTTCCAACCCTGGACCCTAAGCTTTAACCCATGCCCTAAATAGCTTCTACAAATCCGATGGTTATTAGAAATTTAACATGGCCACCCACATGGGCATCTAGAATTCTACCAATAAACTTTGTTGAAGTCATGCATTATTATCCATTTATCAGAGGAGGAAAGCAAGTCACAGATAAAATGACACGGCAAGGCGTCAATTGCTTTATATTGGGCTACAGTTTCTTCCATTACCAAGAGAAATCAAAGCATTATCTCTAGATTAGACAGCACTTTCATTTGAGGCAAGAAATCTGTCTTTTGAGTCCCTTCCCAATACTTTATACAGTTATTCCAGAAATAAAATTTAAGCAATCAGTACAAGTGCAAAAATAAAGCATTTCATATTCTCTAAATCAGACTCTAAAGTTCCAAGCTGGTGGGCTGTAAGGACAGTAACTTTCAGTCATTTCTGGAGGATCCCTCCCCTTTGTGGGGGTCCATCCCACTTTTGGAGACAGAACAGGGGAAAGGATCCCTTCATTTTCAATCCATCAGGCCCTCCACTGGAATCTGAGGTGGGGAGGGTGGGGTCTCCTGAAGACAAATATCAGAGTTACTTCTGTGCCAAGCTTGGGTCCAGAGATATTTATTTACCCAGGTTTAATCCCCAATGACTGGAGTCCAGCCCCCTCATCCTCCAGGCAACTGGTTCCCTTTCGAAGATCAGGCCACATCTCTTTTTTAAAAATATATTTTATTGATTTTTTACAGAGAGGAAGGGAGAGGGATAGAGAGTTAGGAACATCAATGAGAGAGAAACATCAATTAGCTGCCTCCTGCACACCCCCTACTGGGGATGCGCCTGCAACCAAGGTACATGCCCTTGACCGGAATCGAACCTGGGACCCTTCAGTCCGCAGGCCGATGCTCTATCCACTGAGCAAAACTGGTTAGGTCCAGGCCACATCTCTTAAGCACCACACGGCAAAGGTCTCCACTACTTCATAAATTGTCTTGATCTCCTTCTCCTTGGGGCATCTCTTTTTTTTTTTCTCTTGCTTCCACAAACTCTCTGCTTCAAAGTCATCCCACTCTCTCTGCTCTTCCTGTTACCACCTCCCACCCCCAGTTGCCAAGGCTTACAAGATTCTGGAAAACCAAAGTCAAGGGTGTTCTGAGGACAACTTCTGCTCTCGCACTTGCAGCACAAACCTGCCAGGAGTAAGGGGGCACAAAGGTCTCACGACTGGTCTGGTGGCATGGGAGACACACGGGAAGGAGAAAACATAGCTGATACCTCGATGCCATCCTGCCACACGATGGTCTCCTTTCATGTCCTGTTCAAAGAAGAGAACCAGCAGAACATCCATGACTCAGTCCTGCTCTCTTCCATGTCCAGCAGGTGCTGATTTCCAGTCCAAGTGCTGCTCCTTAAAGGGACGTGAACATACGAAGGAAAGTGAGCCAATCTCTGAGGAGGAACTGGGGATGCTTAGTTAGAGAATAGCTATGTTACCCTGAATAGTGGGGCTTTACAAGGAAGAGCCAGTCCCAGTAGCTAGTGTGACTGGAAGTCAGATCTGTGATCCATAAACTGAGGGAACTTTCTAGAAAACAGGTGGACTGCTAAGAACTGCCATTGGCTTTCTTAGTAATAGGGATACTCAGAGACAAAAAGAAAATGTTTCAGGGTATTGCAAAGGGGATATTTAAATATAATTAGGGGGACTTGACCTTTAAGGAGACCTTTTACCCTTGGAGTCTATATTAGGGAGTAATCAGCTGTGCTTACAGACACGTGCGTTTTGGAAAACTAAGATGGCAAATACCAAGCAAGCTGAAATACCTTCTTTGAGTCTCGGTGTGGATGTGTGTTGGAGTCTGATATTCTGACCAGCTTGGACTTCCAGACATCTGCCTTCCGAGTTAACTATGAGGACTCCCTGAAGCAGAGTCCGGGAGACGCAGGCCAGCTGGCCTCCAGGTAAATGTGAGGTCTTCCAACAGAGTGATGGAGTGGGAAGCACAACCGTGATCAAAAGGGGCTCTGACAAGAGGGCCTTGTCTAATCCAGGGGTCAATGAAGGGAAGACATTGCAGGGCATTTTTTCTGTGATCTGGAGATCTCTTAGCGGATACTATTCTCATTGATAGAAATGTAGACTGGCACTGCCCAGGAGGGGGCTTAGAAGATGGTCTACTTCTAAAGTGTTCATGTCACACGTGGGAATGAGGTGTTGGAAGGGCAGAGAACTTGCCTGACATCAGAGCGATTAGCGATTAAACCTGGAACAAAGCCTCCATCGCAGCCTTCCTCCTCCTTCCTCTGCCTGGCGCAGGAAGAACAGGAGGGCGTGCTGCCCTGCAGGAGTGTCTTCCCAGGGCATCAGTGTCAGGCCAAGATCTGAGATAATAACACGTCTGGGACATTTTGCCAGGCGAAGCTGAAAGGGAGGGACTCCTCTTTCCTGCTGCTTTGTATTTGACGGCAAGCGTTTTTCTCAACACTCGTGTTACTCCAGAAATATGTCCTAGGAATCACCCGGGGACCTTGTTAAAATGCAGGTTCTGTGAGTCTGGGCTGGGGCCCGTGATTCTGCATTTCTGCCTCCCTCTGCCCCAGGGGCTGCTACAGCTTTTACACAGGGTACTGGTGTACAGGGGCTGTAGCCAGAGCCCAGGTTCCGCCTTCAAGGACTCTGAGGACTGGCGGCACCCGCTTCTGCCTCTCAATGATCTGCACCTGGTCCGCCCACCTGGCTCAGGGCCTCCCAGGTCCCTGTGAACTCTTTATAAGGAGAATGAAGCCAGGCAGCCATTTCCAATGCGATCGATCCCCTTCCCGCCCAGAGAAAGCTGCCGGGGTGAGAGTTTGGTAACAAGTTCTGTTGTGGTGAGATTTCTCAGGAGAGTCCAGGTAAGGGAATTTGGCGGCAGGCACCGCTGCTATTGGTTTCTACTGCATTTAATTCAAAATCTCCCAGGCACTGTGGCTTGACACTATTTGTTGACTGGAACGAGGGGAAAATTTCAGGGGGCCTGGGGGCTTCCTCATGGCTCTATAAATCAAATTGAACACAGCAGACCTTCACACTATTAATACCGCTCCTTGCTCCCCTCCCCGTTCCCCCTCCCAAGAAAACCTATTTGGAGCTCACAGAGGTTTGTTCTGAGAATTTCATTATCATTGTGCCATTCATAATTTATTACTTAACCTCTGTGGATGGCAGGAAGTGCGGTTTTGAACAGTCCCACTGGAATAAAACCACAGGGTTAATAATCTCTGCTCTTTGTGAGTAATTGGAAAAATGGTATCTTGGTAACAAGACATTAGCAGAAAACTAGTTTGTACCGATTTCCATAGAATAGAGGAAGTTGAGTAGTGACTAGAATAATTTCATTGTGAGTTTCATTCCCCAGACTAATGCTGACCGATGGCCGGAGGCGGGGGCAGGGACACACCTGTGGGCACTGCTCTCTGAGACTGACCGCTCATCATTTAGAAAGTTTCCAACCAGAACTATTTGGTACAAACGCCAGCATTGAGAGCCCCTTTCCTGGCTCAAAGAGTGGCCTTTTTCTTTTGCAATGAACTGTGAGTGTAGAGGTTGTTCCATATCAGCATTCCTAGTTAAGCTTTGTTGTTTTTTAAGTGTCGTAGGGTCAAGCGAGGATATAGGCTAATACCCCTCCCAGTCCGTGGAACGGTGTCCGTCTGGCCGGAGGCCACGGGGAGCAAAGCAGCACAGACCCTGTGTTTTCCATGTCCTTGCTAGCTAACAAGTCTCACCAGGCTCTCCTTTTGTCCTTGGTCTGCACGCAGGCCTTTCCCAGCATAGCTCCCTCCCCGACCTCCTCCCCTCTGCTAGATAAGCCTCTAGCCTACCCTGGCCCAGTGCTGACACTCACCTGACCACCGGCTACCATAAGGTCCTCCCCAGATGTAAGTAATAAAGGCTAGGTCCCTCCCCTCTGGTTCCCCTCACGGTGTTTTCAAAGGAGCAAAGAAGAGCGTGGTGCTCTCGGGATTGGCGCACCTACAGTTCAGTGCTTGATTGCACGGGGGAGAATCCATGACTTATTAATCACAGTTTGGTGGGCTTTGGGGGGGTTGCTTATAGATCAAGAAGCAGAGTCGGGGGAAAGGGACAAAAGCTCATGGTTCCCTGGATGAAAGAACAGTCTGCGTGAAAGCTAAGCAGGCCTGAACTCCAGAGTCTGCTGGAGTCTTCTAGAAATCCTTACTGGGAAGGGGACATTTCTCCCAAATCAGAGCCCCTGAGGCTGGGGGAGAACTAAGAAGGCTGTTGTCAAGCAGAGGAATGAACCACCAGATTTCTCAGAGCCGGCTGGGGCTTCAGTGGCAGCGTTCATGAGCCAAGGATGCCCTCGCCCAGGGAGAGAGGCCAGAGATTAGGATGAGCCTAGCAACGGGCCAGGCACTTAAGTGAAGGAGGCAGAGAATTCAGTCAAGCAATTCCCAGAACTGACCCACTGAGCAGCGCTGCTCCTAAGAGCCATCTGTGCGATCTGGTTTGTCTTGTAGCAGGTTGCATATGTTTGCTTGTGTGGATGCATTTGCTCTGTTTCAACACCTCATCTGTAATTTAAAGGGGCCTGGGGCCTGGAGCCTGGCAGGGACTCAATGAAGTTTAGCTGGTTCTGATTCTCTGTATTTGCAAAAGCTTGTTACCTATTTTTGCCCTCGTGACCCGCTGTTCCAAGCAGCTCAGTTCCAAACGCCGTCCCTAGAAGCTGGAATGTTCCAAACAGAACATCCTATTGTCTTGGCTCTCTTTCCAGGGCTGCCTTGTTTCCATCATCTCACATCCCCACTGCCTTGTCCGCTTCAGACCCTCATTATCTCCCATCTGTGCTATCACGGTAGCCTCCCGGCCGGTTTCTCTCCCTGCCTGTGGTGTCTTCCCCGTGGAGTTCTCTAGGAACTTTCTAAATCACAACTGCAATCAGGGCCCTCACTTTCTTCAAAAGCTTTGATGGCTCACCTTGCCCAGGAGGTGCTAACCTTCCTCCTTACCTGGACGTTTAATGGGTTCTGTGGGCTGTACATCCACCTTACACACCACCCCTTCCCTTTCAGGCACAGCTCTTACTGGGTCCCATGAATGCCATTACTCTGCCAGGAAGGTCAGAATAGAGGCTAGAACCCAGATGCTCATCTCTGCCTTTCTAGTTTACTTCACAGCTTTCATCCTATAAGACAATTCCAAAACCACACTCCACCACTTTAGTCAACCAGAATGCATGGCGCTTGGCATTTTCTGGGTTCATTGCATTTCCCATGTATCATTAGGATGTCCTTCTTCCCTCACAGATATCTCTTCTGGATATTGTTGTTAAAAATCTTTCAAATGCTTCCTTCTACTCTCTCAGCACTGGCTAAGATGGCTAAGAGAACATGTCATGAGAACAGTATCCTGAACTGCACTGATCATTGAGGAAGACTAGGTTGAAAAGAGTTGAAGCGATTAGGCTCAAGGTGGCCTGGCCACATTGTAAGTTTCTTTGTAAACCAGTTACCCTGGGTGGTCACATTGTTTTGCAATGTGGCTCTCTCTGTAAATACGGAAAAGCCACCTTCATGACATGATGCAGGGGAGCTGTGGGGAACCCTGAATTCCTGTAGCCATCATGGACTTCTGTGGAAGAAAGAAGAAAAAGAATGTTTGAACTAACACTTTAAAACAATAGAAGACAGGAGGTGCTCACATACATGCAACCCATCCAAAAATGCCCTTTTGTGAACACTTTTTCTTATTTGTTGCCCGTTTGTGATATTTTTTTGTCAAAGCAAACCAGAAGTGGGCAGAAGTGAAAGTGGTAAAAACATTTATTCAGGAACCTTTGCAGTAGAGGACTAGAGACCTAAGGATAGAACTGGGCTCAGTTTCAAATACAACCTGGACAAGTCGGGGTTTAGCCAAAGAAGGAGCAGTGTGCGGTGGTTAGTGGATGAGAAATGGCTGATCAGAAACATCAGGAATAAGAGGCGATTCCTGAATAAATGAATTAAGAGGATTCTTGCTGAAGGCATGCCAGAGTGATCTGATTACCTGAGGGAAATTTGATTAGATATGGAAGATGATCAGATGCTAATTTAGCAAGGTTTTTGTTCTTGAAAACCAGAGGCTTAGTTGGAAAGGGCTTAGAGGAACCTGGCTGAATGTTGATTAAGGGGAGAGTCTTGGTTGGTTTTTTGCCTTTTTCCTCTGCAACAGTTATGATGACTACACTCCCCAAATATTTTCAGTTCTGCCCTTGCTTTTTATTTGAACAACTGTCCCACTTGTATAAAAAATGGTTTGGTGTTCGAGGGCACAAGGCATGCTTTGCCTGGGCCCCTTTCCACGCTCAAGTTGGTATCAAGGGACTACAAAAAGGATTTTCCACTCTTGAGGATTTTGATTATTTGGGGGCAGGGAACTTGAAATTCTCTTCTATGAGCCAAAGAATATTAGAGTTAAACTGAAGTTTATCCTCTTAATCCTGGAAAACTCTTCTGTCCACATTCTGGATAGCATTTCAATCTAAAATCATCTACACTTTACCATCTGTAGCTTACAGCCAGACAACAACCTTTTCCCCAATAATTTGCTGATTCCTATCTTCTGAGCCCTTGAAATAGTGGCATGGATTGAGACGTAGCTCTGTGTTACACACACACACACACACACACACACACACACACACAAAACCCCAAACCAAATATATATCAAATGTGTATGTACAAATACTTCGTCATGAGAGCTCTGCATCCTCAGAGGGGAAATAATTGAGTTGAAGATCAGTCATATTGATTTTTGTCTGATTCAGTTATTTTGATTCACTTCCAAGTGTTTTTCTTTTTTTCACTATCAGGAAGTTTTACGTTGCCTCACAGGAGAGAGCTGAAGGCCAGTGGAGGTGTGGGGAAGGGAGTTAGGCATTTCTCTCCTGTGTAACTTTGGCAACTATCATGCCAGATTTATAACCCAGTCATTTCTAGGCATTTCTCTGGGTTTTACATTATCCCATTGGGATAACTGACATTTATATGCAAAGTAATTTGAAATAGGACCAGCTTTAAGGCATGCCAGATAATTACATTTTTAGTGTATTTTGTCTCTCTCTGTCACAAATGATTTTGTTGTTTTTTTTACTATTTTTTCTAACAGTAAATTTCTGTATACCTTTTCTTTGGGACAAATATTTGTTGAAGAGTGGATTTGGATAAACACTTTGCGTTGCTCTCAGCATTACAAAAGGAGGGGAATTAAGAGTGCATCCTTGTGCTTAGCCACCAGCAGTTTTAATGTGAGTCAGGCTAGTCTCTCTGGTTCTCCTGGAGGGGCTGTTGGAATGTGTAGCTCAAAGTTGACCCTGTTTTGGTAGTGCATCCTTGTGCTTAGCCACCAGCAGTTTTATGTGAGTCAGGCTAGTCTCTCTGGTTCCCCTGGAGGGGCTGTTGGAATGTGTAGCTCAAAATTGACCCAGTTTTGGAGGGGGAAAAGGGCAAAATTTTCATTTTATATGGCTTATATCATATGAAGGAAGATTTAGAAAAAGTATATCCTTGGATAGCAAAACCATAATTGGATATTTTAGAGAAATTAAATGGTAATTGACTCCTAATGAGTTCCTAATAACACAGCTAAAAATATGAAAATGGGAACTCTCTGCCATTACCGCAGTTTTCTTTGGGGCATGCATATATATGTATGCATAGATAATACATATGTATATATTATGTAACACACACCTATATGTGCCTATATAATACATATGTATACATTACATATGTATATAGTTTTCTTTCCCCTGATGGTTATTAGCTATAAATTGGCTCCCCACGAAATTGTATTTACTGCTTTAAATGCTTTTGACTAAAAAGTATCTACCCTTGAGACTTCAGTTTTGTTCTTTCCGAATTGTGTTCAACTTTGAATCAATCTGTTTTCTATATCTTGGAAATTCTTGTGCAGGACAAAAGCCTCTCTGGATTATAAGAGTGTTGCTCTTAAAATGCAACTCTGGACCTGCTGGTCTACCAAAGCTCTGAAAAAGTGGCTGGGCATCACTTGGTTATTGATCACGTGGGCTTGTCGGGAGCACATCCCGGGGGCGGCAAATGCAGTAAGAGAGGCTCATGAATTGTCTGCACGTACATTGAGAACATAGGCTCTGTCCTTTTTCACCTTCATACAATATTGATGGATCGGGTGTGCGAGCATGAAGAGTTTCAGATAGATGATGTGCAGACAGATTGTTCCATCCTGGTTGCCAGTGACTCCATTGTAGCAGAGCACTGAAATACAAATACCACTGCTATGTAACGTAGCATCGCTCTTTTCTTGTTTATCTCCTCCACCAGAAGGCAGTCATGGGATGGAGTCTGGGGAGCTGTAGCAGGTAGGGGATGGACACACCTGTTACTTCCTTGCAACTATGGTGACTACTATATTTGTTTTGGACTAAAGGCCAAGTCCTTGCCATATGGCCAAAGCCATGTCTGCTCTGGCCCTGGACTGGTTTTTGACCCTCATCTCAGTTCCTTTCCCTCCTCAAAGATGTGTGCCAGCCAATATGACATCTTCTTCTCTTGGGACTTGGGTAGCTCTGTACTGTGTCAGGGCGGTATACATCCACTGACCTCCCATGAATCGTTCCTCTCCTGTTCTTTTCCTTCAGTTCAGTTGAATAGAACTTCCTCATAGAGGCCATCGGTGGTCACTCTGTCCTAATTGGGCAGAGCCCTCTCAGCATTGTTTTCTATCTCAACCCGTGTATTTGCTTTTGTTTCAGAGCACTACCACAGTGTGTAATTATTTACCGTTTGTTTACTGCTTACTGTTTCTTCCACTAGACTCAAAGCTCAAGGAAGGGAGGCACCTTATCTGTTCCATTTGCGCTTATGTCCTGAAGCCTGGAAAAGTATCAGGTATACAGTGGGGCTCTATTAATGTCCTTGAATGATCAGACAAGGAGAAGACTGGAGATTGGGTTTTATTCTTTCCTTAATCTTATCTGACTTCAAGTTCAAAATATGAGCTGTTTATATCCCAAGCACCAGTCTGTCCCAGGGTTTCTTTCTCATGCCAGCTGGTGTGTGTCTCAGCAATTTGAGTTTATTTTCAAAAGGATGATACATTTTGAAAGCAAAGAGAAAGAGCTGTGTGCCTACCACCGAGATGCTAATATTCCCATTTTTATTCAGATTATTTTTATATTACAAACAGCTTAAGTTAATTAAACATTTAAAAAACATTTATAAATTAAATTTTAAAAAATTAAAATAGCAATTAATTTTTTTTTCTTGGACTTTGTTTTCCAGAGTGGGAATTGTTTCTCAAAAAATTCTGGGTGTTGCCCTAACCAGTTTGGCTCAGTGGATAGAGCATCTGCCTGCGGACTCAAGGGTCCCGGGTTCGATTCTGGTCATGGGCATGTACCTTGGTTGTGGGCACATCCCCAGTGGCAAGTGTGCAGGAGGCAGCTGAGCAATGTTTCTCTCTCATCGATGTTTCTAACTCTCTATCCCTCTCCCTTCCTCTCTGTAAAAAATCAATAATATATATTTAAAAAAATATCCTGGGTGAGAAAGGACCACATCTATTTTGAGCACACGTTTCCTGGGCCAGTGCGTATTCTCTTCCATTCATAGCATAATAATTTTTAAATAATCTGCCCACTTCCCAAAAAGAATATGAAGCCAGATCATAACAACACACAGTCCACTCATTTAGGATAGTTTTCAATTTCATTGTCGGGGAGAAGCTGGTTGCCAGACACCTAAGTAAAGGAAATAGACTGAAATTGAGCGTAACCTTTAAATGACCCTTCTTCCAGAGAAAAAACAGGGCTGTCTCTCGTGGTCTCAGAAACAGCCATTACTCAGAAGATAAACTGTTTCCTTCTTTAATAAAAACTATAGCATGCATTTGTCCATCTCCCTTACTCATTCAGCATTTTCTCCACCATCTCCACCTTTCTTGCCCATTTTACTATCTGCGCCTTTTCTCTTTCTGATGCTTCCTTCATGATGATTGTCTGGATCAAGTCTTCCAATCGGCCCCTGCGCCTCCTTGAGCTCTGGGACTGAGAAAGAGCGATGTCTGCAGGAGGGTCACCGTGAAGTTTCCAGTGTAACTATACAATGGGACGTTCAGATGTTACATCCTTAAAACTCACAAAGTCTGCCTGAGCCACAAGAGGTCAATGTTTAATATTCTCCTCATTTCAACAGATGGCTCCTCTAAACTACAGAGGAGCTGTGGCCATCACTACAGAGGAGCTGCCATCGGAGAGTTTGATAAGCCCTTGGCTGTCGGTGTGAAGTTGCTGCCTCTGAGGCACCTTAGATAAACTCTCTTCTGTGTACAGGGAGAAAATCCTTTCATCACAGGAAATCTTAGCGAGGACCCCTGTATAACCCAGTGGCAAAGAGCTGCATTTAAATCTCAATTGCTGGCTTTGTGATGCTGGGCAAGTTACTTAACCTCTCTGTGCTTCAGCTACCTCACCTGTATAATAGGAATATTAATAGCGTCACCTACGTTGGTTGCTATGAGAACTAAGTGCGAGCACACATGGAATGCTCAGCACAGTGCCTGGCATGTTATAGCTCTCACTTGACATCCACGGAAGGAAGGAAGCTGCTCTGCTTAGAGCCCTGCTTGCTGTGTCTCCCCAATGCTCACTAGTTGTGTCCCTGGAACATGTTCACGTCCCCTAGGACTTTGCAGAGCACAGTGTGAGCACACTGGACTCGCTGGATTTCCTCGGGGGTTTTCCAGTTCCTTGGTCTGCTGCGGACTAACTGGCCTCTTCTTTGACAATAAATTTGAAGGTGAAATTCATGAAGGAGCTGCCCCAACTGTTCTCAGGAGTCACCAGTAGTGGCCCCAGAACAGATCCAAGGCTTGCTGAAGACCCTGTGTGCATCCCTTCACTTCAGGGAGATGGGGACAGGGCCCACATCTCTGGCTCATCACTGGTGCTCAGTGCCCAAAAGCTGCCCCCAGGTGCTGCTTGTCTTCCTGGAGTTTCGGAGACCTGCTAGAAGGTGGGGACCCTCTGCTGGCTCCCCTCAGCCTGCAGGCTTGGAGCCGGCCGAGAACCTCATTTGCTGGAGGGTGATGAGATGCTCCCTCTGCAAACTCGTCACTGGCCTGACATCTGCTGCCCCAGATTTTCTCCTAGGCGTCCTTGGAGGCTGTTTACAAAACTCACCCACCCAAAGCCTTCCCCCTCTTCCCTCCTCACTCTTCATGCAAGTCCAACACTCTGTGATGCATGTCCCCTGGCAGGTTGACAGCACCATCTAACTTCTTGCTTCTCTGTCCTGGTTTACTGTCTGTTTTTGACAATCTGGCTCAATCAGCGGCAGCCTCGGAGGGGCCCGTCCATCATGTTGGCACCACTGGCCAGCGATGGTCTGCAGCTCTGGGCTGTTCCGTTTCCCTCTGACCAGCCGGGTTCGTTTTCCTCTAAGTTTCCCCGCTCCCTTAATTGTCTGACCTTAAGAGTCACCTTGGGTTGGTGACACCTACCCTTTAGGGAGGCCAAGGTGTCTCAGTAGTTATCAAAGTCTATTTGCATAAAATGGGCACATTAAAGATGCCGGACTGTGACATCATAAGAAATATGAATTAGTTTCTGCCCTGGTTCCTGACACAGAGCTCCCCAAATCAGGTGCTAAGAGAATCTTTTGTTCTAACATTTCATCTAACACTTAGCCCATGTCCTGACACCCGGCTCCTAAAACCCTTCGGATTTCTGGAGTGATATTGGTGTCTTTTTTGTTCCATTGAGGTGAGTTTGAATTTGTATTGAAATTTTGGGGGTGATGTTCTTAAGCATTTGTGCACAGAGACTTAAGAGGCCGGACTCTGCAGCCAGACTGACTCATGCCAGTGTCCTATCTCTGCCTATTACCAGCTCTGGGATCCTGGAGAGAGGACTTCAGGTCACAGCTCTTCATCTTTCCATCTGTAAGTTGGGCATGCTAATAATAGTTCCTCACTTTTCTGTGGTGCATTCTGAGGATTTACTGAGAAGATGCAAGTAAAACAATGGGTCTAAGGAAAGTGCTCGGTAAATGACAGCTGCCATTGTTAGTAAGTGGTTAGGGAATCATAGCAGATGAACTTCTTAATTCTCTGTGCCTGGCCTGTGGGCCCTCTGCCTGTCACAATTTTATTTATTCCTTAATGCCTGGATCAGTTACCACCTCTGCTGTTGAACTTTCTTCTCTTGGTCATATCTCATTGCACAGCATTTATATTTGCATTTCGGTTTAGCACATGTGTAAGTCTGCCTTGTAGTAGAGTGAGTTCTGTGCCTGTGTGCTTTACCCACAAGGGGAGGACCTTATTTGTCAGTATGTCCCTTCCTGCCTCAGCTTGAACGGGTAGGTTCTCTCGTGATGCCTGCATTGACTTGAATTCATACAAGAGGCTCCCCGAGAGGTGGTGTGCCCTTGGGATGGTGCCGGCTGTGGTTTCAGAAGCCTGTCCAAACGCCTTAACCGACTGGGTGTTCATTTTTCTCACTTAAGAATCCACGAGGTGGGGCTATTGCAGCTGTTTAAGGATGCCTTGGAGAACACAGGCTCCTTCTCTATTCCCGTTCTGTCTTCCTTAGAGTGTGGCCTCAGCCTCAGGGTTACAAGACAGCAGGTCCACCCCCGGTCATCACAAACGCATTCTGGCCAAGGAAGGAAGTGGGCGCAAAAGATGAAAGGCCGCAGCACCAGTCACCTCTCAGCAGGTTCTCGGGAAGCTCCACTGTGACTTCAGCTTATTTCATTGACCGGGACTGGGTCACGTGCTTGCTTTAGCTCAGTGATGGTGAACCTTTTGAGCTCAGTGTGTCAGCATTTTGAAAAACCCTAACTTAACTCTGGTGCCGTGTCACATATAGAAATTTTTTGATATTTGCTACCATAGTAAAACAAAGACTTAAATTTTTGATATTTATTTTACACATTTAAATGCCATTTAACAAAGAAAAATCAACCAAAAAAATGAGTTCGTGTGTCACCTCTGACACGCGTGTCATAGGTTCGCCATCACGGCTTAGCTGCGAGAAGATGGGAGAGTCTTTCACCGGATATATTGTTATGCCAGACAAAATGAGGGTTCTGTAATAAGGGCATGAGGGTTGGGCAGGCAACCACCAGAGGCATAGTCTTCATATTGTTTTGCTGCTGAAAACAAGAGAGTCTGTCTCTGGACAGCCTAAGGGGAAGGGTCATGGCTCACACGGTGGAAGCCTGAGAAGGGTGGATGTCAGGAGCCCTGGGAGCTTCAGCAGCAGAAATTCATGGACTTCTCTCCGGGGTGCTGCCATCCACCTGATTCAGTAATAAAGCAGTCTCCCAGCCACTTGGATCTGAACTTCAGATCCCTGGCGGAGAGAATTTGATCGGCCCAGGACAAGGCTCCTGGTTTCCCTGGCTCACTTGCCTCATCTGGGTGACAGGATCATGGGACGTAGAGATGGCCTGTGGGCTCTGGCCTGCCCCTTGGTATTAGAATTTGTTCCCAAAGAGAAGTAAATTCTTGAGGGCTGCACAGCTATTATGGTTAGTGTTGGCATAGAAAACATTAACGCGAGGACTAGAATACATTTTTGTCAGGTTGTACGGCTGCAAATTTCAGAACTCACCTGGGATTTGTCACTCCTTCGCAATGCGTGGGCAGGATGTTGCCGGGGTTCTTATCTATCTAGCTGTAGATAAGGTAGGTTTATTTGACACACGGTGCTGTCCAACAAGCTGGAGATCTATCTAATTTTTAAATGGAAGAGAATTTAGTTAAAGCCAGGAAGGAAAGCACCGAGTTTTATGGATGGCCGGATGATAAGAATTCCAGTCTGGCGGGCTCTGCACCTCAAACTCACATAAGTGACAAGAGGTTCTTAATGTTGACGAATTCTGGTTGTCTTTTTGGATTATCCCTGAGAAGGGGAGACGGAGCTAAACATCGGCCTTTTCCCTTCAAGGACTAAAAGATGAATATGCCTTTCTTTGGTAAAATTCCATTATTTCCTTTATTATGGCTCTGTTCATTTTTACACGGGGTTGTTTGGGAAATAGAAAGTGGGCAATGTCTTGCCATTTGTTTTCTTGCTACCTTTGTCCTATTAGCATCATCAAATGGCATACAGCATCGTGATTAATGGCGTGCTCGTGGGCGTCGGACAGATCTGGGTTTGAGTCCCCGCTTCGCTATCCACTGGCAATGTGACGATGGGCTGATAAAGCCAAGGGACTTTGGCCACGTCGGGTATGATAGATATTTTCCAGGGTTGGTCCTTGCCAGTATATTTTTCTTGTGTGTGTGGGTATGTTCATATAAAATCTATAATACCTTTGTCCTGCTTTTATTACTTACCATTATCTCTTGGAAGTCCTTTCTTATCAGCCCGGAGAAGTCAACCTCAATCTTTGTAACGGCTGCACAGTATTGCAATATACGATTGTGATGTCCTTTACTTAGCTCGCTCCTCACCAGCGAATGTTGAAGTAGTTTCCAAATTTTTAATGCAGACTTAGATACTCTTTGCCCATGTTTGAGAACACATCTATTGGGAAACATGGATTGAAGTATAATTACTAAGTCAAAGAGAATGTGAATTTTGAAATGTTTTACATGTAGCCAAATTGTCCTCCGAAAGGCTTGTTTACACTTCTGCCAACGGTTGCCTGGGAAAGACTGCTTCTACTCTTACCAACACTTCATTTTCAAACTTTTTTCTGTATTTATTAATATGATAAAATATCATTTCATGGTTTTAAATTAAATTTCTTTAATTTTGAAGATGTATTTGCACATACATTAAAAAGCCACTGCATTTTTTTTTCTTGCCAAGTGTCTAGTCATATTATTTACTTTTGGGAGGAATGAAAAAATTGGTTCTGACATGATTTATCAGAAATTTTTATAAATTGAGAAGTTTACCTGTCGTATCATGTTGCATTTCCTATAAGCATAACCAATGGACATAAGACACTGGGGGGTAGGGGAGGCCAGGGGATTGTCAAGGGCGGGGGGAAAAAAAGGAGACATATGTAATACTCTTTGTAATACTTTAAGCAATAAAAAAAAGAAATTTTATGTAGTCATAGATAATCACCTTTTTTTTTAAAAGGCTTTTGGGTTATGTATCTTGCTTCCCCACACCAATATTATTTTTAAAATTGCAGTGTGGTTTTTTTTTGGACAATTTTGACACATTTATTTTTTTTACCTTTATATCCACCAGAAACTATTTTGGTGTAAGTGATGATACCTCTGTACCCCCACCCCTCAATGTCTGGCCAGTTGTCCCACCACCATTTATTGAATAATCCACATGGTCCCGTTACTCTTTTTAAAAAAACGTTTTTATTGATTTCAGAGAAAGGAAGGGAGAAGGAGAGGGAGAGATAGAAACATCATGATGAGAGAGAATCATTGATCAGCTGCCTGCTGCACAACTCCTATAGAGGATCGAGCCTGCAACCTGGGCATGTGCCCTGACCGGAAATTGAACCCTGACCCTCTGGTTCATAGGTTGATGCTCAACCACTGAGCCATGCTGGCTGGGCATTCTCCCCCCACCACACTCCTAGACAATTGCTTCATTATTTCAACCTTCTTATTGCTGCTAGGACTAAAAGTGCAGTTTAAAACATGGCCACATTAGGAATGAGCCTTTTTGCTTATTTCATTAGTTATGCTTACATTTAACTCGACTGTTATCTCCTGAAAGAGATAGCCTGTCTTTCTTGATTTAGAGATGCCCATTTTCTTTACTGAGCACAATTGAAATCCATATTTTATAACACCAAAGTTTGCTTTTTCGGGCGCTCATTATTTATGCTTATGGTGGCTGTCCAAGTGAGTTCTTGAAATTCAAAGCCACAGCTTTACAAGTTTAGAATTGAAATGGTTACCTTTCCATCTAAAAAAAAAAGAATGCCCATTTTGATTGTTTTACTGGATGGTCCCAACTAAGAAGGTACACCGAGGTGTGAAAACAGCACAGTATTAATGACTTGTAATCAGAAGAAAGCCAGTAACCTTGTTAGTTTTTTTCTATTTACCCCAGAGATCAATGGAGACCAAGAGCTGAAATTTGTTTTAACTTCAGCCACCTTTCTTTCTATGGCTTTGAATGGGTTTCTCAATCACTTTACTTGATAAGTTTCAAAGTTGGAGAAATAAAGTTACCATTCCACACAAGGCTGTGTGTTGTCACACTGGGGCCAATGATCCGATCCATCTTTAGTAAAACCAGTGGAAGAGGACAAAGGTGAGACATTAAAGGGAAACACCCCAGGGGGCTTAGTTGCTGAGCAGGAGAGGAGAGAACTAAGTGATGGGAGATGTTTTTATAACAAATGAAAGACTGCACTTTCTTCCATCATTTTCTGATTCCAAAGTAAAGGCTCTAAAACCCCAACTGAAAGATACTGTGTAAAGAAACTCAAACATTAAAGCTAAGCCCAAGTTGGTCTTTGAACCCGCTGACCTTGGAGTTACCAAGGAAGTTAATAGCTTGTCTATGACATGATCCTCTATTGTTTCATTGCTGAAAATTAATCCTCCTTGAAAGGCATTTTTTTTTTCCCTCAGGACTAAGTCTTTAGGTTCTGCCATGCTGGGCTCCTCTCCCAGTGGCAATATTATTGGCTCTGCTGCAGGTGACCCTCAAGGCATGACCATTCCACTGCGTCTGCCTGCCTCAACCAGTGACTCAGGCCCAAGAGAGGGACCGATTGCTGCTCTTCTGTCTCAACTGTGGACTTAGACCCTCCCTACTTCCCCCCAGTGTAGCTGAGGCAAATTTCTCCCCAATGCTTAACAATAGCAGAAGGGCTTTGGAAAGCACTCAGAGAATGATAATTGCATCGGCCAGCTTGGCTCCTTGAGCTGCTTCTGGCTCCAGTCCACGTGGCCAGGACCAGTTTGTTTCCCATGATTACAAACCCTGCAACTTTGTGCTTCAGAGTCCAGGCCGAAATTATACTCCATGGTTCCTTTCTTTCTTCTCCCCGTACGCCCCAAAGAGAAGAGAGGATATTTCCTTACTTCCTGCCCTGTAATTAGTATTTTTACAGGATAAATGACGGAGTGAGCATTCATTTCCTCCAAGATTATTTTCCACGATGGGGTTATTCAGTCTTAAAGAGCACCCTGTGAGCCCCAAGAGAGCAATCCCAAGTCAGTCCAGTTTGTGCAGCCTTGTCTCTTCAAAGATTCAAATTTCACCTTTAATAACCTTATAGCATGGCTAGTACCTAAAGAAAAAGGTGAGGGAAGAGCTGCCTCGGGCTGGAATGATAGGATTTGTTGAAAGATGGTCTCCTATACAAATTACCTTCTAAACATGTGTCTGGTATTAATACTTCCTCAGCCTTTTCTTCACTTTTAATCCTTATTTATAATTTATCTCCTCTTTTAGCCACTCATATCACCTCTTTCACTTGTGTTTTTAATCATAAT
>NW_006292696.1:6098748-6104900 GCF_000327345.1 Myotis davidii | reverse complement strand
TCTTTCCCTTGTGTTCTTAATCATAATCCTTTCTCTTTTTCCTCTTATCAAATTATATTTTAGACGTGAAGGCAATATAAGTGATCTATTTATCTATTACTCCCTTTGGGCAATAATATCTGTAATTTAAAAATAAAAAATGTCCCTCTTCCCTTTAATAATTTTATTTTGCCATCACTTCAAACCAAGTTTATCTCTTTCATTTATAATTTCTTCAAGTCATGCTCTGAATACGATCATCTTCTGCCTTAAAATCTGTGAGTTCTCTAGAAAGCTATTTCCTATATGTATTAGTGGGTGTAATTTAGGGATACCATAGGGACAGTTAATTATATTAAGAAAATTAGCAAAACAAAATAAAACAAAAATGCTCACTAACAACAACAAAACAAAGGCATGCATTTTACTTCTGTTTAAATATTTAAGTATTTGTTGTTAAGACTTGCTACCTTTCTGAGGAATCTACAGTCATCTCAAAAGCATTTGGAAATACTACCTCCACTAATGTATACGAAGTGACACTAGTAAAATTTATATATGCAGTACCAGAAATGCAGATTCATATTTTAAGGCAGAAATTAATATTTTAAACCTGTTTGGTAATGAAGATTTTTTTCCCCCCAACTCCTAGGGGATATCTTAGATTTTTTATAATAATACTAAGATGTTATTTTCTACAATGTTTGACATTTGTACTGATCATGCAAAAGTAATGGTATGAAAACTGCTGGTGCCTTAAAACAAATTAAAGTAGTGGACCCAACTCCTATTAGTAATCATTGAATTCTTTACAACCATACGCACACAATTATATGTATGTACTGGGGTAGGCAAAAGTAGGTTTACAGTTGTGAGTGTGGCATAGTTAAAAAAGCTATTGTAATAATCATAACCTGCATGTCTTTTTCCATATGAACATACACACACACACACACACACACACATATACATATCTCATTATATGTTATATACATATACACACATATACATATATACCTATGTATAGCTGATACTAGTCACTGTAGTTATATCCTATGAAGTCACTACAAGCACAGAGTTAGTGCATACTGGACCTTTGCCCCTACAGGAAATATAGGGTTAGGATTCTGTAAGCCTCTGATTACATTCTCATCAACCAGTCAATTTATAACCTTGTTATTTGTGTGTTTCTGCTTAAAGACACCTTATTTGAAACACACTGTTGATTCATTACCACTGAATTCTTGGACAAGAGAATTCATGTCTGAAGGAAGCTTGTCTAACACATCTGCTTTCTGTGCTTAGGAAAACTAGACACACTTCTGCGCTGAGCTTGAGGGTAATTTTAAACAAAATCACCAACAAAAAGCAGACAAATGCAAGAACATGGCATACGTGGACGGTGAAAGGACACTTGCTTACATTATGACAGCTGAGACAAGCATTGTCATGTGTCACAAATGTGCTTCCAGCTAAGGAAGCCAGTACCTTGTTCTGCCTCATTGGGAATGTATGCTATGATGAGCTCAAAATTCTCACCACACTGCACATGTCTGTGAAAACACTGCAAGTGCTGATTTTGGAGTTATTGTAAATGCTGCAAAGAACATATGGGGTGCATATATCTTTTTGAATCAGTGTTTTTTACTTCTTTGGATGAATACCCAGAAGTGGGATTGCTGGGTCATATGGGTAGTTCTATTTTTAATTTCAAGGATCCTTCATACTGTTTCCCATAATGTCTGCACCAGTTTACAATTCCACCAATAGTGCACAAGGTTCCCTTTTCTCCACCTCCTCGTCAGCACACATTCTTTGTTGATTTTTTAAAATATATTTTATTGATTTTTTACAAAGAGGAAGAGAGAGGGATAGAGAGTTAGAAACATAGATCAGCTGCCTTTTGCACACCTCCTACTGGGGATGTGCCTGCAACCAAGGTACGTGCCCTTGGCCGGAATTGAACCTGGGACCTTTCAGTCCGCATGCTGATGCTCTATCCACTGAGCCAAACTGGTTAGGGCTCTTTGTTGCTTTTTTGATGCTAGCCGTTCTGACAGGTGTGTGGTGATCTCATTGCGGCTTAGACATGCATTTCCCCGAGGATCAGTCATGTTGAACATCTTTTCATGTGTCTGTTGGCCATCTGCATGTCTCCTTTGGAGAAATGTCTATAAATAGATATAAACTTGATAAAATAAATTTCAACATAAAACACTTAAACTTTTTTTCTTTTTTTAAAAAAATATTTTATTGATTTTTTTACAGAGAAGAAGGGAGAGGGATAGAGAGCCAGAAACATCAATGAGAGAGCTCAATCAGCTGCCTCCTGCATGCCCCCCACTGGGGATTTGCCCACAACCAAGGTACATGCCCTTGACCAGAATCGAAGCTGGGACCCTTCAGTCCGCAGGCCGACGCTCTATCCACTGAGCCAAACCGGTTCGGCAAAACACTTAAACTTTGATGTAAACCCACTTTTTAGGAATGCTAAGACCTATTAGGTGTTAATTCTCTTATTTTCCAATTTGTCCAAAAATACTGGCTATGGATTTTAGAATCCTCAGCGATAATAGAAGTGAAGTCATCCCCAATTGAAATAGGCTTCCAAGAGTCAGTAATTCTGTGATTTAGAGGTTTTTATGATACAATGGCAGTGACAACTACAATTCCTAGCTAACTCTGAGAACTTATTACATATCAGACACTATGCTACACACTTTAAATGCAACATCTCATTGCATCCCCATGACTATTCTACAGGGGGAGGAAGAAGATACTGAAATAATCTTAATATATTTCTAGGCTGGGAGGTGGCAAACTCCAGGATTCAAGACAGATATTCAGATGAACTTAGCTGGTAAATGCTGTACCCTATTTCTACAATTACCACAGAATTCCAGTTTTCCAACTTTAGTTGGTTAAAAACCCTTTGGACCACTCATCATGAGTTAATAGTACACAGAATATGGGAATGCATTTTGTGTAAGCACTAGTTTCTACCATGTGTTATATCCAGTGCCAGGATAGAAGCATTGGAGCAATTAGGGGAATATTAAAGTTTGATATATTTTTATAGTGTTTCAATGTGTGGTATATAAGCACATTTTTATTAAGTGCTTTTATTTCCCTGTACAACTAAACTTGTACCAGAAGCCTATTTCTATATATTTTCCCCAGTAAAGTATAAGAAACCAATGATTTTTAGATGTTCTTTATCATACAAATGCATTGCTCTTAGTTTCCATAGCTACTATAGATGTATAATAAAATAGAACTCTATTTTTATTGTTCTATTCTGTGAGAACTCTTCAGTTTCACTGCTAGGCGTCCTCCATGCCTCGCTGAGAGAAGCTTGGGTTCACTTAGGCATCTTTTGTAGGTGATAGCCTTGGAAGCATCATTCATGCTTGATATGAGGTACAATGGTCACAGCATCTGTAGTGATATGAAGATCCAATAAAGCCCCAACTCTATCACTGCCTCCAGGGAAGTCTGAGCTTCTCTGTTAGGTTATGTGCTATAGAATTTTGCTATTGGACTTCAAAATGCAAATTATTTATTTTTACCCACTCTCCCACCCCCAAAATCTTCCCATTCTTGATTGAGCAAATTGAAGTAGGCTTTTACAAAGAAAAAAAAATGTGTAATTGCTATTGATAGCTTGAACTATACCCAATTCTGTTTTGAATGATGGCATATACCAGTGGTCTGCAAACCTTTTTTGTAAAGGGTCAGATAGTCAGTATTTTAGGATTGGTATTCCATATGGTATCTGTTGTAACTACTCAACTCTGTAATTATAATGGGAAAGTAGTGGACAATATTTATGCAAATGGGTGTGACTGTGTTCCAATAAAACTTTATTTGCAAAAGCAGGCAGTGAGCAATTTGACCTGTGGGTGTGGTTTGCCACCCCTTCTCACAACAACTTAACAAGACAGATACTGTTATTATCCCCATTTTACAGATATGGATATTGGGGCACAGAACAGCTAAGACATTTGATCAAGATCATATGACTAAAATAGTGGAATAGGGATTTGAACCCTGGAAGTCAACCTGCAGAAATATATGCTTAACTAGTACATCACATTGCATCTTCAGTAGAGATGGTAGCAAAAAGTCACAGTTTTATAACTGTCCTATTTAAGAGTCAGGTATGAGACTATGCTTTGCCACATAATTTCATGTAACCCTTACAACCACCCTCTGAGATAGGCGGTATTATTTTCCCTTTTCCAATGAAGAAATTGAAGCAAAGCTTAAGGAGCTCGCTTAAGGTCAGGGAGCTAGTAAGTAGTAGAGTCTAAATTAGAACTTGAGTCAAACTCACCCAGGTCTACATCTCCTTCGTGAATGTCAAGGGGAAGGCAGTAGAGCATACTGATTAAGAAACTTTATAGACTTCAATTCTCTCATTTAACAGAGGTAATGACCAGATATAGGTGTACTCATGGGAGTGAGTGTCTAAAGTAGGGAGATGGAAATAAGAGATGGAGAGGAGTAGACCATAAAACTAAGGAGGCAGTGTGCTATATAATTCATTCACATTTATCTTAAAATTGCCAGAACCACAGTAGGAATAGTAATGAAGAAGGTGACGGCGAGCCAGGAGCTGAAAGTGTTAGAGAATTTAGGAAAGGACCTAGGGTTTGGTTGATGACAGCTTCAAGGAGACATCATAAATGACGATGACCTGAGGTTCAAAACTCATTTGTTCTTTTGTTTTCTTAAGCTAAGGAGGAGGGGAAATTATCTGGAAACCACAAAGAGAGGCAAGAGAAGACCTATCCCACCTCCATGCCCAGTGAGATTTGGGAGAAAAAAAAAAAGTCATCATTTGAGAGGGCTGCAAGGGAATCTGTATCTTTAGGAAATAGAGCTCATGATAAGGTGAATGAGACCTTGAGGGCAAAAAAGGGAATGTGTAGAGCCATGTGAAGATTAGAGTATAAGAGGTGAGGGATTAGTAATCTGGGGCTCTGTGTAGTGATAATTCAACTTGATGGATTCAAAGCATATGACAAGTGTGTGTGTATTGAAGGGTTTGGAGCTTCCTCTTAACCTTTATAATAGGGGTAGATCTTCTAAAGGGATCTTAATCCTCATGCATTGGTTCCTTCTTAACCCCTGACTGCCGGGAAAAGGGTAAACTTTGACCATGGACACTCATCTTGACCTTGATGATTGACTTATGGAGAAGCTAGGTGTTATTCCAAGAAAAGAGGCCCATCCTCAGCATTGAAGGAATAGAAGACATAGGGGAGCTGTGGTCTTGGTCCTAGCAATTGGGCCGCCTTTTTCTCTCTTTATCAATCACTTACATGGTCTTACTCCAGCTGTACCTCTTTCATAGTATGAATTTCCTATAATCTAGTCTCTGATCACCATCTCTGTCTTTCAGCTCACTACTTCTATCTTTCTAATATATCCTATATAATAAAAGCATAGTATGCAAATTGTCCTCTTGACCAGGAGTTCATCTAGGGATTCAACCAGGGGGCGGGGCTGGCTGGGGGAAGGGAGAGTGGCCCTGGCTGGTGGTTTTGGCGGCAGGCAGCGCTGCCTCCTGCATACCCCACACTGGGGATCATACTCACAACCCAGCCATGTGGCCTGACTTGGAATCAAACTGTGACCTCCTGGTTCCTAGGTCAATGCTCAACCACTGAGCCATGCCTACTGGGCACTACCTCTTTCTTTCAACTCCAGAAGTCCTTCAAGCCCACTTGGACATTTAATTGATTAATTCTACTGACTTCGCACCATTCCATATCCCCATAATGACCTCACTTTCCTTCCTAAATTCCAAGATCAGTCATTATAATCATTACCTTCATATATCCTTGAAACTCTTATTATTTCGTTCCTGCATCTGAGCAGCTACACACCTGGTAGAAACAACATTTAATTGGTCTGATTTGTCCTCACTTTAAATTCATGACCATAAATCACTAGGGGATTCTTGATGCTGCCAGGAAAGCATTCTATCCAATCTTAGTCTGCTTACCGTCTCACACAACTGATCATCACCACCTTCTTGCAATCCTTCCTTTGGTATCTGAAATATGGTATTATCTCCATAGCCCTTCTTCCCTTAGGAATCCTGAGCTTTGTCTGAGCTCAGGGATGCCTAATGGCAGGTTGAGGGTGGCAGGGCAGGAAAATAG
>NW_006292696.1:6037794-6098656 GCF_000327345.1 Myotis davidii | reverse complement strand
CATCCTCCCTCCATTTCCCTGTCAGCTACACTCTATTTTTTCTCCCCTTTATAGCAAACTCCTTGGAAGAATCATCTACACTTGCTCTCTCCAATTCTTTTCCTTTCATTCTTTCTTGTGCCTGTTCCAATTGGCTTTTGCTTGTGACATTCTGCTGAAACGGTGACCAGTGACTGATGACTTTCCCTTGCTAAAGTGCATGTTCTCTTCTGATTCCTTATTTTGCACCTATTAGCAGCATTTCACCCAACTGATCATCACCACCTTCTTGCAATCCTTCCTTTGGTATCTGAAATATGATTTCTCGCTGCCTTCTTCAAGGGCTATTTCTCATTCTCATTTTCTGGTTTCCCCTAACTTTCTAAATGTTGATGCACCCCAAGACCCAGTTCTTAGATGTCTCTTTTCTCTTTATATATCCATCCCCCCAGGTTCTCATCCAAAGTTCTAGATACCATCCACATGTTGATTATTTCAAATTTATCCCAGCCTAGTCTTTGCTCCTGTACTGTAGATTGTTCTTAACAATTGTTAATGTGACTTATCCATTTGATGCCTAACAAATGTGTATTACTCCCTCATACCCAGCCTGGTTTTCCTATCTAGAATCCTTCCTTTCTCTGTTAGTTTTCCTCTTACAGCCCATAAGTGCTAAGCAGCTACTTGTATAGATTTTGCATATATCTGGCATTAAGTAGTGTATGTAGATGCTTACTTATAGTCTTGACCATCAGAATTTAAAATGTAATGGAGAAGGTATGGCAGAAATCAATAGCTGTCTCCCCAGAGCCCTTCTTCCCTTAGGAATCCTGAGCTTTGTCTGAGCTCAGGGATGCCTAATGGCAGGTTGAGGATGGCAGGGCAGTAATACGGGAGAAACATTGTCCCCAGACACCATCGGACTGCATGTCAGCCCTGGCCTGCTTATACTCAAACTGCCTTGTGAGAGAGGAGCGAAATCTAGTTTAAACTGCTATTATATTTTACTAGAGGCCCGGTGCATGAATTCGTGCACCAGTGGGGTCCCTCAGCCTGGCCTGCACCCTCTTGCAATTGGGGACCCCTTGGGAGATGTCACAGAGCTGGTTTCTGACTGATACCCACAGGCCAGGATGAGGGACCCTACCGGTGCACAAACTGTGCACCAGGCCTTTAGTATGCATATAAGATCTTTGGTTAATCTCTTCCCACCCTCCTTTCTCCTCCCCCCTCCCTTCCCTCTGAGATTCATCAGTCTGTTCCATTTTTCCATGCCTGTGCATTGAGTGTTGTCCCCCTGGTGGTCACTGCATGTCATAGCTTCTGGCTGGTCAGCTGGTCACTCAGAGGCTTTTATATATATATAGATAGCACACACATTGGCATCCTAAGTATGGAAAGAAGAAATTAAGCAAGTGAACCATAGGATTGCCTCAAAATATGAGATGGCATGGGCAGGGAGGGGACAATTTAGGGGCTGGGCAGTTAGCACAATTCAGTAAAGTGGGCTGGTGTAAGACAAAAGAAAGCTGTGAGGATCTGGTGACAGTTAGACCATATTCCAGCCCCCAAAGAGTCTGCTGTCAGGATTTGCACAAGCTCATTTGTCATGAACTCTCATGAACCAAGAGTTGCTCTAACATATTTTGTTGTTGCTGTTAGCAGTATGAAACCCTCTTTTCTAACTAATCTTATGCAGAACTGGACTAAACAGTACCCCAAAAGCAGATGTGTTCTGGGTGAATGGAAGCCATGTTCTCTCTGTCTCCCCCAAACCCTAGGGTGGGCTTTGCTGTGAAACACAATTTTAAAATGACTTTATCTAGTTTAAGCCATTTATCTATCTATCTATCTATCTATCTATCTATCTATCTATTATCTATCTATCTTTAAAAAATTAAGTCTTTATTGTTGAAAGTATTACACATGTTCTCTTTTTCTCCCCATTAATCCCTCTAAGCCCACATCCACCCTAGACCTTCACCACCCTGTAGTCTGTGTCCGTGGATTATGAATATATGCATACAAGTTCTTTGGTTGATGTCTCCCATCCACCCACCCTCCCCCACCTTCCCTCTGAGATTCATCAGTCTGTTCCATGCTTCTATGTTTCTGCATCTGTTTTATTTATCAGTTTTTTTTGCTCATTAGATTCCACATATGAGTGAGATCATGTGATAATTGTCTTTCTCTGACTGTAAGTCCCTTATTTTAAATAAAAATATTTTTATTGATTTCAGAGAGGAAGAGAGAGGGAGAAAGATATAGAAACATCAATGATGAGAATCATTGATTGGCTGCCTCCTGCAGGCCCCCAGGATCATGCCAGCAACCTGGGCATGTACCCTGACTGGGAATCAAACCATGACCTCCTGGTTCATAGGTTGATGCTCAACTACTGAGCCACACCAGTGGGCTAAGCCCGTTATTAACAGGTGGGAAACTCAGGCTGAGAGAGATTTCCTGTTAACCCGGACGTATGTCATTTCACCTTTCTGGGCCTTGGCTTTCTCATGTTTAAAACAAGCTTGAACTAATTAATCTCTGAGGCCTCTTCTGGTGAGCAATGAAGGGCAAAGCAGGGTCAGGAGGAAACCAGTACATATTGATCAACGACTACGTGCTAGTGTGGAAAAACACAGGCTTTGTGTGGCATCTGTATCATATCTGCCAAGCACGTTTCCTTTCTGATATTCTAGCAATTCAAGGTAAGATTATTTCTGAACAACGGTGAGTGCATAATGGACCCAAATTCACTTTTCCTAGCCTTTGAAATGGGAGGTGATTTTACATTCCCTCATTTCGTTTAGTCTGCTCAACTCCCCCATGAAGTACACGGAATAGGCATTTCTGACATCCCCTGACTGCAGAAACCCATGTAACTGCTTTGCCCACAGTCACACAACTAGCCAATGACAGAGCCAAGGCTGACATCCAGGTCTAGTGCTCTTGATAACAACCCTTCTCAAATTAGCAGACCTGAAAGTGTGAATGAGTTCACACGAGGCCTCATAAATATTTATGGGTCTGGCCCAAAGTTATTGCAGTGTTTTGTTTCCATTATTATTAGCAAGTGCACACAGTACCTAACTATGCTCTAAGGCAAAGGGTATTAGAAGGGGAAAGGGTTGTTCTGCTTGGGAGTGAGGTACTGGCTACAGAGTGCCGTTCAGGAGGCACTAGTTAGACGTTACTATGAGCAAACAGACAAAATAATTCTTGTTTAAGGAGAGTTTGGGAGAAGGTATTTAAATCCTATATTTTATTCCACATTCAGACTTATAACAGCTACTCTTCTCACTTGTCTTCATAAATCTGATATATTGGGGATGACCGGAAAAATTAATTTGTGGCCATTTCATCTGTCTCCTTTTAAAAAGAAAGGCTATTGAACCTTAAACTATATTAAGCATTAAATTTTTATGGTCAAATTGAGATTCTGCACAAATACAGTTAATTAAATTTGTAGATGATCTACTGTCTGGATTTACATGGGAGCCCTTGATGGAAAATGAGCCATAAAACACATGTTGAATGAATACCACCCAGCCTCCTTGCGCCAGGCAGCTGTTTCTGGAACAAATGGTCTTCATGTCCTGTTTCATCACACAAGTGCATGTTAGCAGCTAATGAGTCGAGCGTGGAATTTGCTATCTCCTTTCTCTCTGTCTGACCTCTAACTGTTGCCCCACTCCCAACACAGTTCAGTCTCCCCTCTCACTCCTCTTTCCAAATTCTCTCCCTACCTGACTGCCCATCTAATAGACAGTTCCATTAACAGTTGACATACAATTTTTAGTTTTCCAGCACCATGAAGCTCTTCCTCTCCCGTCTCCGCAGCACAGGAAGTGGGACCACCCCAACTGAATCCATCAGCAAATCCTATTCAGCTCACCTTTTATGCCATAGAGGCTCTTCTCCTCACTGAGGCTGCCCTGGTTCATGGCGCTCCCCAGGCAGACAAGTCAACTTCGTGGATAGGGAAAGAGGTGCTTCCTTGGAGTGGACTAATTGCCAAATGGCTTCTCTTTGCAGGGGAACCAGCTCTTGCTAAGCTGGGTGAAGGCTGGGTTTTGACTCCCATTTGTCCCCTAGGTTGGAAACATTTGTAGTGGAATTGTGGTCCAGGCCACCACTCCCTCTCATCTGGTCTAGTCCAGTCCTCTCCTGATGCATCTCCCTGTGTCCAGTCTTGTTCCTCTACAGTCCTTTCTAGGTACCATGGGAAGAGTGATCTTTTTAAAATGTATCAGATCATTTGTTTTCCTGCTTAAAATTCTCACCTGCACCCTATTATATGTAGCATGAAACCCAGAATGCTTACAAGCGTTCCATGATCCAGCCCCTAACCATCACGTTTTCCCACCATCAGTCTGCTCTGGTTACATTGGCCTCCTTCCTCTTCTTTAACATGCACGGTTACTGCTGCCTGGGGGTCTTGAAATATCTTTAGACGGTTGGTTCTTTTCATCATCCTACTCTCCGTTTAAATGTCACTTTCTGGAGGTCTCTGATGACCCAGTTATTTAAAGTTTACATACCAAATATCCCACTACCATCACTCCTTCTTATACCATCATCTAGTTTTGTGTTTCTCCATAGGATTGAACACAATATGAAATTAGCTTTTTTTACTGTTTGCTTCTTCCAGAATATAATCTCCTTGGGGGCAAAGAACTTGTCTGAATTCCTCACCGTTATGCCTCCAGCACCTGTAAGGGTGTTTGGCATACAATAGGCACTCAGTGAACATTGATTGGATGAGAGAGGATGGAGTCAGAATGCTAAGTTACGAACCAGTGGGGGAGGATAATAACATTCAGCAAGCAGATTTGGGAAAGTTGTTTGAAAATACACATTCATTGCATCTTTGCTTTTCTCCCTTCACCTGTGGTGTTTCCTTTTTTGGGTTGAGAAAGTTGAGGTGCTTGTTTGTGTGTGTGCTGAGTCATCAGTTTCCAGGGGACTCTGACTGTTAAAGGGTGCTGAACACCTTTCTCAGGCAGAGAGCAAGAAGACCTTGTTACCGAGCAAAGTTTTGGTACATGGACCCAGCCTGGTGCTAAGGCTGAGCCTCTGGCTTTCATTTGCTTGCTGGACACAGTGGAGCCAAGCGGCATTGTTTAACCTTTTGGAGGCTGTGTATAAAATTTACATTAGCGGGGTGTTGCTGCTCAGTTACAAACTGCTTATCCCATGAATATCAATGTGGCCGTTTGCTCTGAGAAATTATCTTCTTTCTGTTGAGAGGAGCTGAGGAATCCATAAAAGTGATAGAGACAGTCCCCATTCCTCTCAATCACTGTAAAATGACCAAGGAGCAAGGTGACCCCTGCACTTAGAAAGAAACCTCTGAGGAAATCCCATGGAAATCTTTCTTTTCTCTCCTCCAGGGTGACTTTGAATAAATAGTTGGGTTTATTTATTTATTTAAAGTATACGAGTGCCTATTGCAGAGCCTTGCAAGTAGTAGGCACTTAAGAAATACCTGCCCTAACGTGTTTGATATTTAAGAATACATATTAAACAGAAAACTCAGTAATTGGGAAGAAATATGGACATGCAATTAAGATAATGTCAACCTACTAGTAAATCTACAATTTGCCATTAAGGACTTGTTTTTTAAACTTCTATCTAAGGAGATAACAGTGACCAGAAAAGGAACTTAAAAAAAATTAATAGTTTTTTTTTTTCAGAGCAGTTTTAGGTGTAAAGAGTTCCTATAAACCTTGGTCCCTGTTGTCCTTCTGGGTGCTGCTCCCCTGGGGCCCTCTGCTTACCCACATCATGGCACCTGTTGCATTGTCAGGTTGAAGAAGGGGTTCCCTTTGAAGTTAGATTACCTGGGCTCATGTTTGAGATTTCATACCTGTGAGTCATTTTCTCTCTCTAAACCTTGTTTTATATTTCTCCCAGTAAAGCTCAGTTAACATCCCCAACACTTGTCTGTGTGTGTCAATTTCCCCATACCTTTGACCACAATGGGTGCCCCACTTAAAGTATTACACGGGTACCAGTAACTAGGACTGTTGTGAGTCTTAAACGGGACCACAACTTGCTATGTAGCCTTGGATCAGTTATTTAACTGCTCTGTGCCTCACCCCTCATCTGTCACATGGGATAATAATACACAATCCTTAAATGCATGTAAAAACACTTTCAACAATTCCAATTTCATAGTAGGATGTGAGCTGCTATGACAATACTAATGCAAAATATCTACGAAAGTGTTTAATTACAGATTTGGAAGGCAGGACCAAGTCTCACTCATATAGGATTCCTGGGTGTCTAGCACAGTGGCTCCCACATGGGTCGTCATGTCTATTTGCTGAATGGATGCTTGTGAATGCCCAGCATCCCCCTGGAGCTGGGCAGAGCGACAGAGCTGGGGAGGCAATCACAAGTCTTCCTCAAGGTGGAGAGGGTGAGGCCACGGGAGTCCTCAGAATTGGTCAGTAGTCCCTCTCTGACCAGCTGCTCCTTTCTCTCTTGGTAAAAAAAAAAAAAATATGGCAGCTGTTGAAAGAGATGTCCACTGTCTTCTTGTCCTTTTCATTTTTGCATGATTTAAGTATTTTGGCAGGTTCCTGCACTTGGTGAGGGGTAACATTGTTTTTATTTTTCTCACTCTGAGGGGGCTTAAGGGGAAGAGGTTATATGGGGGTCAACAGGAAAAAATGCTCAAAGTGTCAGTTTGATTTTGCCAGTCAGTGCCTGCAGATGTTAGAATGACCCAGGTCTGGATCTAAGCTCTGTTCTCTGCAAGCAAGTTATTTCTTCTCTCTCTGAGTTTCAGCTTACTCATTGGTCAAACATGGCTTTGCCCCTACCCCGGTTTCCACTAGTTACCTTGTGATTGAATGTGGGTAAAGGTCTTCTACTGCTTTAACCTAACTGTCCCCTATACCTGGGCTCCTGAGCATTAAAGAGAAAAAACCAACATGATATAGAAAAATGTTAATTACATGCAAACAAGTGGTTAGAATAAGATGGAACTTGGAGACATTGTAGAAAATAGGTCTACCTTTCATCTACCTTTCATCTAGCGTCAATATTCCACCTTTGTGTGGAAATTGCCTAAAAATCGGCACAGCGGTCTGGTAGGGTTAAAGATAAAAATGAAAGCCATTTGCATCTGTGATTCGCTGTAATTGAAATATAGGAAGTGTGGCCCAACAGGTAGCCATTTATTTCTCCTTCCAGTAAGTCCAGATGTGGGCAGGCCAGGGCTGGTGTGGCATCTCCACAGTCTTCTGAGATCCAGGTGTCTTCCAGCTTTCTGTTCCTGCCTTGTTAGAAGGAGCCCCTTCCTCAAGATGGGCAAAACTCCAGTCATCCCATTGATATTCTAAGTAACACAGAGGATGGGGGGTGAGGTGGGGACAGGCACATCTTCTCCTTTAAAGTCACTTCTCAGAAACTGCACAAAATCTAATTGGGTTCATTGTGGCGTAGTCACAAGGTCACACTCCGCTGCTGAAGAGGCTGGGGGTTATAGTTCTTACTCTGTGTGTGCCCACCTAACATCCAAGAGATCTTTAAGAATGGGGAACTGATAAGGGGAAAAGTAGGACCATTCCTCTGGTCTGAGATACAGAGGGGTCCTGTGTCTAAGGTCACACAGTATGTTAGGGTCCTCCAGAGAAGCATAATATATAGGGTGTCCCAAAAATGTATACACACACTTTAAATAATTATAAAGGCAGTTTGATTAAGACACATTTCATTTTCAGAACTGAGCTCTCAGCAGTTAGAGTGTGTATACATTTTGGGGGGACTCCCTGTATATATGTCTCTCTCTCTTACTCTCATTTCTTTTGACCTCAAGCTAAAGAGTATAGATAATATGGAGGAGAGAAGGAGATTGATGGATTGAGATTGATTTATTGTAGGAATTGGCTCATGCAGTTATGGAGGCTGGGATGTCCCATGACCTGCCCCTGCTAGCTAAAAAGCAAACAAACAGGAAACCCAATGGTGTAATTCAGTCCAAGGCCAAACATCCAAGAATTGGGGCGCATGGTGTAAATCCCGACCCGAGTCCAAGAGCCTGAGCAGCAGGGGTGCAGATGTCTGTGAGCAGAGGATGGAGGGGTCAGCTCCGGCTGAGAGCATATTTGCCCTTCCTCTACTTTTGGGGGCTATGTTTTGTATAAGGCAGGTATTAATGTTCTAAACTTCTTTTCTAGGCTGTGCTTCCTTGGGAATTTTCAGGTTAACACCTTCCTCCTTTCCACATTACTCCTGCTAGGAGAGCTGCTCTGTAGACTGCCTACCTCCCCTGACAGTTTGAGAGAATTCTCCCTGGCCCTCTGCTCCCTGATATCTGAGATTGTCTTGTCCTCCAGCCAGAGCCAGAGGCCCAGGTGCTGGGTTCCACTCCGCTCCCTTTAGCCTGTGGACATGGTGGAGTTGGGTGCAATCTTTCTTGGAGGAATTGGTTTCTATTTCATTTTCTTAAATTTTTCTTTCTGCCCTGGGACTGGCATCACTCATGAGACATAGGGTAATGTCTTCTAGATGGTCCCCTGCATTCAGCATGGAGTTCAGTGGCCCGGGCCTCTGCACAGTGCATCCCAGTGTCCACGTCAGTGGCCTGGGCTTCTGCACAGTGTCCACTTCCCTTTCCATCCTCCCCAACCCAGGCCATTTCTCAGTCCTTCCCTGAGGTCAAACAAGTCTTGAACACATTCTGCTTGGTCAAAAGAGTTCAGTCATCAAAAGTAACCAACTGCTCGATTCTATTACAGGAAATAGCCATCCCTGTCCAATTGCAGAGTAAGAGAGCAGATTGATGGTTGCGGGTGATTGGGGAATAGATGTGTTGTGGATCTAACAAAGTAAGGACAGGAAAGTCCCAAATATTGAAAGATAGATCTTTGTTTTTATATGCACAAAATCCATGCTCTCAGGGTGGTGGTGGTGGGCGTCCCCCAGCCTGGCCTGTGCCTTGTCACAGTGCGGGAGCCCCGCGATCCATCACCCTAAAGGGGTAGGCCCCGCCCACCCATCCAGGGCTCCTCGATGGGTTGCCCCAAAGAGGTAGGCCGAAGCTGGGGTAGGCCTGCGGACCCCCAGGCCAGGCCGCGGCGGAGGCCTGTGGACCTCCCTGCGCCTGCGGACCCCTGGCTGGGGCTGTGGTGGAGAAGCCTCTCTGCGCACCTGCAGACTCCCGGTGCAGGCGTGCGGAGCGGCCCGGCCCCACCCCCACCCCAGCCCCAGCAAGTCCCTGCAGACCCACGCCTGCTGCACACGCAGCCTGCTGATTGGTCGTTACTGTGATGGTGTCCTGACCAGTTTGCATATTGCTCTATTATTTGTATAGATGAAAGCAAAGTGGAAACTTCAGTTTCCAATTTACTTTAAAAATATTATTAAATAAAATAACCTACTAAGAGAGAGAGAGAGAGAAAATACTATTTTTGCATTTCTTGTCCCGGTTGGGAAGATTGAGGGACAGTCCAGGATTTTTAGAACCTTCTGGAAATAGGAGCTGGTCTCCTTCTTCCTTCTCCCTTTTGGGGATCATGGCATTTGATTTCCTTGTTTGCTTGTCACCGATCTTTGCTGTTGTGGTTGCTTGAGAGGAGGAAGAGGCCATGCGCCAGTTCCCTGCCTCTGCACCTGAACGTGTGTCTGGATTCTCCCAGCTGTGCTCTGATGCCAGCTGCTGAGTTTTCTGCTAAGAAGAAGGCAAGATCCTTGGATGTGTTTGTAACTGGCGTCATGTCTTCCCGCATGGCTCATCGAGGCTGCCATTCCCACGTCTGATTTGGAGCATGACGTTGAGATGCCAGCTCACATTGCGATCAAAAGGCCGGGTCACGGGTCCTTGGTATCGAAGTCACAGGCTTTAGATGTGAAATAATAATTATTAACATACATTTTCCACTTTTTTCTTTCATTCAGCAGTCAGACTGAATGTCATCCAAAGGTTACATGTTAGATAGAGCTTGCTGATTCTAAAACTCTGGTAACTATTTGCCCACGGAAGTGTAAGAAGCCTCCTCCACCTGTCTCCTGCCAGTTCTGCCCCAGCCCCCACACCTGCAGCAACCTCCTCATTTTCCAAATGGAAGGACTTGAGGCTGTGCCCTGAGGTTCACATGCTAGTCAGACAGAGTCCCTGCCCTCCCTCATAATCACAGATATTTTTTACTTTTCAGGACTTAGAAGACTAATTAGGCAATAAAAAAAATCATTATAGAACATTTCTGAGGTGGAAATGTTCCCATTGGCTTTTACCTCCTGGGAAGTAAGTCTTGCATTTTCAAAAGCTTACAGAGGTGGGGCGAAAGTAGGTTTACAGTGGTGAGTATGTGAAACACAGAGACTATTTTTGTATTATTATTTATTAAATATTGTATCATATTTATACAAACAACTATAAACTACTTTTGCCCACCCCTGTATTTGTTTTTATTATGTAAGGGAAGTAACATTGTTGAATACAAATACTTACGATGTAATGGATACATTTAAGACAAACCAAGATTTAGCCAGATCAGAAGGGTTTAGACAACAAACCACTGTGTACATTATTTTATTATTATTATTTTACCATCATTAGCTTTTCCTAGTATTTTGTTTCTTGTAAGTCCAGGACATGAAGGTTCTAAGCTCAGGAATTTCAGAGCATCAGTTGGTGCTGGTTAATGATCCACTGGGTGTCAGTATTGTCATTTCTTACCCTAGCGGGACAGTGGTTGGGTTGTCTTGTTCTTGTCAGAGGCCTCTTTGGCTTTGTTGAAATAGTCAGGAAGGACCATCTAGTCCAATCAGCTTGCTTCACATGGAGAAACTTAAAAAAAAAACATACACCTCACTGGTGTTTTGATAGTGATGTACTGAATCTAGAGATGAATTTGAGAGGAAGTGACATCTTTATAACATTTAAGCTTCCAATCCATGCACATGCTATATCCCTTCATTTATTTCCATCTTCTTTAATTTCTTTTAGTGATATTTATAGTTCTCTGTGTAGAAGGCTTGTATATCTGTTAAAGTTTACTCATATATAATGAGGGTTTAAAATTTTTTTATTGATAATGTTTTTTTGATAATGTGTTTTTGATGTTGTGATAAATTGTACATATGCATATATATTAACATTTTATCTGTTTTACTCATATGAAAAATACAACTGAATTTTGTACATTGACCTTGTAATTCAGTGATCTTGCTAAATCCATTTAGTAATTCTATTCATTAATGGATTGCTTTAAAATTTTCTGTATACACGATTGTGATATTAGATATATTTTTAGTTCTCTGCTTCCAAATCCCATGCTATTCATTTCTTTTTTATGCCTTACTTTACCAGTCAGGACTCCTGTATAGTGTTGGAAAGAAGTGGTGATCACTGGCATCCTTGTATCTTTGTAGACAGCAGGAGAAGCTTGCAGAATTTTATCATTAATTAAGATGTTAGATATAATGTCAGATCAAGTAAGTTTCCTTTTATTTCTAGCTTGCTAAAGATGAATGGGTATTATACAAAAGCTTTTGCTCATCTATTGAGTTGATCAGATAATTTTTCTGTTAATGTGGCCAATTACAATGATGGATTTTCAAATGTTAAACCAACCTTGTATTCTTGGAATGAATCCAACTTAGTCTTGAAGTAGTATCTTCTATTCTACATGTTTATTGGTAGTTTTAATTTTGCTAAAATTTTAATATCCTATGTAATAAAAGCATAGTATTCAAATTGTTCCCTCTACCTGGAGGTTGTCTGGGAGTTCGACCAGGGGGTGAGGCTGGCCAGGGGGAAGTGAGTACCTGGCCGGCAGCTGGCAGTCAGCAGCCGCTAGGGACACTACCAGTGCATGAATTTTGTGCACTGGGCCTCTAGTTTCTGTCCATAAAATCTTAACCACCAGAAAGATTGGCCTAATGTTATGTTTTCTAGCAATGTCCTTGTCAAATCTGGCATATTTCACAATACATTTTTCTTCAGGATCTTGATCTATTGAATTCTGTCTGTCTTAATTGCTCTCTGATGAAAATACAAAGTCGTTTCTCCCCCTTTTATTTTACTTAGCTTTTATAGTTGTTGCTGATAGGAAGTTTTATCTGAATCAAGCTTTTCTGTCATAGTCAGAAGTTTTAATAAAACATACAGAGTAACATGTTAATCATCCAGACAGTGACCTTTCTGATATTTCCCCGCCGCTCCTAGAGAGCCTGTTGAGTGTATGTCTCTGGATTAAGTGGCTAAAATGTAATGTGACATCATCTCCTCACCATTCTGGTTCTCCAATTTATTTTATTTTTTAAGTGGAGAGCACAAAGATTATGACTCCAGGTTTTAGAGCAGTGGTTCTCAACCTTGGCTGCACATTAGAATCACCTGGGAATCTTTTTAAAATCCTGATTTCTGGGCCTCATCCTCTGGAAATTCTGTTTCTTTGTTATGGGGTGGGGCCACAACATTAGTAACAAAGAAACAGAATTTCCGGAGGATGAGGCCCAGAAATCAGGATTTTAAAAAGATTCCCAGGTGATTCTAATGTGCAGCCAAGGTTGAGAACCACTGTTTCAGAGTAAAAGAAAAAAAAAAAAAGGTTACTTTTAAATCCTAGATCTGTTTCATATTAATTGACCATGAGAAAGTCAATTTATTAAGCCTTTGACTTTTCATCGGCAAGACAGAGGGTATGACTCAGCTTTAAGAGTCCTTTTGAATTAAAAGAGCACCTGGATTATAGTAGTCACTCAATAAAACGTAGATGCTACCGTTACTTTCAAATTTGTGTACTTGCTATCTCCTTGAGAGGGCATTTATAGGGGATACATTCTTCATGTTGTTACAGGTTTGCTGAAATTTTTTGTGCTTCTGTTCTTTACATGTACCTAGTCTAGTTATCCAATTCCATATCAACTGTGGGATCATCCTTAAAGAAGGTGTAAATCTGAAGATATATTACGCATCCTCCTTAGCACCTCCTTTATCTTTGCTGAACTGACACAGGTGGGAGGAAAGATGTCCCTGAAAAAAAAAATAACTTGGCTACAGGCATACTATTTAAACAGTAAAGTGTGCCTCCCCCCTTTCCAGAAGGGTCCTTTATCAGGATTTCACTTGGCTTTCAACGGTTTTACAACAGAAAATTAATAAATGTTTTTGGATGTGATCTTCAGCCAAGGTCAGCAGCAGCTGCTGTACGCTTGTTTGAAAGGGCTATTTTCTTCCTCTTATTCCTGACCCTTCTGAATCCCATTATCGGTGCCTGCACATTTTCGGTAACTGATTGTCATTACATTGTAAGGAAGCTGCCTGGATGATCCCTCTTCAACCAGAGATGTCAGCCAGCTGAAACATACCAGGAGAAAACAAAGGACATTCCTAACTTGGGGGAAGATGGAGCAGGAGAAATTTACATTTGTTTGACATTTATATTCTTTTGTGTAGCTTTTGTCTCTTTGAAAATTCCCTGAACTTACTACCTCAAGCAGAAGAGTGAGATCTAAATTTAAAGGAGAAAAGAGAGCCTGCTTTGAAGATGGAGAGCAGGATAAGGAATTAGAGGTTCATCTCGTTTTTTAAAGGCTTTGGCTGGTGTGGAAAAGGACAGAGTTGTAAAATTAACAGTCACAATAGCTTCAGTTTCTAGTGTGTTGGGGAATAGTTCTATAAAACCATGATACATCCACAGGCTTGCTATACCAGTGCTTCTTAATAGCCTCTCTCTCTTGCAACAAAGAGTGCTAGCACAGGCTTTTTTTTACATGATTGATCGCATGTACAGGGCATGCCTTAAAGACCTGTTACTTTGTGTGTGTGTGTGTCGGGGGGGAGCTGGGCGCATTTCTCTGTATTGGAACAATAGAGGTTTATTTGCATGCTGAGCTTCTGACCTTAAATAGTAGAATTTCACATCAAGACTGAGATAAGCTCATGTGATTAAAGCCCGGAGCCAGCCCTGGTGCCTTGGCCTCAACCCGTATTCCACTTCCTGACAAATGCTCATCGTTGGTGCGTGCCCTGGAGAGTAAGATGAGCATTTTATATAAAGGCTTGGCAGAAGAGGGAGATCCTTAATTTAGATCAGTATATTGCACACACTGTCAGTATCAGAGGTTACCTCGATTTATGCGCAGCCATTGGGACCTCCTTCTAATATCTTAGCCCCTCAATGGCCTGACATATCTGAGTTCAATACTAGATTGATGCTGTTTATAGTTAAAGCCTAGTTAGTTTTTAATTTTTTTCAAAACATTTTTTTTTTCAATTTAGTTTTCCTTGGGAACCCAACAAATAAAAGATGATTTTAAAGAAGAGTTATTCTGGTTGATGCAAGGATGCTAACCCACTGTCCTGTCCTCTTGCCTTTGCCTTCCCCTGGTGCATCTCACCAGAGTCCCACAGCTCGGGGAAGCTTGCAAAACACTAGTCTAAGGAAGCCCACGAAACCCGTGCATTATTAGAGGAGGACTGTACTGCCTAGACATGACCTCTAGAGGCCAAAGTAGCTCCATCTTTGGGAGAAGGATACTTTTCCTGCCATCATTCATTTTGCAACATTATTTTTTTTCCTCCCAGAAAGGTTGGATAGTTTCTGAGTTGTTTTTTTAAAAAAATATATTTCTTTCTTGATTTCAGAGAAAAAGGGAGAGGGAGAGAGAGATAGAAACATCAATGATGAGAGAGAATCATCGATCGGCTAACTCCTGCACACCCCCTACTGGGGATTGAGCCCACCACCCGGGCATGTGCCCTTGGCCGGAATCGAACCTGGGACCCTTGGGTCTGCAGGCTGATGCTCTATCCACTGAGCCGAACCAGCTAGGGCAGTTTCTGAGTTTTATTATTTCATGATATAGCCCCAGAACCTTTACAGAGTCTGAAAGAGATCCCTAGGGATCATGCGCACTTTTTTTTTCTCTATTTTTCCCACCTTTCAAAGTGACTTAGAATGATTTCTCTCCCATTTCAGCCACCTACTAGTATATGCAGGCATCACTAAAGAACATATGTGGCCTTTTGTGAATTTATGTGAGCCAATACATCCTAATCAGGACTTTTTGAGTTTGAAATAAGTGGCTTCAGCTAAAGGAATTTATTGGCCCACATAACCGCAAAGCCTGGGAGCAGGGCTGGCTTCAAGGTTTACGTGGTGGCATCCAGTTTTGGTCACTCTCGCTCATATTTCTCTTTCTGAGCTAGTCACAGTTTTTCTCTCATCAGATAGGATTCCTCCAGACACCAGGTTTAGGACAAGGGATTGGGGAGTGGTGCCACTCCAACAGTTTGAGGCTTAACCCAACCCAATGTAGCAGCCCCAGGAATAAGAGAGATAGTTTCTTTTCCTAGCATCATATTAAAAAATATGATGAATAAGAAGCTTCTCTTAGCCAGTTTGGGTCACATTCCCATCTGTGGGCAAATCAGTGGTCAGGGAACATGAAGATATTACTTTTTAGTCCTGCGTCCCTAGAGAATATTCTTGGCATTTACCTGATTCTCTCAAGTTTCTGGTGAGTTAAGTCTAGTCTGGCTGTCAGTGAAGGATGATACCTTATTGTGTGTATATTCCTCTGAAATAAGATTCATATTTTCATGAAACCCTCCAGAGTCTTCACCCAAAGATTTGGGCAGTAAAGACACAGTGACTATTTAGGATCAGCGTGGCTCTACCAGGAAGAAAGAGAAGCAAGAGTCAAGGCAGAACCAAACAAGTCTGAATGGGGTGTAACCATAGGCCTAGTCTTTCCTCAACTCAATAACCCAGAAACGGTAAATACTTAGCATGTAGACCACCACTGTCCTCCGCCTGCTCGTGGCAGACATCGCTAATCAATCGTATTGCTATTTCTGCCAAGATCAGAAATGGCCTCAGAATCTTTTCAAGAGAGCCGGCTAAGAAATCTGTGATGACATGCAAAATAAACTGTTTAGCATCTGTAGGATAACCCAAAGGTCTCCACACTTAACCAGCCTCTCTGTTGTTCTCCAACATCCAGGAGTTTAGAGATATCTTAAAAGATTTAAAAACATGTGAATTTAAATTTCCTAGTAGGGCTTGTATGTTGTAATCACAGGGTTTTAGTTGTTTTTGCCTCATTTTAAAGAATGAGGCAATTGACAAATGGAAAAGACTTAGGATGATGAGGCAATAAATAAGCTTTGGGAGTGTTTTACTTCTTTTGTTTTTTTTCTAACACCCATTCTTCTAAAACCTATTCTTACAATGCTGTTATTGGATACTTGACAAATTCTTTCTGATGTTAAGAAAGAAACCTACATCACGTTAATATGACTCCATGATTATACTGTCTTCATCAATATAACTTTACTCTTTCAGAAAATGTTTTCCCAGGAAGATAAGTATTGCAAATAATTTCATCGTGTATTCTGAAGACCTAGTAACTCTCCAATAGGAAAATAAAAGACATTAAGCAAGTTTATACCCTTGAACATGTCCCCTCAAAATTCTCACTATACCGTGTCTACCAATCTTAGATTGCTATATCATTCTTAAGGTAATCAAGCTTCCTGCATTGAAAGATATGCATAAAAGTAGACTTCAAATCGCATAAATGTCTCCACTTTGCCCTTCTCCATTTATGAGGATACAAAGACTCTTTCTAGGTAGTGTTCTCCATTTCCTACAATGAGAAGACACTCAATCTTGTCTTTTCAGGTTGTTTGGCTAATATCCTTGTGTCAACAGTTACTGAGTTATGAATTTGAATTCAGGTGAATACAGCCCATAGTTATTGGGTGATTTTTGTGTGTAAAGGACCCAATGGAAGAGGCTTAGAAGAAAAAATGCACAAACTAATGGAGGCATGCATGCTGGGCAGACCAAAAACAACTGATGTTCACTTTGTGATTATTTTAAAAAATATATATATTTTACTGATATTTTACAGAGAGAAAGGGAGAGGGATAGAGAGTTAGAAACATCGATGAGAGAGAAACATTGATCAGCTGCCTCCTGCACACCCCCTACTAGGGATGTGCCCGCAACCCAGGTACATGCCCTTGCCCGGAATCGAACCTGGCACCCTTCAGTCTGCAGGCCGACACTCTATCCACCGAGCCAAACTGGTTAGGGAACTCTGTGATTATTATAGTTTCATTTTACACATGAGGAAACAGACCCAGGATATTAAGTGACATGCTTGTTTGCAACCACCCCATTCTGAACTGAATTTGAACTCGTTTCCTAATCTCTGTATGATGCCCTCATTCTCTTATTATTTTAACTGGAGTGTCTGCTGCAGCCTCTACGTTGCAAATATAACCAGTGACTTTGGAGATGATTTGAGTTATAACAGTTGAGCTGGTTTGCCCATCCCCCCTGCTTCTCCTTCCTTCCTTCCTCCCTCCCTTCCTTCCTTCCTTCCTCCCTCTTTCTCTCTCACTCCCTCCCTCCCTCTCTCCCTTTCTCTCTCCCCTTCCTCCCCTCCCTCCCTTCCCCTCCTTCCCTTATTTTATCTCTCTAAAATCAATAATGTGTGTGTGTGTATGTGTATGACCATCTAAATTATCCTTCCCAAAGCCCTTATCCATTCAAAAGAGAAAATAAGATAAAGGTTTTTTTTATAGTTTTTTTTAAGAGAAAACAGATATTTGAGGAAAGGTCAGATTGCCTCTAATTCAATCACCCTTCTCTGTCCCTCCCTTCCTTCCTCCCTCCCCCCCTTCCTCCCTTCCTCCCTTCCTCCCTCCCTCCCTTCCTCCCTCCCTCCCTTCCTCCCTTCCTTCCTCTTTCCTATACATCTCTAAGAGAGCATCTGAGGAGCAGGAACATAACTCTTACCTAATTAGATCCTCCCATTTGCTTTTTCTTCTTTTTAAAGAATAACATTCTGACATTTCTAAGTGCCAAATTTCTTAATACGAATATCTGCTAGGATGTAAGAGTCTAGCTGGGAAGATTGGGGAGTGATTCTATATGAAGATCAGACGAGAGAGTGACTCTCTTTAATGGATAGAGAGATGCAACAGGCTGAGCATTCTAATGTCTAAGTCAATAAGCGGCATATACTTTCGATCAAATTTTAGATAAATTCAATAAAATTTTAAGCAGACAAAGCATGTGTCAAAACTGAAATGAAAATACCAGCTAAGGTCTAAGCCATAGAGAAAAGTGCCTTTGGTAAACTATAATTAAACTATGTATTTTTTTTTACATTAGGAAAGAGGTGTATTGCCCTTCTCCATTTTACTGTATCTTTAATGAATTTGTTTCTAAATACAAAAAGAATTGCACATTTGAAAAAGTTTGGGATGGTATATAACAGTGACTTAGAAGGAGAAGACACTAGGAGCTTGGGGGATCCTCCGTGGCCTTTGTTTTTTCTTCCTGTTAATGTGTTTACATGGCTCAGCTCAAAGTAGCTATTGCTTTCATTTTGCATTGTGTGTTTTCATTGTAAGATTTGCTACTGTTTAATGTCATTTACATTCTTAGGAAACATGATTTTTAATTACTGTGTAGACTACTGCAGCATGGTTATACCATGGTAATTTATCATCTCCCTGATGTTGCACCTTGACGGGTTTCTAGCGTTCTCTCAATGATAACCTGCCAGAATATCTTCAGGACTAAATCTGGTGCATTTTCTCTGTAAGCTACTTTTTTCCCCTTACTCCTGGGGAATGCATGTGTCATAGGCATAAAGTCTGTAATGCAGTGCTATAAGGTTACTTTTTAAATGTTATTTACATCAAACTAATTCCAACTCTGAGGCCATGTTCCTCTAACGCTGACAGAAACAGGGAAACTTGAGAACTGAGACATTCCTGATGCAGGGGAACTTTAAAAAACAACAACAAACTTTTATGAAACATTTCCAACTTTTCTGTGAAGGTCAGAGGCTAATGTAACAAATGCATATCAAGATTTGCCACGTCTTTTTTAAAAAATACATTTTTATTTCAGAGAGGAAGGGAGAGGGAGAGAGAGATATAAACATCCATGATGAGAATCATTGATTGGCTGCATTCACACTGGGGTTTGAGCCCACAACCTGGGCATGTGCCCTGACTGGCAATCAAACCGTGACCTCTTGGTTTATAGGTTGATGCTCAACCATTGAGCCACACCAGCCAGGCTGTCATTCTTATTTTTTGTTCAACAGTGTGTTGGGGGATGTTTAATTGAGGATCAGTCATTTTAATTGCGGTGTAATATCCACATTGTATAAAAATACTACATTATTTACCCGTTGTCTTATTTATGGAGAGTTAAATTTTTTTTTTTATCTTTCCTATGACTTCTGTCCTCTTCTTATTAACCTCAAAGGATCTCTATACTCTTCCTTCTCGTTAGCCTCAAAAGCATTCCTGGTATCTTTTGGTTCCTTCATTATAGTCCTTGATAGTCTATTAAAGAAGCCATCCTTTAGCACCTAAATAAAGTGTTTCCATTTCCCGGAGTGCAGATTAATATTCGCACTCTCCCAGTAGGTGAAAGGCAATAGTTACATTACATATGTCTAATTCATGAAAGAAAATGAAGAGAAAAACAGTTGAATGTTCAGTCTTTCTAAGTAATGACTTTCCATACTTTCCTCAGAATTTGATTTCCTCTCCTAGAACACCCTTCTGCTAGCTTTTCATGTGCCTGACTTCTTGGTATCAAATCTCCACTCAGATGTCACTTCCTTGGAGAAGGATTTAATTGCACACTTTTTAGTGTCTGGATATTATCTTGAAATTTTTTGTATATTTTTGCATTTTCTAGACTTTAAATTCTATGATGATGGAGGCCATGCTTGACTTATTTCTTAAAATCCCAAGACACTTAGATGCATGGCCAGATCTTAGTATGCGGTCATTAAATACATGGCCAATGAAATGAGCTTATCCTGTCCATGAATTAGAACTGGTCACTGGTGATAAATAGTTACAGAGCACTGTGTGAAATCAACAGATGTGAGGATAGTGGAGATCATTCATTGAGCAACTTTACAAAGAAAGGAGCTTAGGCTCAAGGCTTCTCACAGTCAAATAATGAGTGGCCAGACAGGAAACAAAGTTGACTTTCTTTTATCCATGCTATATCAACAGATTTTGAAAGGGGTATGACACTTGGGTTGGAGTTCCTGCCACATGGTTGGTATTCAGTAGGTGTAGATGCCACTGAATAGATTCTAGATTTCCCTCTGCTGCTTTTACGCTATAAACTGAGATGGTCACTAAGCCTGCTGGGACTAAGTTTCCCCATTTGCAAGATGATGTGTTTTACTGATTTTATTAGGTTGCTATGGCAATTAAGTGGAATAATGTTAAAGAATTACTTGGCCATCCAATAAAGGCCCTGTTGACAGAAGCAGAAAAAAGGAAAGCATAAAAGGTCACTGCCTTTGTGACAAGTGTACTTATTATACAATGAAAGATAGATGGCCTGGGTAAGGAGAAATAATATCCCAAAGAAAAAGTTAAAGGCAAAGAGAAAGAATGAGAAAAGGCAGGTGTTATAAATGTATCATCATGGAAGGAATTGGGGAGCAAGCCCCTTTCTATTTCTTTGTGCAATGTTGTTGTAACTGTCAGGGTCATGATAGACCTGTCCGAGGGATGAAGTCAGGGATGCAAATTTTAAAATATATGTCACATCTGTATGAATGGTGTGACATCACCAAATTTTCACCAAACACCAAAATGGAAAACAAAAATTAAGGAATTCTGAGTGCTTTGGTTTAATTTACTCATTATTTATTGATAACATTTCATGTTTCCTTGAGTCTTATGGATGCCATGAGGGCAGTGTGAGTGCCAGAACCAAATGGGATTCTGGAAGGAAATAGGACTAGTAAGTGGATGCTGAGTAGGCCACCCCCACAGTCTTCTATAGTATGGATTCAGGGCTGGATTGTGTCAGAATGGAGAAATTGCCTCTGGAAACCTTCTGATTTGACCATTAGGAGGTCAACAGTGAACTTTCTTTAGAGAGCAGTATCAGATTAGCTACAAATTATATTGAAGGGTATTGATAAATGTGTATAGTGAAGAAGTGTATATAGTCAAGAATTTGGGAGGTAATTTTTGTAGTGGCACGGTTGAGAGAACACTTTTGGCCAGTGTATCACAGGGGAGACTTGACTATGTGGTAGGCAAAATAAAGATTTGAGAAAAACAAGGGGAGACTCAAGAGAAGGAATATTTCTTCAAGGAAGAGAGTGAACTATATAAATAATGCCAAGGAAGGCTAAAGAAAAGAACTGTGTAGGCATGGGTGAAGTTTCAGGAACCTACATTTACTGGCATTCTTTGTGTGGGAATCTGGTCTTAGACACTGCTCCAGACAGACACAAGTCTAGTTGACAGCAAGCTTAATGCCCGTCCTCAATGTCTGTACCTATCACTCTTGTTAAGAGGCATAATTTGGTTGGAGGGGAAAGGATTAAAGGAAATAATTGAATTGGGCCAGATTACAGTTTCACAGAAATTTAGCTTTTAAGGAGTAGAAAAGAACCTTTGCAGTAACCGCTTATAGGACTGGAGAAAGGGTCAATTATTGGACTAGTAAGTCTGAGGACCTTGGTGGTTTATCTATTATGGAGTCTTTTGTAGAGAGGAGGTGAATCATGAATTGCAGTACCATGTGAGCTAAGGGAGGTAGATTGCGAAGTCCAGAAATCATGGGAGGGAGGGATTCAGATGGGTGAAACCATTTGACATGAGAGAATGTAAGGTCTAACTAACATAACAAACCTATAATGTTGAGGCAGGAGGGAGTTGTGGAGTCTGAGGCATGAGAGTGAATGAAAACAGCAATGATCAGAAAGGGCCTCTAAGACTGGACTGCATGAACTATTACTGTCACAGTTAAGGTAGCTGCCCATGTCAAGTTGTGGTAAAAGTTTTCTTTGATTCCCTTTCAAGTCCCTTAAAAGGGAGAAGAGTTGGGCCTTTCCCACCTGGTTGCTGCGTTTACTCCAGTAGGGGAGCCAAGTTCCCACAACCTTGGTGCCCAAACAGAGCTTAGATGTGCGGCTTGTTCTTTGATGTCAATCTGTAGGAGAGCTTTGTAACCCTTCCAGAGATCAAGAGAACATTTTCAAAGAGTTTATTCTTCTGTGAAATGGAAGGAGAGGCCACCTTAAATCCCCAGGTATTCTCTATGATCAGAGGCCTTTTTAAATTTGACCCATTCATAAATAGATGGAAAATTGAAAATTAAATGGATTCTTTTGACTAAGCTTGAAAGGGATTTTTTTTCAGCCATTTTACAAAATTAATGGCTGTAAAGTCACTACACTTAAGAAAGTTTAGAAAAGAAGAAACAACCATGTTGATATACGTTAATATCATAACCTAAAATCGTCAGTGGTCTCTTTTCATCTTTAACAATACATTTTCCCCCCATATAGCTGCAATTAGCTGTCATGTAATTCTAGGTCTTTTTTTTAGCTTGCTTTAAACATGTGACATCATTCTAAGGTTTCCAACATTATTTTAACACTTACAATATTCCATTGACTGGAAGTGCCATAATTTATTTACCTGTTGATCCTGTTGTTGGGGAAAAGGCAAATTCCAGATACGTTTTCTTTATGAATTACACTGCAGTAAATAATTTTGAGACTATCCATTTTCCTTATGGTAGGTTTTTGGTGGGATCAAAGTATGTGTCATTACTTCTGTTTTATAGAAAAAGAGCAGATAATAGTTTTTTCTAAAAAGTTTATTATACAAATATTAAAAACACAAGAATGATAATAAGAAAAATATACCTATAGTATCCTCATCCAAATATCAGCTTGCTTCATTTTAGCTTCCCTAGAGGTCCTGATTCATGTGTATACATCATTTTTACAAACTTAACATTATATCTTGCCATACTGAAACAAAATCCTCACAACCCTTTGCAAAGACAGCATGATATTCCATAAAGTCCAAATAACCATGATCTAAATAGCCCTCCCTTTCATCTGGTTAGGTAACATTGCTAATTTTTTCCGTCCTCAAATCTTACTGCAATGCATGTCACTATTGCTAACAACTTTTCCTATTTAAATATTGTTTGGATGAATTTTGAAAATGGGATTACTAGGCCAAAGGGTTTGAACCCTTTTATGACTCTTTAAAAATACTGACCAGTGACCTTCTGAAATTATACACCAGTGGCTGCTGCACTAACACACAGATGTGTATTTGTCTCACCCCTTGTTCCAACTGGACTCAGGTTCAAGGGCAAGGAAAGGTAGGCAACTTCATAAAATGGAGAAAATTAATTGAAGTTAAAACTCAGCTCTGCCATTTGCTAGTAGAATTACCATAGGCAGTGCCTTAACTTTTTTGAACATTATTCCTGTAAAATGGGGATAATCATACCTACCTTACAGGGTTCTTTTCAGAATTAAAGTATAAAATACAGACATATTACATGGCCGTCAATTGAGTTACTATTTATTTAACCAATCTGATAGGTTTAAAAAAATGTATATCATTCAGATTTTTTTTGCAAGGGTGGGAACATGTTAAATCACATTTATTTGATAGATTGACCACCTTTTATTTAGTAAATTCTAAGTTATACTTTTTAACATTTCTGAAATCAGGTTGTATCTTAAAGTTAAGGTAAATATTAATGTGGAGCTTTCCTTTGTTTTTCTTGAAAAGCGCTGATTAATTCTCTGTTAGACCTTCCAATAATTTCCCATTTAGAAATGGGAAAAAAGAGATTCTTTTTGCTTGTGAGAATTATGTGCTTATTATCTCTTTTGTTCATTTGTTTAGTGATGTCTTGATGGTTATTCATTTGCATGAGCTCCTAAAAGGCATTTGTTTTAGCCATTTCTCCTATTCCTGCTATTATTTTATTCTTCAAAAAGTCTGCTGCGTGTGAGGTTGGGTGAGGGAAGCAAGAACCTACAGAACTGTCTATGCTTAAATGTGCCCACTTATTCTCCTGGTGATTTCTTTTAGTATGCCTCCTCAGATTATAGGTAGGTTGTTATTCAATTTCCTGTTATTTTTTCTTACCATTTTCACAGCTCTTCATTCCATGTTGGAATTGACCGTTTTAGAGCTCTATCCACACCATTGGACTCAGAGATTCAAGGGCAAGGAGCATGTGTTACTCAATTATAAAACAATAAGCATTCAGTAGATGCCAGATGAACAGATATATTTAACTCTGGCCCAGTGGAGGTACTTTAAGGTACGACTCAAAGGTTCCCCTTCCTACCCTCACACACACACACACACACACACACACACACACACACACACAAATAGAAAAGGCTGATCAATTTGACAATTCTTTCTTTTTTTAAATAATTTATCAGTTTTGGCCAGAACCGGTTTGGCTCAGTGGATAGAGTCTCGGCCTGCAGACTGAAAGGTACCAGGTTCAATTCCGGCCAAGGGCATATACCTTCGTTGCGGTCTTTCTCATCGATGTTTCTAACTCTCTATCCCTCTCCTTTCCTCTCTGTAAAAAAATCAATAAAATATATTTAAAAAAATACTCAATACCTTTCTCATTGGTTTGTAATGACATTCTAGCTAGTTGCTTCCCTGGCACCAGGTACACCCACCACTGCTTATTTTCATGTCCCTGGCTATTTGTTTCACTGGTAAGATGGCCGCTTTGTGAGCTGTATTAGTGCAGAGATCACACCTTGTTCCTGTTCTCTGCTTTGGGGTGCGTAAGAATAAATGGTAGATTGAACTGACAAATTAACAGATGGCAAATTCTTCATTTCAATCTACTTCTGAGTTTTCTGGTCTGTTCGTTTCAGGTAGTTGGCACTCTGCTAGGCTCAGGTGATAAAAATAAAGGCTGTGACCCCGTTCTTGAGCCATGTTCTGGCGGGGCCAGCAGCAGAACGAATAGGTCGCTTTAGAGCAACTTAAACCGCAACAGGGGTATGTTCAGGTTCCCTGAGAGTACAGAGAAAGGGTTGCTTGATCCATCCTTCCAGGAGGGGCGATGCCTGAGCCAATTTCTTAGAGGGTGAACAGGGGTAAGCCAGACAGAGAAAGGAGAAGGGTGTTCGCCTAGTAGGGAAATATGATCGATCAAATACAATTGACCTGTGCTCCTGTTTGTTGAAACATTACCATCTTCGTGATTGCTATTTTGTGCTTTTAGACAGTTTGCGAGGTTTACGTCATGTTAGTGTCTTTTTGCAGAGAATGTACTTTACCTTTTTTTCTATTTTATTTTGCCTGACAAATTTTAGAATTATCTTGTTTACTTGCCCCCAAAATTTGTTGGCACTTTGATTGGAATTTCCTAAAATGGGTAAATTGATTGCAAGGAAAACAAGAAAATCTTTATTAATTTTAGTCTGTATAGATGAGTTGGTCTCTTCTTTGGTGTTTATCTCTCTGAAAATTTCTTAATCTTTTCAAGTTTTGGATTTTGGTGTTTGTTACTTGAATGCTCAGTTTAATTACATATAATCAATAAGATAGTGATATGATCATTATATATTGTTTAAACTGAATGGTTCCTAATACCTTTTAACATAAAGTCTACTTTAATATATTAATTTTCCTTTTATTCAAATTTTATAGGTTAATTTTTGCCCAGCATGTTTTGAAATGAAACTGTTGACTTGATCTCTTAATAGATTAGGTAGATATCTTAGTATTATAGTTTCTACCTTTGCTTTAATATCTATTATCCTAAACTTTGCCATTTCAAAATGCTTATTTCCATTAAAATATACTATAATTTAGAATAGTCTATTCTCACATTTTAGGGACCCATTTTAAATTCTAATAAGAATTATCTTGAAATGTGTCACAAGCACTGTATCACGTTTAGTGATCTGTAGCAGGGCGTCTCAAAGACTGAGGCTGCGGTCTGTTCATTGCCATGAAGGTCTTCCTTGAAGGCTGTAAATTGGTCCCAATGCAGGGATTCAGTGTTCTTGTGGGTACTTAAAATGGGTACTTAAAGTTTGGCATTCACAAACTAAACTTAACCTGTCGTTGGTCTTAATTGGAGGAGCTAATTCATTCATGTTCACTAGTTTTTCTGAAATGTGTTTCTCCGAACTAGGGTCCCTATCCCCATCTCTGTCTTCTGGGTTCTTTCCCTCCAAGGAAGTGGGCCTGGATTAAGTGTGCTGTAGAATCTTACATCTTTTTTTAAAAAATAAAAAGAGTCGAAATAGAAGGAAATGTGAAAGCTGCTGATTTATACCTATTTTACACTTAAAAAAATTTTCTTCCATTGAAGAAAAGGAATAGAGCTTTTTTTTAGCCTCCTGGTATTTCATCTGCTTTCTAATTTTGTATTAGCAATGATGTCAATTAGTTTGACTCATCAGTAACAGCCTCTCCCTCTCATTAGTATTTTTTATTATTTTAGCTACACTTCAACATTTTTTCATCAATGAATCACCTCTCTTGAATGGTGATTTCTCTTTCTTTAATTTGGATTTGTGTGTGTGTGTGAATCCGCGCACCACCTCCCCCCCACCCCCACCTGCCCCCGAAACCAGGTAATAAAATTACTACATCTTTGGAGACAAATTGCACCCTGATTGGGAATAAAACTTTTATTACAGCCTTTGACCTTGAGGATTCTGTAATATTGCTTCGATGTCATTTGCAGTCAGGAGCTAAATTTGATGAGACGTAACCTACAATGAAAATACAGTTGGGAATGGACACTAGTTCTGTCAAGCATTGAATATGTGAAATTTGTCCTAGAATTTCTAGATGAGGAAGTGACTTATCTCCCTTACAATGTATTATGAGGACCAATTTAGATATGTCATTGCTCCTTTAAAAAGAAATATAAGCATTGTAAGGTTTCAGGTTGATAGGTAAATAGGTAAGCCATAGTACAACGTATAATTATAAAAGAAATAGAAAAATTAACAGGGGGATCAAGGAAGAGTGATGAAGGCCATGGAGATAAGATGATATGGGAATGGGATCCTGAAGGATGATGTCCCAGGGTTGAGTGGTGCTAGACAGGAGAGCATTCTAGGCGGATGAAACAGTCTCTGTAAAATCTCAGCATTGTTGAAGGCCAGGGGAGGGGAGATATTAAAAATGGAGGACTGATTGTGGTGGGTTGATCAGAGTGGTTTGGCCTTGAAACCTTTCATCCTAAATTATTTCACCCTTGGCTCCATCTAGGGGAGCAGTGGTAGGGTATTCTTTGGAAGAGGATGAAAACTGTTTGAACCAGGGATGGGCACCTACCTCAAAAGTGGCTCATCCATAGGTTGACCCAGAATGCTAAGGTAGCCCAGCTGGCATGGCTTAGTGGTTGAGCATTGACCTGTGAACCAAAAGATCATGATTCAATTCCCAGTCAGGGCATATGCCTGGGTTGCAGACTTGATCCCCTGTGGGAGGCAGCCAATCAATGATTCTCTCTTATCACTGACTAGAGGCCTGATGCACGAAATTTATGCAAGAGTAGGCCTTCCTTCCCCTGGCTGCTGGCACCTGGGACCTGGGCTTCCCTCGCAGCTCTGGCTTCCTCTGGAAGGTTGTCTGGAAGGATGTTGGTCTAATTAGCATATTATGCTTTTATTATTATAGATGTTTCTATCACTCTCTCCCTCTTTCTTCCTCTCTGAAATCATTAAAAAAATATAAAAGAAAAAAAAAGAATGCTAAGGTGAGCCTATTAAAATGCTTTAACTCACTAAGGACTATACTGGCTTCCCCATTGATTTAGGAGGGGTGTGTTAAACTACAGCAAAAGGGATCTATGCAGGTCATTAGGGGCGCAGTAGGACATGGCTATTCCCTTGACCTATTCCAATCCTAGGGACTTCAATTCTAGAATATGTATTACCTTGTAGTAAGTTCTGTTTATAAGGCAGGCTGAGTGGGTCTCTTTCTGAAAGTCAAAATGGCTTAACCAACATGTTAGGCCATGGATCGAAGGGATATGGAAGAGAAGTTAATCTGAAAATTTATTCTGAGATAGGTCAAGTAAAAGTGACTTATTATCAACTATCAAAGAGGAATTCCCTAAAGAAGTGGACAAGGGTGCTTTCCTTCTTACCAATCATTATTTTTATTAATATATTTTACAAGACTGCAGTTGAAATAATATTAAATACAAACTTTTTTATACAGAAAGTGTAATAAAGTTAAAATAGTTCCTTGTAATTCATAGCATTATTGCAATGCTTACAAAATTTTTGCATAGAGTGTGCAAGGATTGATGTTATTCAAAACAAAACAAAACTAAGCTCTTTCTTACATCACACCTAAACCCAGAGAAAAAACAAAACAAAACAAAAATAACCCAATGGCTGAACTTAATTGCTTTATGGGAATGGGGTTCCTTTTTCAAAATCTCCAAGCAACTTGGACTTGTATGACCTCATCTGTTAAAAGCACCAGAATCTGGCTTCTCCGGGAATGCATTTAGCGGGCACAGGGATGCATGTCCTCTACCCTTTCTAAAATCTGACCTCCTGAAGAGATCTGTTTCTGCCTCTTTGTGGCCTCAGAAAAAGAGGAAGTTGACTGGGGAGGTAGTTAACATGGAAAATCCACTTTCCCCTCAGCAAAACAAATTAGGTTAATTCTGGTTTGTGGACTCTTTCCTCTCCTTTGCTAGGATCTCCCTCCTCTACCAAGAAACCTGATTTCTGGCTCTGGTGTTGTTAGTTCCATGAAACCCTTTAAAGGTACCCATTCCTGATTTGCCACTGGGACACATTCACCATTGAAAGAAAGCCCCTGAATGACTTACCCTAAAACAAGGTCTCTGGTGTTTTTGAGTTCATCCCTTCACTAAGTTTTATGAGGTTGTGGAGCCAGACAAGCACTACCGTACCCTGCTGGTACCGGGACTGAGTCAGTTGGGAGCAGTGAGAAACTCTGTCCCCAACTCCCCAGTGGATCAGATATGTGCTATTGAGAAAGCACAGAAAAGCAGAATGAGCCCCAATCTCTTTGCTATTTGGCCCCTCAGCTCTGGATGAGGGCAGGTTGACAGCTGAACCTTAACATGGGCACACTGGTTGATACTCTGTTCAGATGGCCCCTTGCTGAGTTAATTCTTCAAAAATGGTTTTAGGTCTTTTAATTCATACAGATCAAACCCTGACCCCTTTGCTTAGAAGATGAAAGTGCCCCAAAGCCACCGAGTTGTAGAGAACTTCAGATGCACTCACCTCCTTTAGTAATTGGAATGCCACTGACCCCATTGCTGAATCCAGGGCACCCAGTGGAAAATGTACAGGTTCAAGGTTAAAGGGTGCCACTGTTTAAACAAGGATTGACAAATGGGTCCCTTTTCCAACTTAGATCAATTGGAAGTGACAGCCTGAGTGCTTTGGTGAGAAGCATACCTTGGGGAGAAGTATGGCTCATTAGTGATGGCTGACAAGGTGTGGGGTGTGGGGCTCAAGCCATTAGCAGAGCCAAAGTGGCCAGGTTGGGTATTGAATGCCTAATGCTAACTGAGTCCTTGCTAGCCCTATATTCTAGTAGGGAAACAGGGACAATGATAGAGATTTCTCTCCCTTCTATTTGATTCTTTACTTGAGTTTTGTTATAAATAAAGGTAGGGAGTATGATAACCAAATGGTGTCAAAGACCTCACCTAAATAAGACACTTGTCTTTTGAACTGAGGAGTAGGGAAGATGATATATGTGTGTAGAAATGCTGACTTATTTAGCCACACACATAGATCATGAAGCATTAAAATTTTCTCTTAAATGTAAGGCTGATAACCCAGGCATCTTCCAGTTTATAAGAACAAGAAGCCTGACTTAACAGGAACCATATACACAGTAAACTAATTTTTTTGGTTCCAGATTCTGATATTAAACAGATTTTCTATATCTTCACCCCAGGAATCTATACTTCAGTACTGGATGCTGTCATAGATGAGAGTTTACAGAAAGAGGGGAGATAAAAGTTTTATAGCTTCATCTACCCAAAGTGGTCTAACTAAAAACTGGTAGCAGACATTTCTCAATGGCCTAAAAAATATTTTGACATGTTGGGGACTTCATAGCTTAGTGGTCTGGAGTTAGAGTCACATTCCAGCTCTGCCATTTTCTAGTTAGTGACTTTGGGCAAGTTTTTTAACCTCCCTAAGCCTCAGTTTCCATATCTGTATATTGGAATGATAATAAAACCTAACTCAAAGGATTATTTTGAGGGTAAAATAGTGAATGCATGTAAAACACTTAAGTACAATGTCTAGCACATAATAAATACTCAATGACTATAAATAAAAAATTAGTATTATAATTGGAGAATATAATCCAGCTCTTGTCATATCTTAGATTAGGTTTTGGGTCCAAGAAGACCTATTCATATTTATGCCAAATTTCTTGGGCGAGATTCTCTTTGGGGAGAAGGTCCAGAACTTTGCTCAGATTCTCAAAATGTTAGAGCCCATGAATTAGATGAATATGGGGAATAAAGAAACACCAAAATCTTCCTTGTCAACAAGTAACTCTTTCCTGCCCTAAGATAGTTCTTTGCTATACTGAACTTATGTAACAACCTAAATGATTAGCTTGGATTTTCTCACATTGTAAAATCGGTGTTCTATCTCATTTCACCAAAATGATCTAAATGCAGAAGTAGGCTGTGAAGACATTGTAAGAAGGATTACTAGATAAGTGTAGGAGTAGGAAGGCAGAGTACATTTTAGGGAAGACAAATGTTTCCTTCTCTCCTCTGGTAAAGAGGGCAGCCTCGTGTTGTCTTATTTTTTTGACCTTAGCTACTGTTCATCGAAGACTTGAAATCCCCTCACTTGCTAGTGAGAGTGTCTGTCTACAGGACTAATGAGGCATTCTGGGACATTACTCTGGCTTCCTATTGTAACAGGAGCATTTGGACACTAAACATACTTCCTGCCTATACAACCTTTGTTTTATTTTGACTGCAAACCTCATGGCAATGGGACTGATAGTACCACATTTGGGGTTGATGTTGAGTTAGCTTGGTTGTAGGTATGTTTAAGACTCTTCATTGATGGATTTGATAACATCACTAACCCTGTTAAGAAATCACACTTTCTATGGCTTCAAGGGCTCGTAGTATTCTTGAATTGCTTTCTCAAAGGAAGATGCTAATTTCCTACTCTGTCAGTAACTATAAAAGGAAAGGGGGTAAAAACAAAAGAAAATCAAGTATGTGAGCATAGGTTACCCCAAAGGGGCTATTTTCTCTTACACTGGCGCTCTAATAATATGTAAAATAAGGACCTCCCAACCATAATTATTTTCCCTTTGCCATTCAGATCTGCCTTGAGAAATTTCAAGGGCTCCATTATGAAGAAAGCTTCTAAGAACCATAGAAATCACATTGCTTTTGAAAGTGCTAATGCGGGTGGTGAGCTATGCTGGCTGAAGCAGCAGGTCTCCAACTGCTTTATCTCTTATCCGTGGTTTAGCTTTGTGAATGAGAAATTCAGAGGCAACTGTATAATTTTAAATTCTGATGACCACAAAGAAAGAAATGCATCTGACATGCCAATGCAGTAGCTTTGACTATTTTAATGGAAATATGTTGGAAATGGGGGAACCTTCCACCAAAGAGAGAGTGATGAAAGACCAAAAGAAAGACATTTTATATTTGAGATAACTATTTTCTACAGTTGTTTCTTTTATTATTACTTCCCTCCCCCCATCTACTACTGGGGCACCGGCTAACATATTATTCTGGGAAGTGCTTTGTTATCTTTCTTGCACCTAAGATTTCCTGGTGCAGGGGAAAGCTAGAAGATGGGTCTTGTTTACAACGTACTCAAATGAGATTTTCACCTTTCACAGAGCCTTAAAAAATAAGAACCAGGTGCTTACATGAATCTATGTATCTCTTTTGTCCAAGCGTTGTGCTATCTTTTGCCTAAAATAAACAAAGGCAAGATATTCTCATTTAGCTGAAGGGCAGGGTTGCCCATTGAATCCTGCTTTGGTTGAATCCAGATAAAATGCTGACGGACTCCTTTAGTGATGCCGATTAGGGTCTGTAAAATGGTGGTTGTTTTCATTAAGAAAAACCCCCCACATTTCCTCCCTGACATGAATACTCATATTACAAAACCTCATTCATACTGATGCTATTTTAACAATATTGAGTAAAGCTGGGATTAGCGATAGGGATGTTGACTGAAGCGACAGGTCTCAGGTAGGAACCTACCCTCCCACACAGAGGCAGATACAGAATTGGAAATAGTCTTCTTTGCACTCCCACTACCTGAAAGAACAAAGACCCAGGGCCTTGGGAACAAAATGAAACTGGAATTAACCTGCTTCAACCCAGCAACAGCTTCATGAAAGAATGGTACAATATTTTTTCTTCCTACATATTTTAAGAAGCTTCTTTCAGTATTTCTAATTTTTATTGGTCTCACCAACCCTTCAGGCCTGGTGTGGCCATAGCATTGTATGCACAATGCAGGTATGAGTAACTGAGGTGGTGATGCCAAAAAGACACGTTAAGTCAAAATACGCTCTGAAGGACCATGGAATGGGCATCTTTTTGAACTATGGGGAGGTGAGGTGGAAGCCTCTAAGTAGAGGTTGTAGAAATAGTCTCTCCAGGGGAGAGATTCTGAATTTAAATCACAGGACCCCTGCTTTATTTATTGCCACATTAGATGCAGACAGGAGGAACCACCTATCTAAGATCTAAGGGAAAAACTCTTGCAAGATCACAGCTTTTCTTTCCTTCCATATTCCTCTAATTCCATCCTCCCTGTTCCCCAGATCATGTGAGCCTGCATTTCTCAGATAAATGGATCATTTAAAAAAAAAAAAAAAACACAGCATAAGGCTAAGCTTTTCTCAGTGGCCAAGTATTTCTATTCTCAAGGATAGATGGACATGTAGGCTTACTCCATGCTGTTGTAAAGTCTCTTTCTGTGCTGCTGTGTCCTACTCGTACCATAAACAACCTCTTCATCAGGGGTCAGCAAGCTTATTCTGTAAAGGCCAATTAGTAACTATTTACTAGCAATGCATTGTGGGCCATGAGATCTCTGGCACAGTTACTCAACCCTGCTGTTACAGTAGGAAATCGGTCATAGACAGCAGGTACATAAATGGATGGATGTGGTTGTGTTACAATAAAACTTTATTTATGAAAACAGGTGATGAGCTGGATTTGGTTTAGGGAACACAGTTTGCTGACCACTGCTCTAGAATTGAACCTCAAGCAATCTCTGGTCCATGGTGGCCGGGCAGACAATGGAAATGATCCAAAGAAAACTGTTGTAAAAGAAATGAAAACCAATGCAAGTTTATAAGATCTAGTCCTTGGGTAACATAATTCAAAAGCCTCATATCAAGTTTCCATCTACGTTGATGCCACCATAGGACTTTTGAAAACCTCCATCACACCTTCATAGTTTCCCAAGACTGTACCTTTATGACTTAGTGAGACCTAAGTGCTAAACCTACTTGGAGATAATTTTTAATTTTTAAAACTCTTCGGAAGAATATGAACATACTAGAACTTCTAGAATATTGAAGATTCATTTGAGTTCTCTGTTATGCCACCTGTTGCTTAATATACAGAAAGGTGTGATTGTCTAGAAGCCATTATATATAAAGATTAGAAAGAATCTCATTTTTTAAAATTAAAGGTTCTCAGATTTTAATGTAAAAAGATATATAATATTTTTTCCAGAATTCAGGTAAAACTTTCTCTCATGACCATGAACAAATATTCTAGTTGAAGGAAGTAGGGAGGGAAAAAAAGTACATTGAAAAACTTAGAATGCATTTTACCACATTCTAGAGTCTGAACAGAAATACATAATGTAATCCATGCCCAATTCCCTGCTCATTACCTCGTATGCTGTGGTCACTTAGCACAAATGAAGATTAGGCTTTTATGTCATGACTGTTCCCTATGGCTGCTTGATGTCTATTCTTGGCAGCTATTATTATTTGTTTTATTTGTGATCTGATTACCTTTAGGATAAACTTTGTGAGTGGGATCATACCGGTCTTTTTTATTGGTATAAAATTCCCAAGGTGCTGACCTCAGCTTCCAGGTGATGAACAAAATCAGAGGAAAGAGTTCAAGAACCTTTTATTTTCTTGTCTTCCACACACTGTGTACTTAAGGTGGCAAAATGCAAGGATGGTCTGTCTGCTTAAGAAAACTTTGTCTTAAGGTATTCCGCCACAAAGGACCTCCTCTTAGCTACTTCTGTTTATCTGAATGATATGGGGTAAATGCTCCCAATCGCCAAGGAGGGCCTTTCCCGGCTGGCCAAGCCCTGTGTGTGGTAACTATAGATTCTGCAGCGTGATCCTATAGGCTATCAACAATACTGATCCAGAGCAACTTGGTAGCTTTTTTTAGTTTTCTTTTTTAGACCCTAGTGTTACAAACTAAGCAATCTCATGATCTGGCCCTTGAACAACCCAATTCTTCTATGTGGGACATTGAGCAAGAGTGACTAGAGGGAGCTGGTGTCTGGAAGCCAGCAGGGCCTTGGTCAGGCTGGGACCACCCCTCCTCCCCCTACTTCTAAGTGACTAAGCAACACACAGCTTGCTTTTACATCCCACATATGCAAACCTTAGCTCAATGCTTAAGTGTCACCTCAAAGATATCCAACTCTTTTTATTTTATTTCCTGTGACAAATCTTACCCTGCTTGTGAAGTCAGAAAAAATTAGGATTTTGCTGAGAAACAAAAAGATGCCATTCAGGCCTACAAATGCTACTTCATTTAGGATGGTGGGGCCACTCCTTGCCAAGTGGCATCCAGGACTGTCTAAGCCAAGTGTGTCTCCATTCTGGGCTCCTCAGAGTCCACATCTGTCAGCCACTTGGCTTGTCAACCGGCTTTAAGATACCCAGTCACTACTAAACCATTCCCCTCCGATCACCCAAAATAAACTACAGGAAATAATAAGATAAATAGGATGTGCTTCTCCTTGCTGAGTGCATTGACTTAAGGCATAGGCACAGTTCCCCCTCTTTGAACAGAGATGGTGTAATCCCCTGTCCCAGCACAAGAGCTGGCCAGGGTGACCCTGGAGCATGAGGATGAAGGTGGAGTGATGGGTGGTAGCTGATGGCGGGAATTAGAATTGTTTCTACGAGTGGGGGAGTGGGTGCTGCTGGGCCCAAGGGGGCACAGTGACTCAGTTTATCTACATATCAGTAAGCCTTTTGTGTGTGTGTGTGTGTGTGTAGTGCTTTAGATCTGTTATTCTTGGAGAAAACATAATGGTGGATTTCCGAATATGACTATCCCTACATTGCAAAAAATATATAAGCTCGAAGTCAGTGGCTCTATCTACCAATCCCAAGAAAATATAAAAATAATTAGGTTACTCTTAGACTTCCATCTCCAAATGGCTCCTCTTGGGGTTGGGGGTCCCACTCTTGTTAATTTTGATTGATCCAATAATTTTGGGTCGGAGTCTATTGACTAAGTCAGAAGTGAGGACAGAACAGATTTTGAGCCATTTCCCCCCTTTTTAAACATAGATGCATCACCATTAACTCTTTGCCTGTAAGGCCATGGAGTAGCTTCCAGCTGACTGAGGAGCAGCTGTTCTCCAATTTTGTGCTGATTTATGACTCCTGTTTTGATGAGGGGGGTTATATGTGAGTTGGAAGGAAGGAAGGAAGAGAGGAGTTGGGTGAGCAGTTTACACTTTGCTAAAATTCTTCCTCCTCATCCATCCAGCGACAAAGGCCCCCAAACATCTGATTGCAGAGGCGGACCAACCATTTGAGTTTCCATGGTCGACTTCTGTGGCATTGCTCCTCCCTAACGTGAGGAGGGAGGAGTCGGCCAGCCTCACTCCAGCTGCAAAAGGAAACCAAGTGTCCATGTTTAATCCCAGGGTCTCAGTGCTGGAGCGTGACTTGGAGATTCCCGCCATCACTGCCCTGAAATGACACTAAAGGAGGTGCGGATGCTGTGTGGTGAGTGTCCGATACGCTGAGTGATTCTGAAGGGTCTGGGGGTGTGAAGCCTGACCAGTGTTTTGATTTTATCCTGTAGGTGGTAGGGTGGAGATGGAAATGACAATATCACAGGGTCACCCGTGGTTCCTTTTGTACTGAAACCTCATTTTATACAGAGGATATATATATTTATTTATATATATATTTATATATATTTATATCCACACACACACAAACACTCATGCTCACTCACCCACGCGCGCACGCACACAAGGTCTTTGATAGGCTTTCTGTGTTCTAGTAAAAATAGCTGGCAGCCCGTGTCTGAAGCCAGAAAAAGGCCTTCGGCTGCCGACAGCGTCCACGGTGGAGAGTCTCTCAAAGGCAGACACTTGTGTTTATCTGACAAGTGGAACCGGTTCCTGCCTGGGACAGGAATAGTCTCCCATTCGCACAGACGCAGAGCTCGAAGACCTTCTGCCTCGTTCCTGTGGGTGTGTAGGATCCGTGAGGCAGCCTAGGTAGTTTGATTTTCGCAGCATCTAACTTAATCTAAAGAGAGTAGATAGGAAGGGAAGAGTTAGAGGCTGTCCTTGACCCTCCTGACATTCAGAAATAGCAGATGCATGTTCAGTTCCACTTGGATCAAATGAGCACGTACTCGGGGTTGAGTATTGCGGGTACCAGGGATGCGGGGATGAATGAGACAGAGTCTCTACCTCACAGAAGCTTATAGTCCAGTGAGACAACATTGCACTGGATGTATATGTATATTAGCATTTTGCAAAAGTCCATCATGTAGAATGTGAATAGAGTTCTAGAGTGAAATGCGTTTGGGAAGGCTAGCTTTAACCATTTTCTTTACTGGGGCACTTCTCAGACCCTCAATACATCTGTGTGTATGGTACATCTTCAAAAATATATAGCATTTTCTGGGCTTAAGTGACTGCTACAACATAACCAATCCCTTCAGTCTGAATTCTAACAGCTGTAAACCATGTACGTGATGCAGTCGCTGCTTTAAGTGTGTGTGGTTTGGAGTTTGTAGCTGTTTGAAGAGACGGTTTTGATAACTGACTGCTCTATCTGACTAGCTCTTTTAAAACAAATACAGTATAGCAAATGCCAAACCAATCAGAAGGCGGGCTGGGCGAACAGTGGCAACTGGAGATGGATCACCTCTAAGTAGCTCCGAAAGGGAGGGTAGAGTTTTGCTTTAATAAAGAAAAGCACATTTTTTTTCCTTCTTTTAAAAATTCTTAAATAGAAACCTTTGCTTATGGACACAGTGAAGGCACTTTAAACAGTCTGCAGCTGAATCATGTTTTCTTTGGGGAGTTGGCTTACATTGCAAAAACATGAGCAACTTATTCTGTCCACCCAAGTGAGATTGTGTTGGGTTAGGAGGATGAATATTTGCAATCTGTCAGGTGGACTGAAGTTTTGGCTTGTTCTGGTTTGGGAAAGCTGTTGGATCTGACTCTCTATACTCAATGAAAGTAGAAACAGGCAACATCAACTTTTAAAAATGACTACCAGTAAATTTTGTTCATCATTAGCCAGATGTGTGTCATATACATCTTAGTTTGCCAGCTACATAAATCGTATTTTTATATGAAAACAGACAGATTTTGGAAATAGCATTCCTCCCTACAGCCATATGTATTATTCTGTACTTGCTATTATCTCAGCACCTTACAAATAATGAGGCATAACTTGAATGTATTGTGGGTTTGGCTTATCGTTGTCCTGGTCGACATATCTGTTCCCCAAATAAAACCTTCAGGTTGGCTCCTTTGGTTCTTACAGCATAGGATCAACTTCAGTGGTACAGGGAGGAACCAACCAGTTTGGGGGAAGGCTGGCTGGTTGCAGCTGCATCTCTCCGGACTCTGTCCTTCTCAGCCCCTACCTCTCCATCTTTGGACTCCAGTCTCAGCTCAGTCCTGCAGGTGGCTTCCATATTGCCGGCTTCTGCATTTATTTCTACTCCTTTTGGGGCCTCCATCACCAGAGACCGGGTTGGGGACTCCAACCTGAAATATATACAAGACTAAGATTAAAGATCCCATTTCAGAATTATTTTTGTGTGTGTGTGTGGAAAATTTCAGAGGATGTTCGATGCTTAGAGCATTGAAGGGGCACTTCAGTATTTGCTCAGGACACTTGTCTAGCTTTGCTTTAAAAACTTGGTCACACCGATGAGGGAGCACAGATCTGGGCTTCACCCTCATTGCATATCACCACGCTAACCCAGAGAAGGGCATATCAGGAAATGTAGTGCCAGCTTAGCTAAGTTGATCAAACACAAATCCACACCACTATGTCATCCTGTTTTTAATGGCTGCTTTGGCTAAAACATTGTGCTCAATGGAATCCATTTTAACTTCTAGTATAGAAACTGAAATAAAATAAGCACCTACTAGAAGGAAGGAGAAACTTGGGATCTTCTATATAGGATCTGCTTTGAAGTCAAGTTACTCTGAAATCCATGCTCCTCATAAATGCAGTAGCTATGCAAATTTTGTGAATGGAACTGCTGAAGTTTTAGAAATCTGTTTGTCTTTATTCTTTTAAAAAATATATTTTTATTGATTTCAGAGAAAGGAAGGAGAGGGAGAGAGGGATAGAAACTTCAATGATGAGCGATTCATTGATTCAGTGCTTCTTGCACGCCCCCTATCTGGGAATCAAACCTCAACCTCCAGTTCATACATTGACAACCACTGAACCACACTGGCCTGGAAAGATCTGTCTGTCTTTAAATAATGAGTTGAAAATCTAAGCAGAATACTCTAGGGTTGTGCTCTATAAAGATTTAAGAAATGGGTTGGATATTGTCATTTGAAGGCCATTTCTTTCAGAAATACAGTGATAGTCTGTCCCTTTTAGAGCAAAGCCATTTTGAAGTTTGCTTTTATGAAAGGCAATCCAGAACATTACAAAACAATCTTTCGAATCAATCCTTCTTTCCCAGAGTGGAACTTGTTGGTTTATTTAATAAACATTTATTATACTAGACCTACAGAGACATAGACCTATAGAGACAGAGAAGTGGCCTCTTTCCAAGTCTGAAAGAGTCGTTAGGAAGTGACTCATTTATCTGGACAACATCTATTGAATTCCTATTCTATGCAAAATGCTGGGGTTACAGTTATAAATAATATAGACCTCCTTGCCCTAATGAGTGTATGTGCTGTTGTGGAAGAGATACATTAAGCAGCTATTGGTTGATGGTGATGAGGATTCCTTGACGAAGAAGTTCAGGGGATTATAAGAGTTTATATAACTGGGGATTGGCTTGTGGGAAAAGCTGAGGTCTGGGAAGGCTTATGATGACATCTGAAGGATAAGGAGGAGTTAACTTGGTGAAAGATGAATGTTCCAAGGAGAGGGAGCAGCATGCATGAAGACTTTTAGGAGAAAAATAGTTATATGGCTTAAAAGGTTGAAAGAAGGTTCATAGAGATTGTGGTAGTAAGAAGAAGAGGTAAGAGATAAGTTAGGCATGGCCTTGCAGAATATGGTGACCCAGTAAAACATTTATAGAGGCTTAAAAAGATAATGGACATGATCTGATGTCCATGTAATTTTGTGTGTCAATCTGACTGGGACACAGGGTGCCCAGGCATTTGGTCAAACATTGCTCTGGGTGTATCTGTGAGGGTATTTTTGGGTGAGAGTAACATTTAAATCAGTGGACTCAGTAAAGTAGATCACCCTCCCTCCCTCATCCAATCAGCTGAAGACCTGATCAGAACGAAGGCTGAGTAAGAAGGAACTTTGCCTGCCTATGTGATCTGGGACATTGGTCTTCTGCTCTCAGACTAGAATTCACCCCACCACCTCTCCTGGATCTCCAGCTTGCTGACTGCAAGTAAGGACTTCTCAGCTTCCATTATCAGGAGAACCAATCCCTTACGATACATCTGCTTATTTATACTGTATTAGTCAGGGTTCTCCAGATATACAAAACAAACAGGGTGTGTGTGTATAATATTAAAAATATATATATATATATATATATATATCTGGCTACAGAGAGGATAAGAAGGGACATGAGAATTGCAAGAAGAGCTAGAAGTCTGTGGTTATCCATGTGGGAGAAGATGTAACTTGTATTTGATGATGGAATTAGAAATGATTCCCAGCATTGTGAGTTTTATAACTGGTATACTGTGTGGGTCAGCCACTAAGGTAGGAAGAGTGTTTGTGGAATACTTAGTGGAGTTTAGATGTGTTGAATTGGAGGTGGCTGAAACATCAGGTGGGAATGTGGATATGCAGGGCTAGAGGTAGAAATGGGGAGGTGTGTTTGGCCATGGCTGGCAGCAGATTCCTATGTTGCTGAGTTATTGACAGTGTGTATACACAACCTCAAAAGGACTATCTAAAACATACTCAGACTCTGGAGTGTCAGCTGACTCGTTTGGGCTGCCGAGACTAGGAATGCACTCAGAGACGGTTGTCTTCGCCAGATCACAATGTAGGTGACATCCTACCAGGGTGACCATTTCCTTTGAAATGTCCTCCCTCTATAGCTAGAGACAGAGCAAGATCCTCACCAGAGTTCCAAAGTGTCCAGATGCTGTTGCCCTCTGAGGTGGTCTCACGGAATATGACAAGGACAAGCTTGGTTGTGTCTCCTAAGCCTGGGGAGATGCTTTTTCTATGCAACCATCATTTCCAGGCGCGTTTCTGCATTCACTTGAAACCTCTCCTTCTCTGCCCAAATTGCATTTCAAGTACCCGTGAAACATGGGGCAGCAAGAGTGTCCCTTTGCTCCGCAGTTACACTAGGAAGTGTCATGAATCAAAAGGATTCACAAAACTTAAAATGCTATCACAAGGTCTGTTTCTAACACTCAGAGAATAATTTATTTGCTGTTGGCATTATCAGTTTGTTCTCTCTGTTTCAAGCTCATTTTTTGTTGAAATTGTTTTTGTTGAAACAGTGATTACTTACCCAGATTTCTCATTTTCATTTCCTTCATCATAAGAATCTACATTAATCACTTCCAAACCTAGACAAGCTTTTAGATCATATTTTGCTCCCATCCTCAGAGAATGGAGACAATAGCTTTTATTACTTTGGGGAACGACCTTCAAAACATCATAAAAAACAAGTAATGTATGTGGTGAGTGAAATAGCAGAGGGTTAGCCAGAAGTCTTTCCTAGGGAGAGCAGAGTCACACTAGCACCAACACCTGGGATTACTGTGTATGTTCTACATTTGAGGGGAAAAAATGAATTAGAAAAAGTTATGATTGAAAGGTAAACAATTTAGAAAAACATGATGGGGGCGTTTGTAAAGTTGACGGTGCTTTAGTCAATTGAAGTAGTTGCTTTCAGCGGGTTCTTGGATTGGCTGAGGCCCATGGCTGGGAAATTTTTATTCAGTTAGAATCACAGGAGGAGCTTTCGAAACTTGGGTCCTGTCCCATATAAATTAAGTCAGAATTCCAGGCCATTTACATTTTCAAAAATTTATCTATATGGTGACGGTTGAAAACCACTGACTTAGTAGTTCTGTGTGTGTTACAGATACACAATTTTTAATACAGAACCTTTACCACTTCACTGGTGGGAATAGAATGGTTATGATATTTTTAATTTTTTTTTTATGAATTTGAGAGCGAGAAACATCAATTTGTTATTTCACTTCTTAACTAATTCATTGGTCGATTCTTGTATGTGCCCTGACCAGGGATTGAACCTGCAACCTTGGTGTATTGAGATGATGCTCTACCCAACTGAGCTAAGGGGCCGACACGTGTGTCATAGGTTCACCATCACTGTTCTAGGGGAAGAGTAACCAAAGCTGTGACCCCAGGAGCTAAGTTAATGTGCTTGATAAAATAAAGACCTGCAGTGCCTACTCTGTAGGTTCATTGTACCAGCGGGGCCACTTGTAATTTTGGGTTGTTGATCTTATGATACTGTGTATATAACCCTTAGCATACCAGTGGGGCTCTACTCATAGAGTGTGTATACTAGTATTTCTCAAATAAGTTCTTCATTGATCTGAAGTTCATTAGCTCTGGTTGAATCTTCAAGAGCTCCGAGTTGAATTCCTATTTCAAGAAAGTACTATATTTTAGTTGTGCTCTTTGATAAACAAATAGTAATGAACCAACCAAGAGCCATGTTGAAAAACCTGATTAGCTTCAGCACAGTGGGCTACTTTGAAGTCATGATGCGATTTTGATGCTGGCCAACGTTCAGAGCACAGTACTGGCTACCAGCATGCCGAATACCGTGGCCCATTTACTTTTCAGTTTGAAAATTCATAATGCTCCCTCTGACCACATCTTCCTGCCAGCTTTGTGACTCTTCCTGTATTTCTGAGTTAGGTGAGAAGTATGACATCATGCCAATTAGGAACCTCAGAGGGAAACCCAGTGTCAAGTGCCGGTGACAGACTTAGATCCACATCTCATCAGTGAGCTTATGTGACGTGCCCTGTGTGGTGGGTGCTTTTCATGTGTATTGTCCCATCTGAGGTTCACTACCAGCCCCACTTGTGAGGGGAGGCAGTGGACAGTTCGAGAGGTTAAGTGTCATGGTGCAGACCATGCGCCTAGAGAGTTACAGATCAAAGCACGGCCTATTGATTCCTAGCGGATTTGCTTTATAATATTTCCTGGTTCTGATAGTTGAAAAGCAGTTCTACATTTTAGGCAGAAATCTCATCCTGTAAGCTGCTATGCCGCCCAGAGTCCCCATAGGTTAGCACTTCAAATTTATAAAGACAAGCATTTGTTTTCAACAGTTTGGTTATCTGGAAACTTCCTTTATCCAGGCAAAAGAGGATCTTCAACAGATTTTTCAGTGATGCAACTTGAGCGACCTTCTTGGCCATCCTGCTGCAACGCCTGCAAGCATTTGTTTTCAACAGTTTGGTTATCTGGAGGCTTCCTTTATCCAGGCGAAAGAGGATCTTCAACAGATTTTTCAGTGATGCGACCCTCTTGGCCATCCTGCTGCAATGCCTCGTAGGTCTAACCTTCCTCTCTGTGTGTCTGTTCCCTTCTCATTCTTCAAGTTTCGCTTAAATGCCACCTATTTCCCTGACCACCCTTTCCATCACCCAGGGACATTCCTTCATGCCACTGAACACAATTTGTCATTATTTGTCTGTTTACTTGTTATTTCTTTCTTCCTCTAGAATAAGGTCTATAAAGGCAGGAAGTCCACTAGATTTATGCCCAGATCAAGATGTTGCCCAGGTAATCAATGAATATTTGTTGAATTAATGTGCCACTTAGATTCTGCTACCTAGCACGGAATACAGTGTTCTTGTTATGTTCTGAGTAAGGTCCAGAACCATAAAACACTCTTCCCTTTCCTTCCTGGTATGATTCTGGACAATTTATTATTGTAGTCTAATTACATTAGAATTGGCAGTCATATTGGCATTATGTCATACTTTTAGACCAAAAAAGAGAAAATATGTCCCTCAGTTTGTGGCCCACTTTGCTAGTAACTACGTCATTCTACATTTGTGTGTCTAGGGCCACCGTTTCCTCCCTTTTAAAAATTGCAATATGAATTTCTTGGGAGGAAATGTAGGATAGTGGTTTAAAGCTTGAACTTTCGAGTCAGGAGTGTGAGTTCAGGCACTTCCAGCTACTGGATGTTTGACCTTGGAAAATTGGACAAGTCTCCTTGAGGCTCAGCTATTTCTCATTGTTCAATAGAGATAACAATACCTCCGTTACAGGACTATCATGAAGCTGGAATGTGGATATGTAGGTGAAGCCCTAGCAGAGTACATTAAATGTGATGGTGAGTGATAGTTTTTATTACTGTATTCATCCAGATACAAATTATGTCACGCCCATTCATCCCTCCCCTGCTTAAACTGGGGTTAGAATGAATGAGTTCCCCCCCCCACTATTTCTAATCCCCTCTGACTTCCTTAACATTTCATCATCCACAAGAGGCATCCTCATTAATGTAGTGGCCACATGACAGACTTTGCAAAAAGCTGGAATGCCAAGAGTAATTTTATTCAAAAAGGTTCAAAGATTAGTGGCCAAAGAAGTCCATTCTTCGTCCAAAAATGTGTTTTGATTGTTATAAGAGTGGCTAAAATGTCAATGACTTTGAGAAGGGACAATCTTGACATTCTCTCTGCATTTGTCAATTACTTTTGCCAGAGTTAAAAACTGATCATATATAAATATGGTGCCTTCGTAGCCTAAGATGGGCTTCTGAATGGTGTTTAGAAGCTGGGGCTTTGTAGCAAATCACGTTTCTCATCATGTACTAGCCAAATTAATTGAGGTTTCCAAGGGACTGCCTATGAAACTATAGAAATGATCATTGCAGTTTCCAGAGGAAACTAGCCCAACTGACATCCTGTCATCTCCAAAGCAATACATTCTTTACACAGAGATTCTTTCTCAAGTGAGCATGGAACTAAATAATTGATTTGAATATCAAAGAAATGATGTACATTTCCACACTAATGATAGTAATAACTCTCAAGCCTTCCCAATAAGAGCTAAAGGTCTCTGACATTTAACGACCCATGCAACTAACCTGATTCCACGTGTACTGGGAGCAGGCTGTCGATTATTTTAATAAAGAATGAAAATTAAATTCACAAATGTTACTTAGATTTTTTCCCTTAAATGAAATCACTAGCTTTGATCTAGTCAATGCAGCTCCATCGGGCAGTGTATTACAGCAGAAGGAGTACTGGACTAGGAGTGGATTCGAATGACCAGGTCTGCCACTAAGTTGTCATGTGTCCATGGGGGCCCATTCTCCTGGTCCTAAAATGTACTTCATTTCAGATTTTGGAATATTAATAGCAAGTGAGTGTACTGCCTGCCATGTGGTTATAATGCAAATGGTCATGATGCCCTCCCTTCATTCTCAATGCTGATGCTCAGTAGACATCCTACAAAAACACTGCATTTGTTTGTCTATGTGCTGTATGGGAACCCCTGTCTGTGGGGGCCAAAACAGGTAAGCTCCATAGCTCTAAGAAGGCTGCTAAGTGGAAATTAAGATCTCCTAGGTGAATAATGATGCTTCATTCAAGTTTAATTTTATAAAAGCTATCTAATAAAAAAGTATTGCATATTAGGCACTGTGCTAGGAAAACAATTCTAGTCATTATACTATTATTAATCTTACTGTTAATGATCCCAATTTTATAAGCAGGGAACATGAGGCTTGGGGATGTTGATCCTAACGCTCACACAGCTAGGAGAGAGCATCAGAACCCAAATTTTTAAATGCCACCCCAAAGCTGCCTTTATTGGCTGAGCTAATGTTAGAGTGACAGAACTAAGTTTAAGGACTCGGGGGAAAAGTAAATTATTTTAAAAAAACATAGGGTGAACCTTGTGTTGAAAGACATTTTGACTAATGTGAATGTATACACTTAAAATGAAAGTAAATGGTTTCTGTTTGATATTAATTGAAAATTTCTATTTCTGGTCTAGCCATGAAATAAATAATTGGTTAATATCTATTTTGCAATTAATTTGATTAGTACACACTTTGCAATTTTTCACAACCCATTTCAGGATCCTCTCTTAGTTGGGAGAATAGCAGAGAAAGCCTGAAGTAGAATTTGAAAACAATATGGAGAGAGGACCTGGTTCTGTCTCAGGGTTGGTGTGGTAAGCTGGTGGCTGAATACAGCGGAAGGCATTGTTTTGAGAGTGGCTGGATCACCATGTACTGAGCACCTCTATGTTTCTGGACATTTATATGGTCCAAGGAATCTTTTGGGCACCCTCCCCAGTATGTGGCAGAATTCCGATTGAACAGGTGAGGTTCAGTAAGGTGGAGTGATTTGCCCAAAGCCACCTAGTCACTGACTCCCAAAGGTGAGACGCAGGTGACCGGGACTGTCTGGCTTCAAAGCAGCCTTCTCAAAACTTCCCGCTGAATCATCAACTATCCCAGAGGATGAATACATTCCTCTGGGGCACAGGACCCACTAAAAGGCCAGGGTTTCTTTGAAGTTTGTCCTACTCAGCTTAAAGTTATGTGATTTAGTATTTTACAGCATAAAATATCCCTATTTAATAGAAAAGTAGTGACTTAATTTATCATTGGCTGAATTCTTTATCTTCTACCTTAAAGTCTTTAGGTAAAACATTCTCCAGGAAGACATGTCAAGGATGTCCTATGGTTTCGTGTATCCTGGCTCAAGAAGCAGTGCTCTGTGTGACCTTCGATGCTCACCTTCTCTGAGCCCAAACGTACTCATCTACGAAACCAGGGTAATGATGAATCTAATAGTTGCCTTAAAAAGCTGTGTTTCTATAGTGCTTAGCACAGGTCTGGATAATTCCATCTCATTACAACTGTGAAAGCAGGAAAAGAAAATCTCACAAACATGGTGTGATCATTAGAGATGTAGAAAAAAATCATGTCACTCCTCTTTTCTGCCAGTGTTTTGATTCATGGTTCCCCATTAAAAGCATGTTTCCTTCCAATCTGTAGACAGCCCTGTGGATATGTTGCTCTTCATCTCAGTGTGAAGAACAAAGGAGAGCAGTTTTACTCTCTACACAACAGCTCACAAAGTCATGAAATAATGGTTGATCTGTTTTTACTTCAGATCCTTTAGTAGGGTGGTCCATTTTAGTCATGCCCATGACTGGTGTCGAAAATATTCCTCTGATTTTCATATGTTTGCTAATTTTATCACATAACAAATGGAAATGGAGGGGAAAATTCTTGTACATTCTACCGCTGCATTTCCAATGGGATTTAAATAAAACCTCACCCTAGGATTCAGGACGTCTCCTTGGAAAAGAGACATGGTAATGATAATAGCACTATTTATATAATATTCATTGAGTTCTTCCTGTATTCCAGACTTTGCCTACAGTCTTCGTGTCTCATCCCACTTAATGCTCGCTGCAACCCTAAGAGGTATGTCCTCATATCATCTCCGTGTAGCCAGTGCCAGACCTCTAAAATAAATCTGTTTTTCAATTACTCTCTAATGAAATGTACCAATTACCTTTTGAACGGTGACACATGGCTGTAATCTATTCCAGTGGGGATAAATCTTGTTTATACCAGGTTTCAAGGGCTCCCTCCTGAACTACATTAATTACTGATGTAAACAAAGATAGAAGATTACCATCACATTTATCGATGGATCCTGAACTTCCCTGCAATACAGTTCTCTGGGTGAGATGACATTAATCATCAGGTAATTTCCAACAGTTATGGTGCAAAGCTGCCGTAAAGGGATATTTCTGCAAGCCGGCTGACTTTGGAGCTCATTTAGTAAGGGGGTCAAATCCTGGGGTAACAGGGAGAGGTCACGTAGCTGTTATGCACAATGTAGTTAGAAAATAGTGCTCTTTAGCAACTGGTGGGCTACCTGTTGGCCAACCAATGAATAAGTACCCCAGAAAAGAGTCAAGCACTATTTCATAGAGACTCACCCAGGTTGTGCTCATGAAATACTAGCAGGCTCCCACCAGTGCCAACCTTGTGAAGTGGCACCACCTCTGGGAGAAAGTTTGCCCTGTGTGGGCTATTAATTCAGTAAGGAATTGGGAGGGAGAGAGAACGAGAGTGGTATTACTGTGGCTTCTGAGCACAGGGCAATCTATCGACCTTGGTGTGGAGACCATTTCCTTCTCCCTTCTATGCGACCAAGTCACCCCGGGTTTCAGAGCAGACTGTGCTTTGTCATGAAGTGTTCTCCTTTGTTTCTGTTCTGGTTTTTAAAAACTTTAAGCTTTGATGGACCCATGTGCTGTATGGAGATAATAGTAGCACTGGCCTCCGAGGATCTGGGGAAGATTAAATGAGATCTTGAATGTAAGACATTAGTACCTGGTACATTTTGAAAGTTCAAAGATGTTGGGTACATTATCATCGACAGAGTCAGGAAATGTGATTTTCATGAGCTAAAGAGAAATTTTTACATGTTCTTAGCTCCCCAAACTACTTTTTATATTTTACATTGAAAGGAAACTTTTGTAAAAGATGGAAAGTAATTTATCAAGAGAAATACATTGATTATTTTCCCTGTTGGCCAATGTGTGGGTAATTCATACGTACAATATTTAGTCCATGACTAGAAATATATAATATTCATAGTATTATTCTCATGTGAAGAAAAAAAGGGATTCAGCTTATGCAACACACAGGTAAGAAGCCGAGCTAGGATTCAAACCTAGATGTTGTAATTTAATAGTTTGCATTCTTTGCAGTGTGGTTAAGAATTGATTTTCTAGCATGTACCTAGAAATACTAATATTTGGACTTTGTTTGGTCACCTTCTATTGAACATTTTTGAATCACTGTAAGAACTCGGGTGTTGCTGAGAAAACAGTCTTAATTTATGTGTGCTACCATGTCTGCCCTTATGTGTATTAATAAAATATTGACTCTTGCTTGTCTTGCATAGAGATTTATTGAAGGGCAGCTCTGTAGGAGACACTGCCGTCAGTGCTGACAATATAATCAGGTCGTGTTTAAGACAGTCGATGGCCATCCCTGTCTTGCCTAAGGGGAAACTGATTCAGAGAGAAAGGGTAGGAACATGGACACATTCATAAACTTAGGTAGTAGAGAAAGTGGGATTAGAACCCGAGGTGCTGTTCGGCCTGGCTTGGAAAAGTAGAATAAGGTAAAGTCTCTCAGTGTCTCTCTCCATCACCCTGTCCTACCCAATTTTCTCTCCCTCCTTACTCTGCCCTTGTTCTCTTCCCCATTATTATCGATAGAGTCAGGAAATGTGATTTTCATGAGCTAAAGAGAAATTTTTACATGTTCTTAACTCCCCAAACTACTTTTTATATTTTACATTGAAAGGAAACTTCTGTAAAAGATGGAAAGTAATTTATCCTTCTCTGATTTCCATCTCTCTCCCTTTCACCTGTTTTTTTTTTTTTTCCCCATCCCTTGGTCTCACATCACATTCTCTATTTTATCTTTTTTTGTCCCTCCTTCTCTCTTTCTGTCACACTCCGCCCCATTCCCATCTTACTTCTTTCTCTTTCTACTCTCTCAATCCCCAGTTTCCCTCTCCTTGATATTTCTCTTCCTCATTCTCATCTCTCCTTACCTCTGCCTCACTCCTCATTCTTTCTACTATCTATTTCCTTTTTCTCTCAACTTCCTACCTCTTAGTAGCTCCTGTTCCCTTCTCTTTGATCTTTCTCTGCCTCATTCCCATCTCTCCCTTTTTTTTCTTTCTTTCTCTCTCTCTCTGTGCCCCTCTCCCATCACCAGCAGAATAGGAACTTAAACCATTTACAACGCCTTTGGCTGCAGCCTTGACACATCTTCCTCTCCTCCTACCACACAGGAAGGTCTTTTTCTCTGGGCAGGACTCTGGAAAAAATGAACTATGTGGACTTCCAGTTCCACTTCTCATTATTAAGGGACTGGGGACAGTAACTAATAAATGTTCCTTTCACTGCCTTTTGTCCTCTATGCTAAAGGGCCTTCTTATTACTATATCTTAAACACGACCTGATTAAATTGTCAGCACTGACTACAGGGTATCCTACAGAGCTGCCCTTCAATAAATCTCTATACAAATATTTTCTTGTAAAGAACATCATCCGCCACTGATTGCACACAAAGGGACTACATTCCGCAGTGCTCTGTGTTCGCTCATACATAATTATGAAGGACATGCGATGTGGCAGGCTCTACAACTATTACACTGAATCCTACCCTCATAGAGGTTACCGTCTCTGATGGTGCCCATATATTTGGTCAAACATTACTCTTAATGTGCCTGTGAAGGCATGATTTAGATGAGGTTTACACATGAGTAAATTCTTAGTAAAGTAGATGACCCTTCTAACAGGGGTGAGACTCAATCAGTTAAAGGACTTAACAGGAAAAGACAAATTTCCCCAGAAGATTCTGCCGACAGACGGTCTTTAAACTCAAACTGCAATGCTTCCCTGGGTCTCCTGACAGCCGACCCTGCAGGTTTTGAACTTGGCAGACCTTCACAATGGCAGGAACGTTCCCAACAGTAAATGTTTCTCTATGCATATACATCCTATTGGTTTTGTTTCACCAGAAAACCCCAACTCATACACAGTCTAATGGAAAAGATACATATCACTCAGAGCTGCCAATGAAAAATTACAACAGTAAATACTACTAAGGAGAAGGACACAGTTAAGCCTAAATCATATGTTTGCCCTAACTGGGGCGGGGGGGGGGGAGGGGGGGGGGGGGGGGGGGGGGGGGGGGGGGTGACACAAGACAAGTTTTCCCTAAAAGAGTGGCCCTTGAGTTGTGATGCCAAGTACGTTACAGGCAGAGGAGACAGTTTGTGGAGAGACTTGTTGCCTTTTTCCTCTTAATCTTTATAGCATTTGGAGATAAATACTATCATCACCCCTATTTTATAGAGGAGAACAGCAGAGCACACTGAGGTGAAATACCTTGTCCAAATCCATGTAGCTGCAGTGGCCTGGTCAGATTCAGGAGTATTAGGAAGACACTCACACCATACTGTTTTCTGACTCATGTGCCCCTAATGGACTCAGATTGAAAGGCTAAGTTACTTCCAATTTACCACACAGTCCTCATGCACAGCGATAAATGCTGGGAGTTCAGCCATGAGCGCGACACAGAATCTAGGAAAGCTCAGTCCAATGAACTTGACACACACGACTGTTTTACAACTTACACAGGGAGCAGTAACCACCTTTGCAAGAGGAATGGGGAAGGCGTCGCAGAGAAAGTGCCGCTGAGCACCTGCACTTTGAAAGATGTTTTAACTGCAGCTGAGATTTGTTTTAATCATGGAAATGGCTGCCATGAGTGAGATTTTGTTACTCAGGTCCCTGGAAACATGAGGCATGACCTACCACGTAGGGAGCCACAGTGGGATGCACCAGGTGGGGCGAGGGGAAAACATGGACAAGAGTTTTCACCAGGTTTCCACAGGAAGGAATGAGCCAGGATGAAGAATTTCAGCAGGCTATAGGGGCTCTCTCCCGTTTTTTGGTAACTGGCTGTGGGGCGAGGAGAGCAGGGAAATAGTGATCAAGAATGTGACGGCCTGACAGAGGAGGGGTGTGAGGGCTGGAATGGACTCAGGATTGGTTGGTTTGCAGAGGAAAGGTGCGCTGGCAGGTGAGTTGTGTGCTAACCCTAGGAGTCAGCTAACCCCGGATGAGACAGTCCCTCCCAGCAAGTCCCTCTGCCCTCCCCCCCCCACCTCAAAGCATCAAGCATAAGAAGACAGAACAATGCAGACCGGGTTATAGTGATGCCAGAGGGACCTATTCAGAAGAGACAAGTCACTGGAGGGAGGGCCAGGTCATGTGCAGAGCCATTGAGGCATAAAGGAGCCCGGAGGTCTTGGAGAATGACAAGGAACGTGTAGCTGGAGAACAGTTCACACAAGGTGAGGATCCTAGATTTTACCTCCGAGCGAAGAGGTGCCACAGGTATCAGTGATCAGACTGTGTGTCCGAGGCGTCATCCCATGGAAAGCGACCTGCTGAGACAAAGCCTAGCTTCTCCCAGCACCGCGGGTGGACCGCCTTGGAAATGTCTATTTGCTGCCAACCTGATGCCCAGGTGAAATGCTTTCCTTTTAAAAACACTTAAGGTATTAATTTTACACACGAGGAAAAATCATATTGAATCTCACTACCTCATTAGCCAAACCACAAATACATTTTCAGAAGCAAAGATGACCCCTGTCGTTTCCTACCTAAAGCCCGTAAGGTTTAATCACAGAGCAGAACTTGGAGAAAGGTAGTTTAGGGGGAACGTGGGGCTCAGCCTCCTGAATGTGTGCACAGGGCCTCCCCGGGCCTCCTCCTGCGAGGCTGGAGGAGGCAGAAGATGCGGGAAGATAGGACAGCCCTTTGCAGGGGAGGGGTGTTTGCCTCATGCATGGCACACCATCTCAGAGACAACGGGGAGCTGGCTAATGGTACAGAGTGGCCTTCTAGGAAAGCAACATGCGACTACCTCACTGTCTGAGATGCAGAGAACTCACTGGCGGACCGGCAACACTGGGAAATAGAGCAACAGTGGAATGTGTACAGAACACGTACCTTATGCCCAGCATTGGCATTAATACAGCAAACACTCCTCACAACCACTGCGAAACAGGTATTATTCCTTTTTAAATAGGGAAACTGAGGCACAGAGGTGCCAGGCAGGCCTAAGACAGCATGTCTGACTTCAGAGCTCTCTCTCCAACACCTTCCAGGAGCTCAGTGAAGCCAGTGAGCCCTGGAGCAGAAAACCTGCATTTGGATCCCAGCTAGAAGGCTTCAGGCCTCAGTTTCTCAAAAACCTTGCAAGGTAGTTGTGAGGTTTGAATAAAATAATGCACGTGAGCTGACACCAAAGATAGCCCTGCTTGCAAATACTTCTGCCACCAGTCCTAGCATCATCAACACTGGACAACGTTTGTGGGTCCCCGCAGAATTTGATGTCACGGTAGGTAGGAGCTCTGGGGTAGCCACCCGGAGGCCAATCAGAATGAAAGGTAATTAATGTATTGAGTCTATATTGCAAAGTTTCCCAGTAAAACACAGTATATTGCAGAAAACAAATATTGTTTTCTTCTATGCAGTGTGGTCAGTGCCCCGCTTAAAACCACAAAAAGGCTTCCTAAATGCACTTAAGAATTAGTTTTAAAATCCTGACCTTGGCTATCTGTGAGGCCCTACAGGACTTGACCTGTCTACCTCATCTTGTAACCACTTTTTCTTTGTTAACATCTCAGCACAGTGGCCACTTTTCTGTTTCTCAGAAAAATAATCTATGCTAAGCACCAATAAATGAGTGTCGCATTTAATCCTCACGAATGGCCTTATAACACCAGGTGGGCTCTAGTGTTATCCATGCTTTACAGTGTGGAAATTGAGGCCCTGACAGGTTAAACTGGCCTAAGACAACACAGTGAATAAGTGGCGGAGCTGTGATTCAAAACCACGTACTCTTGTACCATAGCCCAATCACTTAAGCTTTACACTCTATGTCTATCGCATCACCACAGGGTGACCTTGCCCGGCTCTCATAGCCACTCGGAGTGAATGCTTGTTGAACAAGGCCAGGTTGATGATGACGGCAGCATGGATCAGTCACTCAGGTTCAAGAAAAGCCAGCATGATGAGCGAGCCAAGTCTGATCCACAAGAGAGACAATTTGTAAATCCCAAATGTGCACGCGTGACGAGTCCACACCTCTTTTCAGCTGTCCCCTGCATCCTCCTCATTGAGTTGGAAGTTCAACTCCACCAACCAAATTGCCCTCTGCTGATGAGCTTCTGCCAGCCTCAAAGGCTATAATCTCCTGTCCTTTCCATTTACGCGCGAGTCAGTTTATAATAATTGCATTGCATTTAGTCTTCATTATTCATCTTATCTATTCTCTCCTGCCCCCTATCCATGATTAGTTCTTAGCTAATTTTAGGTCCAAGACAAGTGACAGGCAATACGATGACTGACTAGACACATTACAAAGGATGTAACATGCTTTCATGAAACTTCACTGCCGTGAAGGTTGAGTGGCCGTGTACCAAATGTCAACTGTCACAGCTCAGCGAGCCCTTTCCTGGGCTTGTCAACAGTGAACCATGAGAAAAACAATCTCTTTCTCTAGTCAGCACTGGAACAGCATCAACAGCCCTACATACTTATGGATGTGAATGTAGTTCTCACAAGCCTGATGCCAGTGATCTGAAAGAATTTAAACAAATAGTAGTAAAGAAAAAAAAAAGAATGCCTATTCTTCATTCAAGATTTGCACTCTGAATGGCTTGTTTTGAAAAACAAACATATGCTTTAAATCAAACATCCACAAGGTCTACTTGATATCATCAGTAAAAACAGGTATGAAAATCCCTTGAAGTCTCACTGGACTTATACATACAGTCGATTCTCATTATTCATGACAGTTATGTTGTATGAAGTCGCCATGGACACTGAAATAGCCAATACGGAACTATTGCTCCCAGGGGAGGTGCTGGTTAGGTTCCTGCAAGCCTCCGGTCATAACATTTTTGTCCAGTGATTAAAACATAACCTTGTTTTATGTTTAAAGACACCTTATTTAATATACTATGGATTCCTTAACAGTGAACTCACACCTGATAAAGCTTACCTCACACAAGTATTCTCTCCATAAGGCACATCACAGCCTTCTTTCTTCAAAAATATGTTTGAATTAATTTCGGAGAGAGAGAGAGAGAAACATCAATGATCGAACCTACAACCTGGGCATCTGCCCTAACCAGGGAATACAATGTGACCTCCCGGTTCATGGGCTGACGCTTAACCACTGAGCCACACCAGCCTGGCACATGACAGTTTTCTTATGCTCAGGAACACTAAACAGCCCTTTGGCCCTAGACATGGGGGCTGTTTTAAACAGCAAATATCACTTTTAAAACTCAGCGGTGACTAGACCACAGAAAGGACACTAGTTTGCAGCATGAGGACTGAAACAATGAGGCGGAGAGTCGCCTTGCTCAGCCTCAGCTGGGAAGACAGGCATTGAGTGACTTGAATTTTTTGCCACTCTGCCCATGCCCACAAATGACCATAAAAACAGCAGCAAGCATTGATTTTTGGGTTACAAATAAATTTTAGTGAGTAGGCGAATTCATAAATTTGGGATCTGTAAATAATGAGAATGGACTGTAAATGTCAACCCCAAGTTTTTGGTTTGAGATCCCTTTCATCTATGGTGGAGCAGTTGGTAACTGGAGCACTTATTGGACATGATTCTGGACCCATACCCTGACCCCCTGTGCATGGTACAATTATGTTGCTCCTATTAGATTGGTGGAGGGATCAGGATCAAGCAGCTCAAGGGCAGGACAGTGTGTGATGCACATCCTCCTGCCTAGCTGAGAAAATACTAGAACTTGCCATATGACCAGCGATCCCGCTTCTAGGAATATATCCTTCCCGAAACACCAATCAGAAAGAATGTATGCACCCCTATGTTCATAGCAGCGTTATTTACAATAGTTAAGATCTGGAAACAACCCAAGTGCCCATCAGTAGATGAGTAGATAAAAAATCTGTGGTATATTTATGTAATGGAATACTATGTAGCTATAAAAAAGCAGGATCTATTGCCCTTTAAGACATCATGGAGGTATCTGGAGATGATTATTCTAAGTGAAATAGCCAGTCAGAGGAAGACAAGTATCACATGATCTCACTTATATGTGGAATCTAATGATCATAATAAACTGATGAATAAAAGAGAACCAGGAGCATGGAACAGAATGATGAATCTCAGAGGAAGAGGGGGAGGAAGGCGGGAAGAGATTAACCCCTTAAAAGAACATATAAGCATTGCCCATGAACACAGACAATAGGGTGGTGAAGACCTAAGGTGGGGTGGGAACTGGGTGGTGAGAGACATAGAGGAAAAAAGGGAGGGGCATCGTAATACTCTCAATAATAAAGATTTTAAAAATAAAAGATTTAAAGGAAACACACACAGAGAGAGAACTTGTTTAAGGTAGCCAACTGGAAGTAGACATTTTGGAATGTCTCCTAGCTCACAATGGTCTCCTACTAGTGCTTACTCACCCAACTGCAGCTGAGCCTGCCTTTATATATTCACGCATTCAACATTTATTGGAGTGTGGGGCAATGTCTAGATGATGGGGACTTGGAGGCGAACAAGCTCCTCATGAAGCTCACATTCAAGTTTGGGGGAAGATAATGAACAGGTAAGATGGTTTCTGTTAATTTAAATACTACAAAGGGAATATTAAGGAGATAATTGGGTGGAAAACTAGGCTATTTTGGAAAAAGGGTGGGGAATGCCTATCCTACAGTCCACGAAAGGGCCCACCAGCTCAAGGGAAGACCATGTACAAAAGCAGGGAGGAGAGCAAAGGGCTTGGTGGGTATCACGAAGACATGGGTTCATTCTGCTATGTGGGCTGCAGAGCAGGGGGGCAGAGCCCGGACTTGGCTCCAGTGTTTCCTTAAGAAATTGGGTGCTGCTCCTTGGATTCTGTGAGAAACCACTAAGCTTATATATATAGTCTTTATGTGTGTATATACACATATATGTGTTATATATGTTTAATATATAACTATATATATTTATTTAATATATATATTTAAATATACATATTTAAATATATATAACTTTTTCCCCCTTAACACGAGTCTGTCTAGTTTCTAATAATTAAACCCAATGTTTTCTACCTAATTGGAAAGTGTATTGGAATAGGTAATTGGGGACATTACTTTGGCTGGGGGGAAAAAAACCTTAATTTAAGAAATAGGAGTTGGTAAAATAATGACTATCTTACCCAACTCCCATAATCCTCTTGCATGCCAGCAGCTCATTTTAAATATTTCTCAAGGACTGCAGAGCCCATGGCAAAAGTCTCTCTGCACCAGCCTACCAGCCTGCCAGGCTACCCCACTCTGCAGAGATCCACATTTTTGATGTACTTCACTTAGGGGAGTGTCAGGAAGTCATTAAAATATAAAACCCGATTAAAAAATGCATGTACTGGATTAAAGCTAAACCAGTAGCTCCCCAGGCTGGCTTTCTAAGCAAAGCCAGGTCAGGGCCTGGGGACAACCTTTCCCTGAAATCAGAGCAGGAAGTTAAATACAGCAATTACCACTCCTAGACACGGTCATCCTCTGGCAAAAACTATGGATTCAAAAGTACTTACGCTGATGCTCATGGCTGCATGAGCTGATTGCATCACAAAGTTATCCCCCCTCCCACCCCCGCCCCAACTACCTCTTCCCTCTTCTTTCTCACTCCTCTGTGAGGGAACTATTGAAAGATACATTTGTAGGAACTTGATGTTAGCTTGGCAGGAAGCCATCTATACTGCCTTAGCCTTGTTTACTAAAGTATGGCATTCCAGAACTAGATGCCCACGGGACACACCCTATAAAGCATCCCAGAATATTGCCCTTGTGTCTTGAAAATGAAGGTACTTTTTGAAGTATCTGGTGTGACCAAGTGACACTGCCCATAGGCCAAAAACAAACTGTTTTCTCAGAGAGGCATGTTGAGCTTGTTTTTCTAAGGGTGTTGGAATTGGCAATGGTAGCCAACCATTCACTGAGTTTTTACAGAGTATGTAGTCCCCATTAAGACTTGGTCTACATAGAAATATGTGCATCTTTTGAAAAAAATTTTTTTAAATTCTCTTGGCTCTGTTTATTACGACTCTCGAAGCCAATGAGAGAGGACTGGAGAGAAGAAAGTCCATATTTCATGCACATCCCATTCATCAGACCTACATTACCTCCTGTAATCCTTGGTGGACAAGACCGATAAGAAAATGGTATCCTATAGCTGCAATACTACGTGAGGGCTTTAAGACTACAAAGCCTAAATCTTTTCTCCTTGCTTCTCAAACTCTTCCCTCAAAAGTCCCTGATGACTGGAGGACTATGAAGTAGTTTATGTAGTTTGCTTTTCATGTTGACCTCCATCCCAATTCCCCATAGTCATGGGGCAATGATATAAGCAGCAGGAAGTTTAATTTTTCCATCCTACCCATAACACAGATCGCCAAGAGAATACATTCTTGCTCTTTCCAAACCCAGTTTCTTGAATGCAAGACCATAATTTATTTTTTGTTCAATATGTGGCTCCAGGGAAGAAAAAACCCCCAGAATCTTTCAAGTGTACAGGATCATTTTAATCCTTTTTCATATTACTTTGAATTCATCCCCCAAGATCTCAATGTTCTCGATCTTTGTCTTCGGCATAAACCTCTGCTCTTTCCCGTATTTTTTCTCCATGTAGAACAGAAAAGGCTTCAAGCCATTCTAACTCTAATTGCTATATACTTCATATGCATGTAGATTCTTTCACTACAAAATTGCATGGAGAGGGTGTTCATTACCAGGTGAATGAGAGAGGGGTTAGATAGGAACAACTCAACCTCCATGGGAACCTCTGTTTCTTTGGATCAAATTCCAATGCGTAATTGCGGTTGGCTCACTTCTGTGCTCACAGTGGAAATACTCTGCAGTGTCAAACTTTTTCTATTGTTTCTGTCACTACATAGTCTTGGCGATCTCTGCATTTTGTCCTGAATTTAGGGATGTCTCAGATTCTATACCTACTAACCGACTCTGCAGACCTTTCAGCCTGCTCAATTCCACCCATTCAGAAACAAGCAATAAATGTGTTTGAAGACCAGTGCTTTATCCTGAAAATTCATGAAAATTTGGCATCCGTTCCTGAATTGGTCTATTTATATATTTGTCGTGTGTGTGTGTATGTGTGTGTTGTGTGTCCAGCTGCTGAAATCAACATGTAAGGCTGATGTCCCGAGATGTGTCCTGTTTCTATTCTGAAGCTTATTTTCACCACTTTGCACTCTGCTTCATAAGCGGAAAGGTGAGAACCCAGCTTACATTATGCCATCTTTCACCTTGACCAAAACCAGGATAAAACGACACATAAAATCGGACTCTTTGAAAAGTCCTTTTAGGACACCTATCCAGTGGTGCCAACAACTCAGTCATGGACTTTCTACCTGCCGTAACATTTACTTATTATTTTTTATAATGAGTACTTTTCTTAAATTTTAAAAGGCATTTCTGTTCTACTACCATAATGGAAAACCAACATTTCTTATCTCAAAGAAGATAACCAAAGAATGAATATAATAACAGCACAACAACGTTTTACCTAGAAACTATTAAACACCAAACAACTCTGAATTCAAGGTCAGTGTTTGATTAAAAAGTAGAAGTAATGCTGAAGTAACACCAAGTCACTACAATTAACGTCAGCCATATTTTATCTTTGCCTAATCAGCATGGCAGAGTTGAACGGGAATGGCTTTGTTACTCTATGATTTAACATACCACCTATAATTGTATCCAGGGGTACTAGTGGTATCATTTCTACACTTTGGGAAACACTGACATAGTCCCATATTCCTTCCTTTACTGTTGAAGAAAATACAGCTCAGAGAAATGAATTGCTTATTAATGACGTAGCCAAACTGAGAATACTTTTCAGACCCTTAATTAAGTGCTTTTTCAAGTACACAACAATTCTAACTTGGAAAAAAGGAAAACGACATTTAAAGGTTATTTTTCAATCTCCCTGTCATGACTGCTTACTATTATTGATTCAATCTACATCATTAAAGGCTTGTGTAATAATCTAGCACAGAATTATTCTCATGTTAAGATGATCTATAAAAGGAAAGGTATAATGAATTGTTTATTATAAAGGATAAATATAAACTAATATGCATAAATAAGAACCAAGTATTTCATAATCAATTGGTTGTGTTCTTTTAGATCCTTCATTTGATTCTGTTCATTTTGGTTGTGATCTTTTGTGTTAGTTCAAGAGCCTGTTCTTTAGAATATCCATGAAGCTTTTCTTGGTAAAAGACAAAAGATGGGGCCTTGTTGTAAGTTCAAATAATGCACAAAAATGTGTAAAATTTGAGTACATTCAAGTACTCTTTTACTGAAAGTAATAAGTATAATAACTAAAGAGGATTGAGTCTAAAGAAGCAATTTCAACAAATAGAATAGGCGTGAAACCAGACAAGTGCTCTATGATATGATGGTCGGCATGGATTTCTAATATACCCTTAAATACCATCCTGATCTTCAGACAGGAATAGATGGAAAGACCAATGAAAACAAATATTAATTTCCACATAGAAATGCCTGGCCTTTGATCAAAAGATGCTGTACTCAGAGCTCATATGTGTTTTACTTAATCTATAACTACTAGTACATATGTGTTTTTATATATGTATATGTATGTGATAGAATAATATCTTGATATAATAATGATTGTGCTCTTTTGGAACACATGCTACTTCCTGTTATTCTGTAACCCTTCTCCCTAGTCAGGTAACAGGTGTTATATTCTTTACAAACTATGTCAAGTAAGGAATGACACAGCAATATGCAGGCAACAGACAGTCAAGTTCTTGGCTTTTAGATCTCACAAGGGCTAGATCAGGGTATAAATAATGAGTTCTTAAAATCCTGTTGAAGAGTCAAAGTAATATATCATCAAACTGAATCAACTATCTCCTGGATGAAGGAAGAAAGGGGTATGTCACAAAGAAAGAAACAAAAGATAGTAATGGGGAATCCCTGACAATGGGCCCCAGTGCCTATAAGAAGTCCTAGTGCAGGGAGGGGCAGACCTTTGAAAACTCCAGGAAATCTGGGAATCTGAGAGCAGAGAGAACATGTACCCTCAAATCTTTTCCAGAAAAGCCTTGCAAAGTGCTAAGAATCCAAGATAAACAATTTCCTGAGGAATCCTATAGACAGACTGAGGGCATTTCAGTGTGCCCCTGAGCCTGGCACAGGAAGGAGCAAAGGTTTTCCACCACCAAAGGGCAGCAGGACTGTGGGACAGAGAATGGATGGAATGCAGGTCTTATTGTCAGGATTAGGGGGATGCAGTAACGTTCTGCCACAACCAATGACTGAAAGACCAGGAGAAATAAAAGCATTTTGACAGATGTCATGATAGGAGGAGAAAACAAGGACTTAACTGCCACTATTCAGAAGTTTTCTCATGATACCGGGACTCCCGCCATAACTGAGACATATAACTCGAGTGAGAATGGTGGGGGATGGTGATATCATGAATTAAATAATAAATTTATGCTATCTAAAAAATAGGTGAGAGGACAAGATCAAAGCTACATCACTATTAAACACCTAGCCAAGACACAAAATCAAATATCAGAGTGCTTTAAAATAATGCAATAAAAGACTCTTCAACACCTGTGAACACAGAGTCACGAAAAAGAAACCCATTTTTTTTTTTTTGAGTGGTACATTATGTCTAGGCAGACTCAATGTAAGGCAGCCACAGCTCATTACCAATACTCAGAATATTGAGTTCTTCGTAATTAATACAGGCTTTATCCCACTGACCTTCAGGTGGGAGGGACTAACAAGGCTATTTATGGATCAAAAGGGTAACCACGGTTAAGCTGATATGAAATCCTTTTAAATCTTTGGATTTGTATCAGTTAGTTTAGGCTTAGTTATGCAGCAGTAACAAGGACACAGAATTCCAATGGCTTATAGAAACGATTTGCTGATATCATGGCAGAAGGG
>NW_006292696.1:6031385-6037529 GCF_000327345.1 Myotis davidii | reverse complement strand
TAAAACTTCATAATTTTTTTTAACTGAGGTAACCTACCACCAGGTGAATGGTGGTACCTTGAAGGTGACTACAAAGGCATCCTACATGTATTGTTAGCTGCATTAAAAACTAAAATGTGAGAAAATAGTCATCGCTATATATTAATGATATTATGCAATTCAGACCAACATTTAAAGCAATATAAAGACATTATTCTATATCAATCATTGCTTAATTGATACCTGATTTACTAACAGATATGAGTAACCTACTTTCTTATTTTACTAGAAGTATTTACTGATTTCAAGAAATGTTTAAGCAGTTTCTATATTTGAACATTTTAAATCAAAAAAGACCTTCAAGTAGACAATGGACATCTGTTATTTTACGTGGTCCCCAATTATCTAGTTATAGCAACTAGAATTTCTTTGGGGATCTACCCCTTCAATATATTCATGTGAAGAGCCACATGACCCATCCTGGCCAATCAGAGCTCTACACTCCCTTGGCTGCCCATTATTAACTCAGTAATAAGCATGAGATCTAAGTCAGGCAATTCCACAATTTTATTAGAACTGAGGAGAAATTCTTTCTTTCTTTCTTCTGTGGTAAATTAAAGAATATGATGAAAGTCTGGGAGGCATCTTGACAGAACTATGGAAAAGCTTTCCTAAGAATGAAACCCACACAAGGGAAATCACAGCTCAGAAATGGAAAAAGTAAAGTAACACTTCAGTTACATCACTTGAGTGCCTGGATTCAGAAATGTCTGAGTCATGTTAATCCCTGGACTTCTCAGTTATGTGAGCCAATCATTACCACCCCTCTCATCCCTTTTAAAAGTGTGTTTGAGTTAGGCATTCTTTCTTTCACTTGCAACTAAAGTTGTTACTAATACACTGGTCCATATGGTAGACATAGTTTATTCCTCTCTCAGTGGTAGACGGTAATGATCCAAGAATGAATAGTGGGTCAGAGTCAGATATATGTCATTCCATATAAATCACAGAAGCAGTCCAAAGCCATGGTTTGTGCAGACCCTGCTGTTTGTCAGGCATTAATGGTGGGAGAGGATTATAAAATCCACATTGGCATGGATGTTGTCTCATCTTTATCCCATTATTTTATACTAGAGGCCTGATGCACGAAATTCATGTAAGAGTAGGCCTTCCTTCCCCCAGCTGCCAGCACCGGCTTCCTTCTGGCACCAGGGACCCGGGCTCCCTTCGGCCCTGGCTTCATCCGGAATGATGTCTGGTCTAATTAGCATATTACCCTTTTATTATTATAGATAATGCTAAGAAAATAAAGAGTGGCATCTACACAGAAATATGCTATAAAGTTGTAGATATATATGCTCTGTAAAAGAATTTCTCATTTTCTCTAAGGGGAAAATGAACCTTGAATTATGCAAAACTGTAGGAATTTGAATTTCTTTTAAAATGCAACTGACTCATGGTGAGGCTTATCTTAATACTGATCTTATAAGCAAATACTGCCATAAGACTCCAGTGTCCTCCTTTGCTTGTTTAGTAATATTTTCACTAAATGAAGGTCAAATAAAATGGAAGTCAGGTAATTTGAATAGAAAACAATTATAGGAAAATGTCATCACAAGTTAGATGCTATAAGCATGTAAAACTCAATGTATGATCAGTATTGCATTCACCATTCACATGGCTATACTGTGTAGAGCTCATCTTTTGTATAAACCCTTTAGCTACAGTTAATTGGCAATAGGTATAGAAGTAGTTATGTAATGAAAAAAACGTTTCATTAAAGGGGAAAAAGAGGGGCATCTATTATAACGCCAACATTAAAAATTTTTAATAAAAAAGTTAAGTTTTTCTTTCAATATTTTACTGTTGATGCATAGTAAATTGATTGGCCTATCAAGGGAATGGATTAACAATTCAATATGAATTTATTTTTGAACAAAGGAAAAAATAACATTGATGAAAATCATGCATAAAATCAGAAGATCAAGTTGATAAGTAGAACCCAACATCACATATATATTTTTCATCTAATCAGTTCAAAATGATTTAGTTTCAGCAAAACATGATTTATTATATTGAATTAAAATCATTAAAGTTTTATTGGTTTTGAAATTTTGTGCATTTTTAACTTATATTTTCTTTATAGTTGGTAAAAGAGTAGTAAACATGTAGCATTTAAATGACATTTTATGTTTCTACTAGAGGCCCAGTGCACAAATTCGTGCATGGGTGGGATCTGGCCAGCCTGGCTCCAATCAGGATGGATCGGGGCCAGGCCTGTCAAGAGGAGGAGACAGCGGGAGGTTGGCCAGCTGGCCAGCCCCGATGGGGGCCCGATCAGGGCTGGGATGGCTGGGAGGAGGGGCTGCGGGAGGTTGGCTGGCCAGCCCCACCCCCTATTGGGGTGCAGGGTGCGATCAGGGGTGGGGCTGGGGGCTGATTGGGGTGAGGCAGGCCAATCAGGGTTGGGGCCAGCCCCAGGGGAAGGGCCACAAGGGGGTTGGCTGGCCTCCCTGCCCTCCACTGGGGTGGGAGAGTCTGATCAGGGGAAGGGTTCGCTGGGGGTTGGGGCTGTGGGAGGTTGGCCAGTCGGCCTCACCCTCTGATCGGGCGGGTTCACTGGCTACAGTGGGTGTCATAGTGACCGGTTGTTACGGTCATTATGGCATTCTGGTCTCTGGCTTTTTATATATATAGATTCATTTATTCCCATGCCTCATTATCCAGAGAATTCTCTATTTCTGTATCCTCAAGATCCAATACCCTACTGGGCACAAATTAGGTATGTAGTAAATGGCTGAACAATGGAATTAATAAATATTCCTTATTACAACTGTTGTCTAGCATAGAACAACATGATTGAAGTTGAATCCTTTCATTTCAATCAGTTTTTGCAGCATGAGTCATTGACTTATTACATAACTTTATTAAAAAGTCATACCATTCAGCACAGTTTTTAAATGCCAGCTGTTGGATGACTTAGATGAATACATGGGAGGGAGGAGATTCCAGGCAGAAGAAGTAGCATGAGTAAAGGAAAGAAAAAAAGGAGGAGCAAACTCAGAGGCATACGTTTCATGTCGCAGAATCACCCACTATAGAGTTTAATGCGAGTTTTATTTTTCCTTTTTGAAATCTTATTTAAAAGTGTCTCCCACATAGTTGTCAGTTACTGTGAAGAATCTAAGATTTCACCCTACCTACAAGCTGACAAGGTAGCCCTGCCACTGTTTCATGGATTCTGGCAGAAGACATGCGATTCCTGGGTCACAGACAAGGGACTTTATTACTCATGGCACAGCAAGCAGTATAAGTGTCATCACAGCACTGTCACTTTCCCTTGCCCCAAATCTCATGGGAGGGGGCAACACAGATGGGCCCAGATGGATGCCTGAAAATGCAGTGGCTTCTGTTACAGCAGAGAAACCCTGATCTTAGGGAACCTAATTCTTTTTTTTTTTTTTAATAGGCAGTTCTTTGCCTGTCCTTTGCTCTGGAGGGAGATTCTGTTCTACCAGATAGTGAGCGTGGCTGCCCTCTGCTCTGGAGGGAGACACTATCTTTCTTTCCTAAAACTGTTCACCATACAAACATCCTTGAGAATAGAGTTTGGAACAAAAGGCAGCTAGTGACTCACAAGACATTCAGAAACGCAAGAGACCCATGAGAGTTGCCTGCCACTAATAGTAACAGAAAACCTAAATTAAAATAGTAAAGTCTGGCTTTATTAAACCTTGGGTATTTATATTCCCCTCAAACAGAACTCCTACTATATCAGAAAGAGAAGCTGTATAAAGTTAGTTTGAATCTAGAACTTTCTGAAGGATAAAAAACCATATTGCCTTTTAATTGAGAATTATTTTTTAAAGAAAGTTAGATTCTTTTGGCTTGGGTTGGGTTTCAATACATTTCTCCCTGAGTTTGTTTGGAGATGACTTAGGGAGTAGAAATATCCCCATTTTTGCTGGACCATTACCTTGATACCCAGGTAGAATTTATGATAAAAGGCAAAAAGAGTTCATGGAGAGAAGGATGTTGAGCTGATAAATTAAGTTGTTCAGAGGACTGGAAATACAGGTCTGTACATTTATGAGTGGAAAATTAACCCTATGAACAGTGGCATGAATGAAGCAAATTTTAGTCACCCGATGTTTAAACACTGTTTTAAACACCAGTTGAAGTGCTTAGTCAACATTTTCTTTCTAAAAGTATACTGTAACGCCCAACACAGATGCCTCTAGACACAGAGAAGTACCAGGTCTTTTCTATAACATCCAAAAACCAAGGTGTATATAGTTCCAAATAAGGAAGACATCAATTTAAAGTAAGCAAACACTTATTGATCATTCATGAGGTGCTAGGACCTATGCTGTTTTTATAATTGTCATCTCATTTAATTCTTAAAACAAATATCTTTACATGTGTTAAGGCTATAGGGACTTAATAGTAAAAGAAGCTCTCAGGTGAGTAGGAGCATCACACCCATTCCCTGTTTCACGTTTAGGAATTTAATAGTTATTGAGCTGCAGAATAATATGGCTTTGCAGATGTGTGCAAATAGATGGCCCTCTGTTCCTTCTTTTAACTCAGTGACTGTCAAACCTAGAAGTGCATTAGAATTACCAAGTATTGTACAGGGTTGAACTGTAAAAACCTTGCATTATAGGTACAATTTAAGAGATTTCTAAGGGTAATTTTTTTTATTATAATTTGTTCTCTTAATCCTGCTGACTTTGGAAGCTCATACCCTTATAATTTGCTATTCCTTCTGTATAATAGCTCAATAAATACGTGTTGAAAGAAAACGTAAGTACCTCAATTAGAGTAGTTTGCTTTCTGTCAGAGCCACTCAACAAAACCATTACTGGGAAGTTGGTGCGTGGCATGAACTTGAAGGTACAAAGGTGGAGTGCACAGTCTCCTGGGGACAGGTGGGCAAACAGGTAAGTTATAAGATGACAGTGTAGGCTCCAGACAAAGGTACAGACACAGATGCTGGGGAAAATCCAGGAATGGGTGATGTTAAAGCTAAGTAGGAGTTATCCTGATAAAGAAAATCAGAGGTTGTAACTGCGGATATGCTCAGTGCGGGAATAATAGGTTCCAAAGCATGGGGTAAGGAGAAAGAAAATCAGTCATTTAACAACTGCTCTAGGAACTGGCTACATTCATTGAAAGAAGTAAACCTGGACGTCCCTCACACTATTTCATTAAGAAACAAATGCCTTCCTATTCTTCCTGGCCTGGAAGATGCCTTTATCCAGGAGAATGAGACCTAACGGTGTTTGTTTGTTTGTTTCTCCCTAATGGTGTTTTGCATTTGGAGGCAGTGGTGTAACAAGATGAAAGTTCGTGACCAGAAAGTAATAACCTCATGGTCTTAAAGGAAACTTCGGGGCCCTCACTCTTGGTTTTTGAGAAGCCCCTTCCACATCAGCTTTATCTTCAGTCCACAGGTATGAGATGTGCTTTAAATTAGGAAGGTGACTCTGACTGAGGTTAATGTCATTGTGGGAAATGCTGAGGAGTACTCTCACACATTTCTCAAGAGTTCTGTCCACTGTCTCTCATTGCCACTTTGACGAATCCGGTTCTGGTGTTGACTCATCCTTTGAGAAGTAAAAGTGGGTGATTAGGGAATTTGGAGAGTCATCAAAAAGCCTTATTCCTTTCTTGGTTTGTTGAACTGAGGAGCTAGGTTTTAAATTGCAGCCCTCTTACTTGTAAGGACATCTCCTGATTAGAATGCATGGTAATTCAGAAAAATCAAGAACAATGGTCTTTTGTTTGAGAAGAGAAGCCAATTACTTTTAGAGATCAGGCAGAGATTTCAATTATCACCTTGATGAGCTAGGTAATTTCAAGCTTTAGAAATAGAAAAAAATTAACTGAAATCACAGAGTCATCAAACTCTGCATGCAGGTACTGATAGGAAAGAAATAGCCTTTCCTTCCAAACTAATTGATTTGTTTGATGTTGTGGTGTCTAGTGGTATCTACTAGCTGGTGCAGTAGGAACAGCGAGCTGGGCAAAGCAAGATGGTCAAAGGGCATGGACAAGACCCTCAAGGAGTTTTCACCATCTTCTGTCTCACTTTTCTTTCTTAAGAAAATAGATTAGCCCAGCCCCCCCCCCTCTCTCTCTTGCTCTCTCTCTCTCTCTCTC
>NW_006292696.1:6028962-6031354 GCF_000327345.1 Myotis davidii | reverse complement strand
TGCCCCCCATATAGATATAGGCAAGTATCAAGCCATTCTGCAGAAAAAGTTCAGAGTTCTTCATTTCAAAGCCAGGTAGAGTCACGGGATGTCATACATGCGGTAAGATAATGGCATGACTTTGCTGGTCATGGTAGCTATAGATCATTCTATTCCTGACCTTTATATGCAAATATCAGTCTTAGAACTTTTTTGGGGGTTTGGTTTTTAAGCTACTACTTATTGCATCTTTCCTATGTGCCAGGCAACACACCAAATGATGTGCATATATATTTTCTCATTTCATCCTCATAATATAATGGATCAGATATCATTGTCTTCCCTTTTGTATATATAGAGAAATAAAGCTCAGAGGTTAAGTAACTTGCCAAGGGCACTCAGCCGGTCAGGAGCAGAGCTATGACTCCAAGGCTGGTGTGTCCAGACTCGAGCACTTTAAGACTCTGCTCCTTTGAAAGGAACTTTCCATGTTATCATCCAACAGGGAAGTCATTTGTCCCCTGCGGTAATAAGTAATTGTCACTAGAAATGCACAAAGAACAAGCTGATGCCATCTGTTCAGAAAACCGTGGGACTCCTGCATTAGTAGCAGGTTGGACCAGGTGGCCTCTGAGGCACCTTCCAATTGATTGTTACCTTCTGGTACAGAGCTGAGCTTGGGATGCGGAGCTTGGGATACTGAGTTGGCGGCCACATTAGACCACCGTGGGAGCCATGAGGGAGTGCTCAGATGAAAAGGAAAGCAGTGGTCACCCAGAGAAGTCTTCATTTTTTCAACATGTTATCCCTGCTTCTAGACTACTTAAAAATTGTCAGTCCTGCCCTGGCCAGTGTGGCTCAGTTGGTTGGGCATTGTCCTGTGCACCAAATGGTTGCTGGATCGAGTCCCAGTCAGGGCACATGCCCGGATTGCAGGTTTGATTGCCTGGCAGGGGGCATGCAGGAGGCAGCCAATGGATGTTATGCTCTCACATTGATGTTTCTCTCTTCTTCTCTCTCTCTAAAAAAATCAATAAATTATTCTTTAAAAAAATTGTCAGTCCTGCAAATAAACTCATTTTATTTGGTCTTATCCTGGTGAATGATTTCATGCTGTGAAAGCAAGTGTGGGACATTCCATTTGAGCTGCAATGATGTCTCTAAATTGTCCTACATATACTTCCTTCTTAATATTCCTGTAGGAGAATATAGCTCCCCTACCATGCTGAAAGATGTTCTCTAATTTATAAACGAGCAGGGAGAACAGCAGGACAGCACAGCTAGGTCAATTATAATAGCACATGAAGATGAGCCACTAGCCCCAGAGAAAGCCTTCATTACACACAAATCAAAAAAATTAAGATTCTGAAAAACAAATGACCAGCCTGAATGGTAATATCCTCACCTCTCTCTTTCTCCTGACTTAAGTGGAAAAATTCCTTCTTGATAACATTCAACAGTTTTTATACCATCAAAGTAAAATCCTAAACTGTATATTAGTGGGTAGGTCATTCATTCATCCATCCATCCTTCCTTCCATCCATCCATCCATCCATCCATCCATCCACTCACCCACCCACCCTGTACTATCTTCTAGGCACTGTTCTGGACACTGGGGAAAGAATAGTGGGGAATGATGAAAGCTGTTTCTGCTCTCACAAAGCTCACAGTCTGGTGAGGAAGGTAATAGGAGTGTGAAACAGGCTGTGGAAAGGAAATTTCATGATATAATCTGAGCCCATAACAGGGGCTGTTAAAACACATGTGGTTGGTCAAGGAAAACTTCATGGAGACAGGTAATGTCTGAATTGTTTCTCAAAGGATGGGTTGGAATTCCCTAGGCCAAGAACATATGTGTAAGATTGGGGAGAGAGAAGCAAGGGGAGTTTTCTACTATGCATAGGAAGTACATGAAGAGTCTTTGGTGCCTTTTGGGTTTGAAAAGCTTAACGGAGGAGAGGACTGGAAATAACTCATGACATGAGGAGTAAGAGTGAGGTTTCCTCACACCTGTTCCAGAAAAAAAGGTGACTGCACTGAGGGAGGGATGAAAGATAGATGTAGTGGGCAGCAACTGAGGCATTGGCCAATTCCTATGCCCTGCTCTGCAGGCTGAGCCTGGAAAAGGGTAAAAGATAGAGAAATTTACAGAATCCAATTTATGCCAATGTCAGAAAGAGCGCAGGAGGGGTGGGAGCCCGGGTAAGACTGACTGTATTTAGGCAGGAAGGCCACAAGCTGTCTTAAGGAGTTTTCTCTGCCCTCATGTGATGCAAGAACAGAAAGATTATCAAACGTGGCCATGCAGATAGCACAAAATATCTTTGCATGTGAAGGAGCCATGCAGACAAGAGCAAGGGATATCTCAGTGGTCGCCAGCGATGACCAGATGAGACAATGAACCTCATTGGGT
>NW_006292696.1:6022471-6028932 GCF_000327345.1 Myotis davidii | reverse complement strand
AACAGAACACATTAAGTCATATGGGCATGCTCCCTTTGTACAAGATAAGCTCTGGGGAAGTTATTATGCCTGTCCCACTGGTACTTTATGTTTGTTTCTCTGGTGGAACAAAAGCTAAAATTAGGTATTAAGGTGCTACCGAAAAAGAAGGATTCTGTATTTTATTCACATGAGTTGTGACTGAAATGTGTCCACATTACCTTCTGTAAAATGCAGGGACATATGTTAAGTGCTCAATATTTGGTCTATCAACTGATAGCTGACATTGACTCTGCTACACAACACCTTAGGAGTATGGAGCAGAGGCCTGCAAACTATGGCCTCTGGGCCAAATCTGACTCACCACCTGTTTTTATAAATAAAGTTTTATTGGAACATAGTCATGTCCATTTGTTTTCACATTGTTTATGGCTGCCTTTAAGCGACAACAGCAGAGCTGAGGAGTTGCAACAGAGCTAATATGGGTCTGAAAACTTAAGATATTTATTCTCTTGCTCTTGATAGGAAATGTTTGCTAACCCCTGGTTTAAAGTCTTAATTGTTTTAGGATAACACACACACACCAATGTCCTCTAAAACCAAGGACAGGTCATTCTTCCCTCTATATTTCTTCTAAAGATTTCACTCAACTCATTTTGATTGGTTTGTAATCAAATCAGTCAATCAGAATACACAAATCCTGCAGAACACTCACTTCGTCAGTGCTCCAAGAAAGAATATATTTGCCACAAAAACTCACATTATCCCCTAGGGAATGAAATAAAGGTAAATATTTCACATTTCACATCCTGATCATTTTGGTATAGCACCAGCAGGAAAAAGCTAAATTCAAGTGGCTTTTTATTTAAATCAGCTGGCATAAAAAATGACGCATTCCTTTTTTCTCTGTGGGAAAACCAGACGGGCCTAATTAATAAAATGTATCATATCAATCTTCAATTATGTCTCAGTAGGGAGGGAGAATAATGCAGTCTAGAAGTCTTAAGGCCTTGGAGAATGATGTTTTAATTAAATAAACACGTTTCCATTCTGGTTTTTAGGAAACAGCTTTAAAAACAAAGTATCTGGGCCTGATTTTAGGGGGAACGGCTGAAATGTAAAAATCTTTCTTAACAACATCCTATTTTCCTCTTGCTTTTGTAAAACAGGTATAGAAATACATGCCCCATCTCTCCCACAGGGTTAGTGTGGAAAGAAAATTATAGTTAGGAGAGAATTTTGAAGATTATAAATGGCTATGCAAATAGAAGATGATAAAGCAAGTGGCCAGAATAATCTAGTTGGCTACAGTTCAGATCTGAATATCATTACCCAAGCAGTTAAAAAAACACATCCTTAGCGAATGACTGAATCCCAAGGCAGAGCAAACACAGGGGAGATGTAATTAACCAGAATGCAGTGCTCCTGCAAGCTCACCTCTACTCCCAGATCCAGGAGTCAGCAATTCCTCCCAAAATTACAGTGACCAGGTGAAAAGGTTAGTCCTGCAGTTTGGACTCTAAAGCTCCCACTGCTGCAAAACTTTAATTAGACAACACATTGCAACCGTAGCCATTTGAGATGTTTTATTTTACCAGACAACCAGGAACCTCTGAGACCTTAAGTTCATGAAGTCCGGGTTTGTAATTGCAAACATCTCCAGGGATCAGGCAGGGAACATAACCGTAAAATATGCCAGAAGTCACTGCAAATATAGTGACAAATGACAACTGGCCCTCCGGGGGACAATAATACATGCTGGGAACTGGGAGCATAAAAGACCACCCATCCTTTCTGAAGGCAACAGCTCTATTTGGAGATTCCCAAGTCTCGCCATGTAAGAACAGGAACCCAGAAAAGATGAGAAGTCTCTCAGTGTTTTTTTTATAATTGGGAACTGATTCAAATTAAAACAAACAAACAAATAAATCAGTATGTAAATCTATATGTATATATTTAAAAGGCTAATATGCTAAGTGTCCAATCATCCGAACGGTCACTATGATGCGTGCTGACCACCAGGGGGCAGACGTTCAACACAGGAGCTGCCGTAACATGCACTAGCACCGTGGACCCGGCACCCACAAAGCAACACTTGGCTTCTCCCAAGTGGAACACAGGCCCCACCACCACCCTGGAGTGACAGCCCACCAAATCACAGCTGACGCTGCCGAGACCCCATGGCGCAAAATGTGGCCCACAGCTCAGCCCAGCCCCTAAACGGTGGCTGTAGACGCTGGGTAATGACATCACGTAGCAAAGGCCAGTTTCCTAGCCTTCTTGCAGTTTCTTCAGCCCAGGAACATGACTTGCTTTATAGGCAGGTGCAAACATTTCACACTTTAACCAAATGTCTGTGAAGGTTTTCCCTGCCTCATTTCATTTGATCCTAACAGAAGTCCTGGAGTAGGTGAGACTAGGTGGAATCCTAGTTTAGCTACATCAGAAAGCAGGTCTAATTAAGCAAGTTTATTTTATATATATAAAAGGCTAAGTTGACTCGCGTGTGTGCGATACATATAAAGCTCTCGCTGGTGCCAATTGCATTCATGTGTTTCGCTCTGGCATTGTTGGTTGTGAATTTAGTTGACACTTCTATTATAGAGAAAGGGCGAATAGTGATATTAAAATATTTCTTCTAATTAATTTCCCTTAAGTGTGCACAGATTCGTGCACTGGGCCACTAGTCTAAACATAAACAGACTGACAATTACAACTTCTACTAGTCTACCCTTCTAATTTTACTGATGAGGAAGCAAGACCAGAGAGAAGTGAGTAGGCAGGGGCAATCAGCCAGCAAGGGGCCCAGTCCTCCTGCCTCTGATGATTTCTGTTTCATCATTCCACTGTGCTGGCAGATGTATTGCTGTCCTTAGCATTCTGATTATTCCACATCATTGCCTCTAAGCATTCCTGAAGTTAAGCATATTTCCCTATTCTCATCTCCAGCTTCACAACCATTTCTCATGGTAGAAATTAAACTACTGGGGAAGATCCTAATTACAGGTTTCAGGTCAGATCATGCAGTTCCTTTTTAAAGTCTTGGGGACATGGGATACACTGGTCTCCTTCTCTAGGTAGGCAGAGCATGTAACAAGGTTTCTTGCCTTCCTTATTATCATGGTCATGAATATTAGCTCTGAACACACTTCTCACCCGGTCTCTCTTCATGTTGTGCTTTTTTTTGTTTTGTTTTTCTTTTTGTTTTGTCAGACATGTCCAAACTTCATGGAGCTATGGGGCTCAGGTTTCAATGACAACTTGAGTAGAAAAAATAAAATCTACCAGAGGGAACATCAGAGTTACGTTGCATAAAGTGGAAGAAGCTTAGTTGTATTGGAAGCTATGTTTCATTAAGACAGTAACTTATTTCCTTAGTTGCCTTCCTTTCTGTCTGTCTAGCCTCAGATCCATCCCTGAGCACCCTCGTGCCTCAGCTTGCCTGGGATAGCCATGTTTCAATGGGCTCTCGACAAGAGGGGTGAGCATGCTGAGCACGGTGTTTGACACATGGTCATCACGGGGTCATTGCTAGCTGACCCTGATGGTCAGACATTATGTTATGTCTTCAAACTCATACAGAAAAATGCCATAGGCTTGTGAGATGGCAATGCAGTTACCCAAGGTTTCTGAGGTTTTTTTAATCAACCTTTTTTAGACACTTTCAAAAAAGGTCTAAAAAAAAAGCTCATCTGAATATTGCTCACTGGAAAACACTGAACAGTTTAAAAGCATTTGTCCTATAACGATGGAGACCTGCTAGGCAGGGTTAGAAACTGCTAAAAAAATAGCTCCTAATGCTGTGATGTCTGCAATTTGCTTCTAAACAACATGGGGATGGAAAGGTGAAGTGAAGGTTGGCTATGAGTTGATAATTGTTGAAGCTAGGTGATAGGTACACAGGGGCTCATTATACCATCCTCTCTTCTGTATGTGTTTAAAATTTTCTTTAATAAAGTGTAAAAAAAAGGCACTCATATAATATTCAGCTCTTTAACCAGTGCAAAATCTTGTGTCCATGCCCTCTACTGCATCATGTTGCTCATGTTGCTCATGGATGGCCATGGCAGACATTAATAGTCAATTATGACAGTTCCTCCTCTCAGGGCTCCAGGCAGCTACTGTCAACTAATGAAGGCTGGTACACAAGAAGAAAACCCTTCACTATTAATGTCTTATAAACAGGGAAGGTCATTATGGTACTTAACTGTGTTATCTCTGCGGACCTTGTAGAGTCTTGGGACGATTAGTGTTCAAGATGGCAAATAGTGACATTTCCGAAAATTGGGCTGAATATGGGAGCTGTTTTTTACAGTGAAGATCTAATTGGATTTATATATGGCAACACACCTAGTTACCTAGTCATATCAAATCTATGCATCAAAATTTCCTTTTCATCATTATGTATTAACAGCTTCCCTTTTTACATTCTAAGACAGCTCATGTAATTTTGATGTGCATGTTTAACTGACTTACCTTATCTATTCAGATGAGGAAGAACAGGTGAAACTCAGAGCTGCTATATATTCATTTTGTATATTTTTTTCTTATTCAGCCAATGTAGCAGACCTAGATTCTTAGGTCATGCTGCTCCTGTTGCTGAAGTCCAGTTTTCCAGTCTGGGGTTCGGTAAACTATGGCCCACTCATCAAGTCTGACCTGACACAAGCTAAGAATGAGTTTTGCATTTTTAGATGATTAAAATGAAATCAAAAGGATAATATGCTGTGACAGGTAAGAATTATAGGACATTTAGATACCACTGTCAAAACAATAAAGTTTTATTGGCACACAGCCACACCTGTTTGTTCACATATTTTCTATGGCTGTTTTGAGGCCACAGTGGCAGAGTTGAATCACTGTGACAGAGACCATGTGGCCTAGAGTCTAAAATACTTACTCCCTGACCCTTTACAGAGAAAGTTTCCTGGACCTTATTTCAGTTCAACTCTGTCCAGTAGAACTGTCTGCGATGATAGAAATGTTCTATACTTGTGTGGTCCAGTAGGATAGAAAGGCTCCTCTACCTGTGTGGTCCAGTAGATGGCCAGCCACATGAAGCTACTGAGCACTTGAAATGTGCCTAGTGTGACTGAAGAACTGAATTATTAATTTTGTTTACTTTTAATTAATTTGAATTTAATTAGACACATGTGTCTAGGGGACAGAATAGTTTTTGTCTGTCTATATTGGCAATTTGGGTCCCATTTTGACTTTCAAAGGCTACAGTAACCTCCCATCTCCTCCACCTTCTGATCTTATCATTCATCCTATTTCCCCCATATGACTGACCTTCGGGTTACCAAAAGCAGTGTACCATTCTAGATAGTCATTTTCGTTGGCATTTCTCCCACATTAAACCAATTATTCCTCCTTCCTAAGCTTCTGAAATTTTTCCCATCTCTATTTACTACAAGTTCTTCTTTCTCTTAAATCTAGGCACTTACTAGCAATTGGCCATGTTTTCTATGTATAATTGTTTTCCTGACAGTAACTTTTACTCTTTTGCACCGCCTGTCCCAGCTAAGCAGATGGCTTTCTTATCTGAGCAGTGTTCCCAAGGTTTAACTGCTTGCTCTACATCTCTAAACAGCTTGCCAGCATATAAATTCAAGCTCATCTTTTGCCAACGCCTTTCTGTTTCCTGGAGCAATCTCTTTTTTTTCCTTAATTTTCTAGAAAAATGTCCAGTTGCAAGGCTCATGGGCTTGGAGTCACCTTTTAATTTTCCCTCCTTTATCTCTGGCTGTATTAATGGGGTTGCCATGTTCTATACTCTTTGTACACAGTCTTTCACATTGATCCTCACCACCCCTTTATCCCATTGCTGTTTTAACATCATTGATTTGTTTTAATTGAAACTTTTAAATAATAAAACAGAACAGTATGCTGATTAAGAGCAAGGACTCAAGCCAGGCTACCTGGGTTTGAACCTCAGCTCCACCTTAGGTAAGTTACCTAACCTCCTTGCTCCTTGGTTCCCTCATCTAACACAGTCCTCACCTCAGAGGGCACAATATGAGGATTAAAGGAATGAATATTTGTAAAACACCTCAGACAGTGCCTGGCAGACAGTATGCATTTAAATAAAACTGTCTTTTTTTAAACACAAAAAATATACTTTGAAAATAATAACATCTGTTTCATACAACGAAAAGGATGACAACCTTTTGCCAAGACATCAGAGAGCTCTACAAACAAAGAGCCGAATTCCACATCCAGTCTCTTCTCTAGGTTGCCATAAATAGCAAGTGTCTAGTGCCCCTATCAGATAGTTCTGAATATTTGGACAAAGATTTTCACTCATGACTACTGCCAATGCTTATGACGTAAAGTTGGTTTGAATTAGCTCTTATCTTACATTTTGAATCATCTTCCCACCATATTCCCTGCCTCCTGCTTTTCTAGTCAGAATCTCCCCTCACATCAAGTGGGAGTATCCTTTCTAAATACAGCTCTGAGAACTTCAACCAACTGAACAC
>NW_006292696.1:5992286-6022367 GCF_000327345.1 Myotis davidii | reverse complement strand
GCTGAAATTTCAACAGTTTTGGGAATTCCTTCCATATAGAAGGCTATAAATAAATTTGAGTCACTTTGTCCCAAAAAAATTTAAGGAGAGCCATCCACCTGACATTTTAAAATAATTTTATACTTGGAATAACTTTAGATTTATAGAAAAGTTATAAATATAGCACAAATAGTTCCTGTATATCCTTCACCCAGCTTCCCCTAATATCAACATCTTACATGATTGTGATGCATTTGATAAGACTAACAAATTAACATTGGGGCAGTACAATGAACTAACTGTAAATTCTATTTGGATTTCACCAAATTCTCACTATATCCTTTTTCTATTCAGGATCCAATGTACATTGTATTTAGTGACTTGTTTTGAGGTCTAAATGAATGTGTTATGTGATTGTGTTATAAAGAAAAGCATGTGGAATTTGGGAACAGAAAATCAAGGTTTGAGTCACTTTTTGAAGCACCATGTGTGTAATTTTGGGAAAAAAAAAAAGCCAAAAAAAAAAAAAAAAGCAAACTCAGAGGTTCAGTGTTTCTATCCGTAAAAGGGATATGGTAGACCCTAATGTATTGCTTGGCTTCCCAGCATCCATTTCCCTTTCCTCACAAGCACCCTGATTTCCTTCTGGGATTTTCTTCTCATTAACTGCAGTCCAATGGAGCTGTAATCTGGAGCCCACACTCCCTGAGTCCAGGGGTGGGCCTGGAAGCCAGGCTAAGACAGCCTGGTCCGCCTGCCTAGAATAAGACTCCTGAGCAGAGGGACAGGAGGTGGAAACCAGGTATCCATCCTAGCAGTGGCTTCCTGACATACTCTTCTGGTTCCCAGCATTTCTATTTGCTGGATGTCTGAAGCCAATTAGTTCTTTCTTGTCTCCAGGCCTTATTCTCCAGCCTCTGGTTGCTTTGAAGCTTCTTGACATCCTTTCAAAGAACATCCTCTTTTAGGTAATTAAGTCAGAATGTGTTTCTATTGTTCATTATCAAAGAACCCTAAGTAAGAGGACAGTTAGAGGAGCTGCTGCTCTTGATGTAAAGATCAAGTAGACAAAGATCTGTGAAAATCCATTATAAACAGTAACCACCACAAATATCCTATTTGATAAATCCCCTTAGATTATCGGTGGATTAGGCCACTGATTAGGCCACTCTTACATTCAACAATGACTTAAGTTCCAAATACTTATACGTGCCAGCCGCTATACTAAAAATTGCAAATATTTCAAAATCATTATCAAGACAATTCAAGGCTGAAATATTCTGCAATTCTTCCTGTTTTGGAGTGAGATGCTGGTGAGTGAGTGAGTGAGTATGTGTGTGTGTGTGTGTGTGTGTGTGTGTGTGTGTGTGTGTGGGGGGCGCTGGGGGGGGCTGTGTCTCTGTTTTTTTTTGGTGTTGGAAGGGATGTGTGTGTGTATATGTACGTTGGAGGCATTGGGAAGGTGTGTGCGTGTGTGTTGGGAGCACTGGGAAGGGCTGTGTGTATGTGTGTTTTAGGGAATTGGGAAGGGCTGTGTGTGTGTATATGTGCGTTGAGGCATTGGGAAGGTGTGTGCGTGTGTGTTGGGAGCACTGGGAAGGGCTGAGAGGGATGTCAGCAGCATTCCTGTGCTCTCTGTAGTGGTTGAATCTCTCTCTGGTCACTGATGTGCTCAGGTGCATATGTGGGAATTAGTTCTGTAATGATGGTGGTTATCACCTCTCCTCTCTCCGTGGTGATCAGCATGGAATGAGCAGGGCTGACAGTCATTGGCACTAAGTGGATGGCATATTTCTCCTGTGCTGCAACCAGCCTGGAGTTCCTATCAGCACAACTTGTCAGCAAATAGCAATTTATGACACAAGTTGATGCTGAGGGAAAGGGGGGTCAGTGAATGGAACTGTTATGTATTTTCCTGGCCGAGCTGCCTATTTTACCAGGCGCATTATCTGCTGTCCTCTTCAATGCGCAGCTTCGATAACAGTGACATTTTGGGTTCGTCCAAAGCTGAGAAAAAAGAGTCCCCGATAGTTATTGAGTGTGGTGACACAATGCCAGAAGGAGCTGAATTTCCTACCTCCAATAAACAGCTCACCCCCTCCTTTTCCTTTGTTCTGTTTCATCATTCTTGCTAAATGGTTTTTAAAGAGGAAAAGAAAACATGGAAGGAAAAGATGGGAAGCAAGGGAAGTCTGTTCCACATGAAAGTGTGTCTTTTAAATTCTGATTTCCACATTGCTTCAATCCAGTTCTGAGACCATTTCAGACCCCTCCATTTGCTCAAACACCAAGTCCTGCTGGCTGGGAGGGGTGCATCAAGGGGCTATAATCATGTAAATGCTGTTACTGACAGGCTTCATTTCCAGGAGTTTAGTCTCCCTGTTCCTCAGCATCTGCCTGCCCTGCCTTTTCTGTAAATCATTCTTCCTTTGTCACAGTGGTGTTTTCTTTAAACCCATTACTCCCCTGTGTGCCAGGTTCTAGGAGACTCTTGCATTGTCTGGTGAGGCCTCAGCACATCTGGAGCTGCTGATTGTGAACCGGTACCTCTAACGGACAGTCACTGGGTAAAGAACTATTTGGAGAATGGGATATCTTTGAAACATGGACTGCCCCAGAGGAGATCAGACACATTAATAAATCACAGCCACGGCTGTTAAATCCCAAAAGAAACTTACAATGAGAAGAAGACATGATCAGTTTTAAAGACTGGCCCTAGGAAGTCCTCAAGATCAAATTCCCTCATGGCTTTGGCGTTGCCCATAGAATTCCCTAAAGCAACACTGATCAGAGATTCAAGCAAAACCATCCCCAACTACTCAAAGGAGCTACTTAAACTAGTTACCTCGAAGCACCGAGATCAAATCACTTGATGAATCTAAAGCAAATTTAATAATCAGCCACAGTTTTGTCCCTTGGACACTCAGAAACCTGTTAGCTGCTAGGTAAGATTGTACCAAGTATTGGGGCTGTTTTGTGCTCAGCAGAGATCCTGCTCTAGATGGAGACAGATGGGGGTCCATCCTATATAATAAAAGGCTAATATGCAAATTGTGCCCTCGACTGGGAATTTGACCAGGAGTTTGAGCAGGGGGCGGGGCCAGCCGGCCAACTGCCTGCGGCCCCTCCCCCTGGCCGGCCCTGCCCTCAATCACCCTCCCCCCCCCGCCCATGCATGAATTCGTGCACCAGGCCTCTAGTGATGTATAATACTGACCTGCCTAGAGAGACTCTGCTGCTAAATGAGGCAGTGTCTGTGCTAATTATACCAGCAACCTCAGGGCTAGAGTGCAAATGGAGGAAAAGGTAGAATAACACCTTACAGATTACCAAAGCCCTGACATTCTCTAGGCACATGTCTTATGGAGATTCTGCGAGAAGAGCTGACTCCATGAAGGACAGTCTAGCTGAGAGGTCTTTGGATTGAGACAAATTTTAGTTCAAACAGCAGCTGAGTCATTTACTTATAGCATCTCCAGGCCCCTGTTTCCTTATCAATGAATGGGGATAAAAATAGTACCTACCTCATAGAATTGTTTTGCAGATGAAATGTACATAAAGCATTCTGCACAGTGCTCAGTATACAGGAGCCACTGTTCTTAGTAATTCACGGAAGAGAAATCTTCTTCCTAAGTGTTTCTCACCCACTCAGAAGACAGAGTGTGAGAGACAAGCCTCATGGCGTAAAAGCACATCAGCTCAGCTTGCCTTCACTTCAATAAACGCTTGTTAAGTAGCTTCTGTGGATACTGGTTACTGCCAAGACACTGCAATAAGTGACAACATCCTTGTTGTCTTCCCAACTGTACTATAAACTCCTTGACAAGGCAGGCAGGCATGAAGAAAAGTTTGAAGGGCTCCGTGGTAGCACAAAAGCAAGCTGGAAGCTCTGTGGATATTGAAATATTGAAATTCCTAGGAGCTATCAAGCAAAGCAAAAAGCTATTCATAAGAAGTACGAATGGCCCTTTCCACTCCTCTCCAACTATCCAACATGCTTCATCAAACATTTGGGAAGCGGCTAAGGCATTCTATATGACAACATGCCAACTCCATTTCCCTACCCTCTTTATTACTACGTGCTATCAGGAAAGTAAAAAGAGGGTTCTGGGACAAAACAGAATAATATAAATCACTTTCTAGCTTATAATCATATGTTCCATTTTTTTTCCTTTAATATCTCCCATCTCTCCATTTTCATTGCCTTTCACAGGTGTGAGTCTAACTTGTTCTGATAACTTTTTCTCTAGCAACAGCCCTATAATTCTTTACAACTTAGAGTGACTTATAAATTCAATATGGACTGACGTGCTAGAGGCTGGTAAGTGTGAATGAGGCATGGACTATCCTGGTCTTCCCCCAACTTGCTAGGGGGAAAGGAACATCTAAGCATATAAGAAACAGAATTTCAGGAGATGCAGGGGAACAAGCCAGGGTCAGGGCATAAAAGACTAGTTAGTCCCCATCAGAAGTTTGTATGGCTATGCCACATGGAGGTGCTATGCTTTCTTTCTTATCACTGTATTCTTACTTCATCATCCTTACCCCCTAGAATGCCATCACCCTTTTAGTAGTCTATAAAGTATTCTAGCTAGTACAATAGTTTGGAAATTCATGTTTTACCTGGGAGTTTATTCATCATCCATCCATCTGCCCAATATGTATTAATGACCTACTGTATGCTGTCATTCATATATCCCCTGCTGTCAGAGAAATAACTTTTCCTTCCATATTTTAACACAGACTTTGGCACATACCTCCTGCACTGAAGTGTGTTAACTGTTTTAACGTCTTTTGCATTTTTTGGAATTCTACTGAGAAGGCTAAAAGGCTAATTCCAATGTAACCCTGATGTTTGGGGGGGCTAGCAATCTGAATCTGTGCCCGAAACCTAATGCACATTCTTGATAACCTATAATTAAGTCACTGCCCCTTTCCCAATATCTGGTCTTGCAAGACCTGTTACCTAAATGCTCACATTTTACAGAGGCCATAAACCATGAACCCCGGAGGGGGTTATCAGCGCTGGTGCCAGGCCCTTAGATATGATCTCAAGACCCCCATCCCAACTCACAGCGCTTTTTACAAAGCCCATGAAAGGTATGGAAGTATGATACATATTTGGGGGACAAAGAAACCAAAGGGGTACAAAGAAGGGTTTCCACCAAATTGGTTTGTTCAGACTCTGGAGGTGACTCCTCTGAGACTGCTGGCGTAATAAAGCTGTGTAGCTCCATTTCTCTGAGCATTGCTTGGGTTTCTCCAGTCTTCTACAACACTACATTAACTTTCCCATATAAATGTGTGCTTGGAGGAGGAACTATGGGAAAGGGAAGGCTGGCACTGGCTTTGCTAAACACCCATTCACCTGCTGTGCGCCTGTGGATGCTGTGTTGAAGCTCAGTGCTGATACAGCACCCAATGTCCTTCCTAAGGGCTCTCAGTGTAAAACTAAGCTTCCCCCAGCCCCTGACCCCTCATACCTGGGAGCCACAGAGAACCCAGTCCCTGCTGATCAAATGATGTCCTCTGTCTCTCTTCACAGTTGGACATGATGGTTTCTCCCTACGTTTCCAATTAGTTTTCTGCCCAGTAGTTTCATATTTGTTGTCCATACTGCATCTTTTTCTTTATTTTGGTCACTGTATTAAACTCTAATTGGCTACTGGATAGCCTGAAGATACTGCCGTTTTGGCAGAAGCTGAAAATATTTTTGCATTTATGCAGTTTGATTTGGGAGAAGAGCAGCAATGTGCAAGTCATCGGTTTTGTTTGTTGTTTTTTACTATTTCAGCATGAATGTTTTCTAAAGACTGCCTTTCTTGCTACTTGCCCACTTTAGAAGCTATTTGACATACACACTTCTGATGCCCTCTGAAATTTTATTTTTAGAATTTCTCAGGTGCCTGTCACACCCCATGAGAAGGAATCTATAAACCCAACCGATGGCTTCTGTTTTTCTGCCAATATGGCCATGGCACCTCATCAATTTTTTAAACTTAAACTGATATTCTATATTACCTTTTCTCCTTTTAAAAGCATATATCCTTGAATAAGTCAGAAACATGTGTCATATTTAATCCCCAGTAGCTACAGTCCTGGAAATGTACCAGGTAGAAGAGGCACCTTGCCTTTTACTCCTTTTATAACATCAAAGCAGGTGTTCGTTCACCTCAGCCTCTGTGAGCTCCTTCATTACGCAGCCCTCAATTAAAGGAGAGCCTGCTGAGATGATATTTTCACCTTCAGGACAGCATTTGGTCTGACTTCTTTACTTGAGGTAATCCATTTGCACTAGAATATTTTTCATCAGCAATGCCAAACTGAGGGTAAATCAAGAACACGCGGAACAGTAAAACCTTTTTAAAAAACACTGTTATGATGAATGTGATAGCGGCTTCTTTTATTTTGTGATTTTTGCTCTCCCATCATCTATAGATTAAAATCTATATCGGTGTGCCATGAAAGTGCTTTGGTTCTCAATGCTTGGCCTAGCATTGGTCTTAGGAAAGGAGTTCCCTTTGTTGAGGAAAAATACTTTGATATGTAGCTAGAGGGAAAAAGAAAACCCTAAAGGCATGGGTCTGCAGGAACCTGAGTTATTAAGAAGGTAACGAAACTGATGTGCCATAGACAGAATCCAGGTATCTGGGGTCAGGAGTAGAAAGTGAAGAGAGAAGAAAGGATGGGAAGACGGTGAGAGGAAATGGAAGGACTGGGCAACATGGCCTGGAGACTTACTGGAACAAGAATGTTTGCTATTGAATTTCAGCCTGTTTTTCTTTCTCACAACTTCAGTCAAATCTTTTGTACACACCACAGCTCTGTCTGAGTTGTCTTTTTGGTGGTAAAATGAAAAATGCTGAAATCCAAATTGTAATCAATGTAACTACATGGGAGGAGGGCGAGATGCTTGTTCAGGAGAGAGCATGACTTGTGTGGTCGTGCAGGCCACACACTGCCAAGAGTAACACGTGTGTGTGTGTGTGTTTGTGTGTGTGTGTGTGTATGTGTGTGTGATGAAGGGGCAATTCAGATCCGAGGCATCATAGATCTGTGCATTTGTCATTCTCCAGCACACAGCAATAAGCATCTTGTTCTAAAAAATCACCACGTTATGACAATTTCCTGATAAATGGAAGTGAAGTGTCCTGAGGAAGGGAAAAGTCTTTTTGTAATTTGCACAAAAGTGATATACAGGCTGATGGTGGTGCATGGCCTTAAACTGAGTATGTTCACAGAATAGATGCCCCAAAATAGAGGTGACCCAAACTAGAAGGAGGAACTCAGGATATTACATGTTGCTCAATCTGTCAGAGTTTTGCAGCAATCACGCTTAGGAAGATATTGTGGGACAATATAATCTCAGCTTTGTTACATTTGAGTAACAAAGCCGTACCAGGCATGTCAATAGAAATCCAAGGGGGCAGGGAATAATTAACCAGGGGACTTAGATGCACACATGGAAACAGACAATAGAGGGTGAAGGCCTGGGAGGGGCGGGGGCGGGTGGAGAGGGTCAATGGGAAAAAAACCAACCAACCAACCAACATACTGTAATACTTCCAACAATAAAGAAAAAAAAGAAAAAGAAATCCATACAATGCTACTTTCTCCACTGGTCTTTCCACTGCTCCCTAATATATGCACAGACCTACTTGAACTTGTCCATGAGTAAGAGCTAGAATAAAAATTGGTGTGCCCGACGTGGCACTGACATTCCAAAGAATTATCCAGGGGGCTCATCGATGCTGTAACAAGGAAATGGCGGGCCGCCCAGGTGTGGAAGATACTGCAGTGTCTTTCTCCCACCCCCAAGTATAATGTGAACAGGGCATACACTTCGCGTTCTGTGCCTTTTCTGCATTTGGAATTTTGAATCTCTTGCTTACACTTCCCTTTTATTGCTCGGTTTACAAGCAATCATATCACGCCACACAAACCATAATTTCCTCTTTGTTATCTCTGCTTCCTTCAGACAAACATGACTCACGGAAGAAATAATAATGAACCATTACCTTCTGCTGCCTGAACTGTTGGGATGGGAGTGTGCCAAGAGTGGAGATTTAACGCGGTATTAAGGAAGGCAAAGTAAATTGTACTTCCAGATGATGTGAGCATCCAGCAGTGTGCTGTTTACTTTTTCATATACTATCTGAAACCCCTGATGATTTTTTTTGGGGGGTGGGGCACAGTAGTTTATAGAATCTGAGCTCTTATAAGGTCAACTGTAAACTATTATCTAGTAACAGTTATTCTAATAAGAACTTACTCAACTCCAGCAAATGGTCATCATCATTGGCTTCTTCATTCATTCACTCACCCACGGACTCACTCGCTTATCCTTCATCTCTCCCCACACCCATTTATTCCACTAGCCTTCTCTGAGTGTCCACTACTATGCCAGACACTGTTTCAGAGATGGCGATACTCAGGGGTGTGTTGTGATGAGGGCATGGGACACAGGACCTGTCTCCTTAGAGCCAAGTTTTCAGTGCTCTGAAACAACACCAGGCATGCTCTAAACAACACCAACGTCCAGTTGCCCCTCCAGAGATTCTGATTTCATTGTTCTGGGATGAGGACTGGGAGTCGGATTCTTTATAAACTCCTCGGGTGGTTCTAACCTGAAGCAAAAGTTGAGAATCACTGGCTTAGAGTTTACAACCCAGCAAGGGACACAAACAATAAGCAAGTGAACGAATGAGTAGCAATTACATGACACAAAAGGCCGTGAAGACTGGTGCTGCACGCTCTTTGGGTAGCTTTACAAATCCCCGTTCTGAGATACGGGTTAGTAAGCTGTGGCTGAAAAGTAAATTTTGTTGATCTGTGTTTTCCTGCATTTTCCCCAAGGTGGGCCTGTGTTTGTAGTAACACATTTCCCTTGTGGCAGATTTTCCATGAGGTGATGGCCAGAAACCTGAACTTTGGCCTCTTCTTACTATGTCCTGGAGTTCTTTTTCCAAAGCAGAAACTCTGAAATGCAATAGAAGCGTACGAAATGCAGTGTGAACACCAAAATGCCTTTCCTCTCCTAGCTGAGAGCAGACTCCTTTTGCGTGGCGGGATGGTTTGGCAGGAAGGGTATAAACTAAAGTCAGGGAGAGTGAGATTTCTTTTCCTGGCTCCTTTACCATCTTTGTGCAAATCCCTGAACCTCCACAAGCCCCCGGTTCCTTGTCTGTAACATGGGAATGATTACAGGGCTTTCCCCCAGGGGAACTTCTGATGTGAGGATCAAATGAGATAATACACACAAAGGAAGTAGGCCGGTGCTAGGCATGGGAGTGTGCTCTGTAAATGCTGATCCCTTTGCCCGAGCAGACAAAGTCTCCCTGCTAGAAGACAAACTACAGATGTCACTCCAAGGGGGACAGCTGACCTATTCATCATTGTGTCCCAGCACATATGTTACACACATGGCAGGCATGCAGATTTTTGTGGATGGAATAGATTCATTTGGGTTATATTCATGTGTCTAGCCCGGTAGGTCCAGCTAGACCCCTACTCAGCTGAAATGTGCAGATTCTGGCAGCAAATGTCATCTCAAAGCCTTCTGCATGGGTCCACCTTGTGAATTGGCACTCTGAGGCTGCTTCTCATTGCCCTACTGTGTAGGCTGTGTCTGCAGACCTTATTCAGTCTTTCAGTTGGAACGTGGGAGAATTAGTAAACCAGAGGGTCAGCACTGCTCAGCTGGTCTCGAGGTCCCAGGCTGAAACCCTCATCTCTGTTTTATTTATTTAAAAATACGTATTTTTATTGATTTCAGAGAGGAAGGGAGAGGGAGAGAGAGACATAGAAACATCAATGATGAGAGAGAACCACCATTCAGCTGCCTCCTGCATGTTCCCCACTGGAGATCAAGCCCGCAACCCAAGCATGTGTCCTGACCAGGAATCAAACTGTGACCTCCTGGTTCACAGGTCGAAGCTCAACCACTGAGCCATACAGGTTGGGTCCTTAACCCTGTTTTAACTGCTTCCCCAGGGAACCCATGGAAACAGCATTATGACCTGTGTGCTATTCATCTACTAGACCTCCTTAATGAATGGTGTCAGGTCAAGGGACACCAGCCCTTTAAAAATCACTGCTGGGGTCTGCTGTCTCATGGCCTAGGCGTATCTTATTACCAAAGACGATTAATTCTACTAGAAAAACCACAGTAGCCACTGTATCGTACAGGTTCATTTGGGCCAGCAATAGGTTTCAGGTAGGATGCAGGAGCTCACTGGCAGCAACCTATGGTCGTGAGATAAAAATCCATCCAAGCACCTGCAAAACAGGTGCCCACTGTGGTCTTCAGGGGGAAGAAAACACCAAAACTCATAAGGGTGCACTTTAACGGAGGATCAAAACCTTTATGGACACATGAAAATTAAGGAGCAATTTCTAGGATGATACAAAAAATGTCAATGTGAACTTTTCTTTAAGAAAAAAAACAACCTCATTTGGGTTTCATGTGTGATTTCATTGTCCTGCTGAGGTTGCGAGAGAGCCACTGATTCTCCGCAGCAGTCAGCAGCCAGGATCCCAGGCACCCAGGCAGGGCTCTGGTTCCTGGACTTCCAGCGGAGTCTGGTCCTCCAGGGAAGCTCACCCCGCCTCCATCTCCCGCCTGTGAATGGCTGAGGAGCCAGGAGGGGCATAATTTCAGTCTCTATCATGTCTGCGTTAGTTGATTTTAGAGCATCTGATACTTAAATGTTATACTTTTCCTTTTTTAAAAAAAATGTATTTTATTAATTTTTTACAGAGAGGAAGGGAGAGGGACAGAGAGTTAAAAACATCGATGAGAGAGAAACATCGACCAGCTGCCTCCTGCACACCTCCCACTGGGGATGTGCCCGCAACCAAGGTATATGCCCTTGACCGGAATCGAACCTGGGACCTTTCAGTCCGCAGACCGGTGCTGGCTACTTTTCCTTTTTTAAAATAAGCTCCCACCTCTATCCGTCACCATACTGCAATTCAGAAGTTCAGAAGCGCTTTGTGGCACCAGAGCTTAAAACACTCATTTTTTCATTCATAACCACAGGGATCACCGGTCACCGCTCTACCTTTCTTTGTGGAGTGTTAAAATCGCCCAGTTTTTCTCTCCTTAGGACAACAACGTTTGCCTCTCTCATGTCTCATGATGACAAATGCCTTTGCTATTAGAGAATTTCAAAAGCTGGGTTAAAGTTCACTTTTGATATTGGGCCAATTCATTGGTTCACACTTGTTTTATTGTTGTCTCAATTATATTGACTTATACAAAATAGGCTAGTAACCTGTTGCTGACCATTACCCATGAGAAATATGATAGAGCAAAACTACCCAATCACCAGGACAGATTCATTTTGGCCATAATCTGGAGTGAGTACTAATCTGTTGCTTTAACAACAAAACCCAAAATTCTAGGAAATGCTTGAAATAGCTCCTATATGTCATGACATTTAGTTCTCACAACTCCTTCTGAAATTGGTTCTTAACATCCTGTTCCAAATGAGGAACAGAAATAGAAAGAGGTTTGAAAAACCTTGCCAGAATCACACCCTAGCTCAGTGATGGTGAACCTATGACACGCGTGTCAGAGGTGACACGCGAACTCATTTTTTTGGTTGATTTTTCTTTGTTAAATGGCATTTAAATATATAAAATAAATATCAAAATATAAATCTTTGTTTTACTATGGTTGCAAAGATCAAAAAATTTCTACATGTGACATGACACCAGAGTTAAGTTAGGATTTTTCAAAATGCTGACACGCCGAGCTCAAAAGGTTCGCCATCACTGGCCTAGTAGGTGGTGAAACCAGGATCCCCGGTCAGCAGTGTGGCCAAGAGCTCTCTCTGCATCTAACCTTCACTCCGGGCTGCAGCCTGTGTCAGAGATTCTGCCCGCAGACCAAAACCTCAAAATCTCAACTGAGCTCACAAGGACAGGGACTGTTCCTTTGGTCACATATTCACCCTTAGTCTCCTCATCGTACAATGAGAACAGAGTCAATCCCTCTTGTCCCACTTGTGGGAGTTTTTGAGGGAGTTTTGTAAAAATTCTTTGAAATTTACAAAGCATTGTAAGAAATTCAATTGTTCCCCAAACACCTCCAGTGTAAAGAAATATAAAAAGGAATCAATCAATGCCGCTAACAGATTCTGTTCTTCAACTACTCAATGAATGGAGCCTTTTCAAGGAATTTAAACTTAATGAGGGGTCTCTGGTAAAACTGTATCTGTGAGTAGTACTTTGAAGCCTGAGTCTTAGAATCTTCATATTAGAGCGAATCTGAAAGGTCATTTAGTTAAAGTCTTCCTTCTTTCTGATGCCTGGCACACCGCCATGGTAGTCTTGAAATGACAGTCCCCTTTACCATGCGTCTCAGTGATGGGAAGCTCATGACTATCAAGGGAGATAATTGACCACTTCAGACAATTAGAAACTGCTTTTTTACGTTACACTATCTCACTTTTGGTTCTCCACCCTCACACCTTTGCCATTCTAGGCACAGAGAATAAAGAGAAAATTTCCTTTTTGTAAGAATATCATAACTTGCACAAAGAGAGGGGGATTGTACATTTGGCTTCCTCCATACATCATTCCATAAGAACTGACTTCTAGCTTTAGAATGAGCCACTGAAGTGCTGAATGTTGTACTGTAATAGCTCCTCAACCACTGAGATGGGGATGTGTCCAACCCATTATGGCTACGTGTCTTGCAAATGGCCCTCAAAGTGCAGCCCAGTCATTTGTAGGGGCGGGCAGTCAGAAGTTCAACTCCTCCTGCTTTCCATTTCAATCCCACTCATCATGCATATTTTCTACAACATGTCTGCCTTCAAAGACTAAGAGGCATTTTCTTCATTTCCCAAAGAGCTTTCCCCGAGGACCACAGGGAAAGCCATGAACTAATAGACAGATGCATCATGTTAAAAAGGGTGTAAACACTTTCCTTTAATCAGTACCCAGTCGATATTCTCCATCATGAAAAACTAATGAGTTTCTCAACTCCTCTCCTCAGATGTCATTGCAAAATATCTATTGGAGGCATGTCATCTGTATTTAATGAAGGGACAAGCATTGTAATTAAGTTTTAAGCTATCTCTTCAGCACGAAGCTGCCACTAAGTGTGAAATGACTATAATTCATAATTTTAAGACCTTGAATTTATTAGCATCTATTTTCTATTCAAGGTTAGGGGTATGGCACTCAGTTGTTCAAGGACTCAAATTCCTCTGTGCTTTGTTATTCCAGAGTGAGTGTGCCTGTGCTCAGATGGTAGGCAAGGAAAATTGTCATTAATGAGGCAGGTGGCATTTTTGAAGAAAAAAAAAATCAAAAGAACTGAAAACTCATCTCCCTTTGTGAATAGGGTATGGGGATGAAATGTATAATTGTGTGAAAGGGGACTGGGCATTCCTCTAGGAATTATTATGGTGGAGAAAATGAATAGGGAAGGCAGGCTAGAGGCCCCAAGTAAAGCAAAGCTCTGCTAAAGTGTGACTAGTGCACACCCGTGGATAAAAAAAGGAGTCTAAAGTTTTGAGACTGGTTGTAAAAGAAAGATGAATAAATGCTTCCCTTTTGGAAATGACTTAGTATGAATAGAAACAAAAGACATATGATTCATCAGTGCTTAGACAAGAGTATGGCCTCCAGGAGACTTTGACAGCTCTCCTTTACTCTTGTTCCCCGACCCATGCTTTTGGGGAAAATGGACTTTGTAATGATCCATTTAACCTAAACCCCCTTGTGGGCAATGGTAAATGTAGGAGACATCTAGCCAGTGAATCTAAAAGTGAAGTGTAGGGGTTGTGTGTTTGTAGCAGGCAGACCATAACGAGCCTAAGGATATGCCAAAAAGGATTTTCTTAGGAAGTAAAGTTCAAGTTGAGAGGTGAAAAATAAAATAGGATCATTCAGAAAAAGAGCAGAGAAGAATGTTTCAAGAAAAGGGAATAGCAAGGCTCTAAGTGGAGGCTCAAAGGCATTCTAGAGGAAACAAAGAAAAAGTTGAATGGTTGAAACCTACAAGTTGAGGAGAGAGGACTCCCAATTAAATAGCGAACTCCACACATACATCTGCCCCTGCTCCTTCCTGAAGATCTAAGGCAGTGACTAAATGAACCAAAAAAGGGTTCAAACCAGCAAGGATAAAGAAAAAGAGAAGCAGCAAGATTAGAAGAAAGATGTTGACAAAGCTTTGGAAATTACAAAGAAAACAGCAACAAAGGAACTTCATGAGCAGATGACAAAAAACTGAACTCTAAGAGCCTGTGGGTTTGGTGAAAATAAAGCCAAAAGCTAATTCAAACTGCAGAATCCTGGCTGGTGCAGGAATGGGAGCCAACAGGCACCTTTGTGGTTGGGAGTGTCCGGAGGGGCTGCAATTAGGAAGACTGGCTGAGGTTTTCATGGAAGATTGTCAGACTCCTAGACATTTCACCACTGTATTTACACAGGTGATCAGGCCACCCTCACTGTGATGAACTAAATATTGTACTCCCATCCCAATTCATATCTTCATATCCTAATCACCAATGTGATGGTATTAGGAAACGGGCCTTTAGAAGGTGATTAGGTCACAAGGGTGGGCCCTCATGAATGGGAATAGTGCCCTTATAAAAGAGACCCTAGACAGCTTCCTTATCCCTTCTACCACATCAGGACATAATAAGAAGATGGACATCTATGAACCAGGTTGTGGGCTCTCACCAGACACTGAATCTGCTGGTGCCTTGGAGTTCCCAGCCTCCAGAGTAGGAGAAATAAATTCCTGTCATTTATAAGCCACACAGTCTATTATAGCAGCCCAAACAGACTAAGACACACTACGGAAGACTTGAACTGTGATAGGATAGCTGAGAGTAGCAGTGCAATACTGGAAACAGAAAATTAAGTGCAAAACTATATATTGAAGAATGAAACCTCCTAGGCCCCACCTGAACATCTTGGCCACAAAGTTCATCTCAAATAAGGGGTTAGGACTCTTCTCTGGAAAAACTGACCAGCCCGAGAGAAAAAAAGACGTACAAATTCAGACATTTGGGGTCACCAACCTAAAAATCCCAGCCGGATAATCCTACCTGGAAGCACCCCACCTCAACAAACTCCATTCAAGTGAACAAAACTTTCCAACAGATTCTTACTACTCAGCTCTCAAAGATGAATAGACATCCATGAATCACCAACCACTTGAAAAAGTCCCAGTCAAAAAGCCAGAGACCTGAATAATAATAATAATCCTATATAATGAGAGGAATATGTTAATGCCATTACACCCTGAGGGGTCATGACCAGATCATGGATCAGCAGGAGGGTGGGCCAGAAAGATACAAGCCAGCTGCAGAGAGCTACAGGAGGGGGCAGGGCAGCAAACTATGAGGGGGTGGGGAGGGGGAGCTACCGGAGTGGGGGCAGCAGGTGGAGAGCTACACAAGAGGGCTGCAGAGAGCAGAGAGCTACAGGATGGGCAGGGCAGCAAGCAAGTGGGAGGCAGAGAGCTACAGGAGAGGGCAGGGCAACAAGCTATGATGGGGGCGGGGAGCTACAGGAGGGCAGGGCAGTGAGCTAAAGGAGGGCAGGGCAGCGGGCGGAGAGCTACAGGAGAGCAGCAGTAACCTACTGGTGCACGGATTCGTGCACAGGGCTACTAGTAATGATAATAATGATAATAGATAACAAAAGAAACTTGAAAATATTAAAAAGTAAAGAAAGGGTAGGCCATACATGACACTAATACAGGATGCTAGAGAAGGGAACCACCATAGAATAATGAACATTTGGAAATTGAAATCTGATAGGAGAAATTAAAAATTTAATGGAAGGACTGGAAAGCAGAGAGGAGAGAAGAGGGAGAAACAAAAATAAGAAAAGGTTGGAAGGAGTGGAAAGAGTAATAGGAGATGAGAGGCTGGGGCTACCATGTAGAACCAGATCATCACTTGCAGGTTTCAGGTGAGTGCTTTGTTTGGAAATTTTATCTTCAAGTCAGTGGGAGCCACTGAAGAACAGCAGGAAAAGGAGTAATGGTTGGCCCCACTTGGCCAGGAAATAGGCCAGGTTATTTAGTTCTCTCTGACATCTAATGGTCTCAGTCTCAATAATAATAATAAGAAGAAGAAGAAGAAGTTCTCTCTGACATCTAATGGTCTCAGTCTCATTTATATTATATCCTAACAAACCATGGAAAATTCTGGATCAATAATAATAATAATAATAATAATAATAATAAGATATCCACTGGCTGATTTTAAAAAAGGGATCACTTCTAGTTCTCAACTTATTTCAGGTAAAAACTGTAGTCAGCTTGTTTCCCTAAACTCCCATTACTCTGTGTTTTGAAAAGGTTATAATTGGAATAAAACAAGGCTGGCTTAAAGCCAGGATCATGAAGGGTGTAATTAAGGAAGATTTCTGTCTACACACCCAGCAGGGCCATCCCACTAAGGGGAAAGAACGGGAGATTTAAAAGCAATTGTGTGTTTTTCAAGAATAATACAACAATCTACATCACACATTTTACATAATAAATGGCAGCAGCTGACATTTTAATAAAGATACAAACAATATAAAGTCTCTGTGCTCAGCTTTGAGGCAGAAGGTAGCCCCAGCCCAGACATTTCAACAAATATACACACTCACCCACTCTGCTCTGAATGGATGGGAGGTTAGCATTTATTTTTGATGTCACACCTGCCCTGACAACATGAATAAGAAGTACAATTATTACCACCCCCCCATATGGTTTTATCTTTTGAATAATGTTTTCCCCCACATTTTAGGCCCTTACATTAAACATTTAATCTAAAAGATATAATTTTAATTTTTTAAATAAAAGCCACTTGTCTTAGATAACAACAAGAATGTGTCACATTGCCTCTTGCAAATTCATATGAAAATGGGTTCGCCCTAAGGGACAATCAGGAGCCTCACTGCACATGGCCTATGGCTGAAGGTTTCATAGACACTGTAGCAATGGCTTTGAGGAAGGCTTGTGGAATGTTTTGATTATTAAGGTGTTTTCCCCAGGATCTTGCTGGTATAAAGGATTAAAGCTCTAGAACCACTTTCGGGAGTATGTCTAAAGCATGTGATCTGAGCTACAGTCCCAATCAATGCTGACTCAAGACTTGAAGAGAAATGAACGTCACCAAGAGCAGGTGCCTGAGAATGGATGCTGAAAGTGCCTTTTTGTTTTGAACATACTACTCGGTGGTCCTTACAAGACACAGAGAGAAAGGCTCACAGCCTTTGTGACTGGCATCCTACCCTGTATTGCAGACTGGCCATTTATAAACCACGCTCATCCATGAGAGGAAATGGTATTTCTTTAGTTTTTCTCTGACTTAGTTTTTCTCTCAAACTTGTCCGTCTGGATTGTTGGGAAAAATAAATTCATTCTACTCTGGTATTTTCTCTGTGATTAAAAAGTTTCAACTTCCTCATTAGATAAATGTTCCTCTCTCTCATTAGGATGTCATAATGGATATGGGGAAGGGGATTTCTGTGACTTTGTGTTGACTAACAAGTAAATCAATTCCGCAGATGTTGTTCGGATTGGCATCAAGCGAGCAACCCAGGCTCAAGTCCTTAGTGAGTGAGTTCTGGCTAGTTTTCTCTGTGCTCACTCAACACCGAGTCAGGTCTTAAAGGTGCTGGTGGACACTGAGGTCTGGGCATGTCTCCCACTCCATGCGGACTGTCTGCTGTGGGGCCCTCAGTCCCACTGCAGGGAACCCGCCCAGGGGCATGCCTGTCTGCACCATTCGTTACTCAACACAACACCACAGAGATGCTTCTGCAAACCCCCTTTCCCCAGCCATCCCCCAGGAGTTAAAGGAGATTCAAGTGCTGACCCACGTCCTCTTTTTCTCTCCAGCCTCATGACAATGCAGGGGTGATGAGACCACCCTGCAAGTTGGCTTCCTAGAGCCCTTTGCTTTTGACTTTCCTATCTAGTTGGTCTCTTCCCTCTGTGACTCAGAGAAGAAAGGTCACTATGGCGATTTATTTCATAACTTGCTTTCTCTACATTTCCCATATTCTCCTTCCCACAATTCACTAGAGACCAATAGTGTTGGGTTTTCAACTTCCTCTTCCTGTCTGCATGGGACTTCCTCTACATCCTAGCCTCATATCATCCCCATCATGCTATCTGCTCTCTATCCTTCCCAAGCTTCTAATGGCAGATTATAATGTAGAGAGAGGAGATGAAAACAGAACACGTAAGATTAATATCTTTAAAATATAATCTTGATCACAATTGTAAAAAGAAGAACTTTTGATAAGTAAAGCAAAGGGAAAGATGGAACTACCTTAAATAATGAAGGGTAAATATTCTCCATCTATCTACTACTAAGACCCATGGTGAAAAGGGCACCTTAGGGTTCACTTCTGTCTTATTCTCCTTCACTATAAATTACTTGGTACTCATTTATCTACATCCCAAGAATTGAGCACATGCATTGATTCCTAATACAAACCAAAAAATACTTGGTAAACAGCTGCTGCTCTGACATTAAATGGAAAATCAGGTCACCACCGTGTATAATTGTACACAGACTTCTTTTAGAAAGACCCGTTGGCTTCTTGCCCTGTGGTGGCTCCTTCCAAGCTTTTAGTTATATTTAGAGGAACAGAGCTGGTTCTATATGTACAGCGGTCTATACAACCTTCTCTCGTTCTTTTCCTTTGCCCTAACACATGTGTGGGAACTAGGATTTCACACTCTATTTCTTGTTCCTGTAGGATCAGAATCCTACAAGGAAACTTCACAGTTGAAAAGAATGCTTAGAACAGGTAGGCATTCAAAGGTAGCCGCCTCCGTTCTGACAGAAAATACATATGCAGGACTTGTTTCAGATCATGCACAACCTGAGATCAGGGAGTTTTCCATATGTCTTTATACAGACTCCAGAAAGAAAAGCAGTGAACAAGAGAACATTTAAAATAGTCACATCCTAAAATCATGAATTTATTAAAGTCAGTTTCTAGTCAAAGTGAGTTTTTAAAATTTTATTTCAAGGATAGGAATAGTGCTGGTACATTTTTTAAGTATAGTCTTGAATCTGGAGTGACATGACCTTATTTCAGAATTGCCCTGAAGAATGGTTGACAAACGCTCTCCCAGATGGGGGGTGTGTGGGGGGGTGTGTGTGGGGGGGTGGGTACAGACCTCGCTAACGCTCATTATTTGTCTGAAGAGAAACAACCCTCTTTTTGTGATTTGCAGCTCAACCCTAGATTATTTACAAACACCTTAAGCCAACTCTGCCAATATGGTAACTATAGTAACTCTGGAAAGAAAAGCAGTAAACCAAAACTCTAGCAGAAAGGAAGCTACCAGCCTGTTCCCTGAGAGTGGAGATCTTTTAGGAAGAAATGTCAGAGGCCTAAAATCTGCCTTTCATTAACAAACAAGCAGACAAGGACAACAATAAAAATAAGAGAACAAACAAATCCTACCAGCTGCCAAGGTAGGGATTTGGGGAAACAAAAGTTATCCCAACAGAGAAGGTCTCTAAAACAGATACTGTTTTCTTACGTTTGATTGATTGGATTAAGTGAGGGACGTGTTGGATGTTTAAGTTTTGCTTGCTTATTTTAGAAGACAGTTTATGTATAAATAAGCTGTAGCATTTTGATTCAATTTGTTTCCCATTAGTAAGACCAAGAACATCTGAGTATAGAATATTATTTTTAAAAACCCTTATTAAAAACATTCCAACTTAACTACATTGGGGAATTTAAAGATCCAATAATTCACATCTCAACAAATGACTTTTTTGTTTATATCCTCTTTTTTTTAAAAAAATCTTCACCCGAGGATATATTTTTATTAATTTTTAGAAAGAGGAAGGAAAAGGGACAAACATTGATGTGAGAGAGAAACACAGATCAGTTGCCTCCTCTTAAGCACTCCAACCAGCAATAGAATCCACAACCTAGTTATGTGCCCTCACTGGGAACTAAACCTGTGAGCTTTTGGTGGATGGAACAACACTTCAACCAACTGAACCACCCGTCCAGGGCAATATTTTTAATTTATAAGACACTCAGGTACTTGCATCCTTTTAAACAAATCTTATGTAAAATAAGATCTTACAGAACTACAATATTAATTTCTTAGTTTTGATCAATATATCATAGATCTGTAAGATATTAACATTAGAGATTAGTAGTTAAAAGGAACATGGGAATAATCTGTATGAATTTTGCAATTCTTCTTTAAATCTAAATTTATTTTAAAGTAAAAATTAAAACACTATAGCCCTGACTAGTGCGGCTCAGTTGGTTGAGCACTGTTCCATGCACTGAGAGGTCACTGGTTCCATTCTTGGTTAGGTCACATGCCGGGATTTGGCATGCAGAAGGCAGCCAATATCTATCTATCTATCTATCTATCTATCTAGCTATCTATCTATCTATCTAGTAAAATACTATAAAGGGATTAGCTGTTTGGAGCTAGATGTGACCTGGCTTTTTACAGAGAGCAGGGCTCTCAGGTTAGCTCAAGACCACATTGTGAGTTTGCAATAGGTCCCTGACTCACAACTCAGTGCTCTTTCCCCTCCATCGTGCTGCCACCCAGGAGTCCAGGAGTCACTGCTTCTGCTTCACCTGGACAGTTCACTCCATGCCACCTGCTGGTACAAGTCCAGGACCTCCCTTAGATGACTCTACTTTCCTAGGCCCCAAAGACACACCAGCCTGCATGTGCTGGGTCAGTAAAACTGATACAACTGTAAAGCCAGAGGCCAGGAGGATCAGTCACCAAGTTCATTACCTGCCTACTCAATAGCCAAGGTCAATTCCAATCAATAGCAAAGAGTACAATGTGGCACCATTAGATGATAAATGTGAAACTGATCTAATCAATCCACCACATTCATCATCCTTTCAATTGGTCAGAGATTCTCCCACAATGTGCCATCAGGAAAAAAATTCCAGAAGGATGAAGGGGCTAAATGATCACATTCTAGGCTCCTCACTCCGTTCAGGTTATCAAGCATCACTATGATTTGAACAGGTGCAAACAAAACACCAGTTTTAAATTTGCATATTAAAATCGTTATATGCTTCCTATCAGACAATTTTATTTCTAGCCCCCGTGGAATATGCCTATAATTTTAGAATAAGCAACTACCTGAAGTCCTTATTTTGTTGTACCAACTTAGAAATGTCGTTGTGACTGCGGAGGTTTAACTTAAGGCGAGTTCCAGGGTTTCTCGTAGGTTGCATATCAAGGACTAGAAGTGTGCTGACAGCACTCTATGAGCAAATACTCTGTTCTATGTCCTTCAGGGTCTGATCTCTAAAGTGGGCTGAGTTGTCTTTATGTTTGGTGTGGGCTGGGTTTGTTTTTAACTACAGAACATTTATTTTTCTGTTTAAAGCAAAGTAAGCCTAAATCCAGCAACTCTTACATTTCTCAAGTCTTCCATGTAATGGAGAGCTTGCTCCATTGAAACAAGTCTGTATTATATAGAGAGTGCAGCTTCTTTTAGACAGCACTTATCTTTGGGCTGATCAGCACTAATTACTGACTAGCTCTGTAAAATAATAATAATAATAATAATAATAATAATAATAATAATAATTGCCCTGCTCCTAAGGAAGATGTGAAAATAAAGTGACCCGGGCCACCCCTTAGCTTGTCTGGAAAGGGCTTTTACATCACAGACCTGAGGGTTCACTACACTCAGAGAATGAGTTCTCTCCTAAAACATGGGCCGCCTTGGGTGGATTTGCTTAGAAGATTCCAGTTTTTGTGTCTAATAGGAAGCACAGGCTCCAGATACTCAGGTGACTTCTGGCATCTGAAAACCCCAATGACAACCATTATTCCAGTAAAATATAAAACCTTGCAGTGTGGTGTGTAATCTTAAAAACATAGCCCACTCTAGGTGGGGTGTTGCTAAGGAAAGGCTCTCACTCCCCACCTATTATCCTCTTCCCTTGGCCCAGTTTATGTCCCTATATTCACAAAGATGGACAGGCTTTGCAAGAAGCTGTGGGTTTTGTAATGAGGTGATACAGTCTCTACTGACTAGGAACATGTTTCTGTTTAAGGAAACAAGCTCCAACCTGGCCACGGCTGTTTTCAGAAAAGCACAGGTCTTGGGGCTGACTGCACTGTGAAACAGCAGATTATATAACACAACTACAGCTGCTCACGGCTGATGCCTTCCTGAAGTAGTTATTCCATGCTAGCTATGATGATCCACGATTGCTTTTAGGTAAAAGAACTACAGGAAATGAAGACAGCCAGGATTCACCGACCCCTTCATGGCTACAAGTATACAGTAAAAATTAAAGTTAAATTTATGTCATCAAACCACGTTTTATGTGTTTCTTTTGGAAATGGGGATGGTGTGGCTGGGGATCAGGAATGATTTTTAAGCCACCTCTCTATCTCTGTTTGTTTATCTAGCTGTCTGTCTGTATGTCTATTGTTCTTTTTGGTTTTCCATATGGTGGTAAGAACACAACATTGTAGAATCCTTTTCTGCTAAAGGCAGCCCCCATATAGATACCCGAAGACGAACACCAACCAGTACACGGAATACCCACAGAGGTAGTTCTACCACCATATCATTCCAGGGAAAATAAAAATCTGCATTGCATTTAGAGCTTAGTTTCTCGGAGATATCACTTTACTTTGGGCTGATCAGCACCGATTACTGAAGAGTTCTCTAACTGGGTAGGTTTTTGGTACCACAAAATACAGCCAGCAACACACACTGCAACAATCAATCCTAAACCTCACAATGACAGGGAGGACAACCTCTTCCTCCAAACCCTCAACTTTAGGTCCTCAGAGAACATTTTCTCCTGGTTGCAGTTTATCTTCTCGTCCTTTCTAACCGCTCCGGTTTACATATTCATGCTGCGATGCTGTTACATTACACGGATTCAAAATGGATCATCAGCCCGTGGCACAGAGAAAGGAAACAGACGCTAAATCGATGAATGCAAAGTCAGAAGCTTACCTTAGTTCCTTGAAGGGGTCTGCCCTGACGTTAGGTGTTTCTATTGATTTAGGGAACACGGTGCCCTCTGCTCCTGTAAACAAGAGAAAAAAGCAAACAGAAGTTGGAGACTGCTGGATGTGTTACCTGGGGGCACAACCAGCTAAATGCAGTGAATCCTTAACACAACTCAATACACACATATTTTTGGATTTTTTTGCCACTGGCTTTCGGCCTCCATAATAGGAGAGCATTAAATCAACTCATGCAAACAGCCTTTGAAAAAACGAGGAAGCTCTTTTGAAAGTGTTCCTGCTCAGATCAGAGTGAGGCCATGAGGCAAATTCCATGTCGGCTTAAAAAAAAATTAAAAGAGATGCCTAGAATTGGCACAATCTGACTCTGGTCCCTCATAAACTATTCATAGTCACCCAAGTGGAAATGTTTGGGAAAACAGCAGCTGAAGCCCTCAGAGTGCAGCCAGGGCACAGACCACAGAACACAATGCCTACGCGGTGGCAGGGATGCTACGTGGTGGAAGGCACCGTAAGAATGTGAGATATTTGCCTAATGACAATTTGACAGAAGTTTTTCAGTAAATAAAGTTCTACACTATTATTATCTGGAGAAGTTAAACACAACACTATGGGGGATCATTTGAAGTTCAGCACTTTTACACTTGGAGTATTAACATTGATCCCCAACCCAGTCTAGACATTTAGCTGTTGACTTTGCTCTAAGCCTTTATCTTCACAACTTGTCAATGCAGCTGAACCTTTCTAGCCATAAAGATTGTGATTATCTGATTTGTCTGCTCCCAGAGTGTCTTCAAATCATTTAAGCCTCAGTTTATCACAGACAATTGCAGTGGATATTAGTTTTTCAATTAAACTTAGCTAGGCAATATCCTGTACTTTGAGGCGAAGGTGTTTATTTTTATACATTTGGTATAGTTCTTTGATGCTGTAAGAAGGGGTAGAATAATATTTTGCATTCACATGTGAATTTCTAGAATCCTCCTGCAATTGTTATGGTATCTAAAAATCCTCCATTAACTGCTGTCATTCCAAATCCAGATTTATCCTGGCATACTGAGGAGCCGAGGGGGAAGAACTGATTTCTTTACTTTTGTAGCAACTGTGGAAATATTTCATCTTTCTGATATGAGTAAAAGACTATTGTAAGTAAAATCAGAAAATAATAACTCGACTTAACATTACATATAGTCATTCAAAGAATATCCTGGTGAACAATAACTATTATTCTAAGCAAATATTTTGTGTGAGATAAGGACTATAAATATCTATTATTATGGACACCTGCATTGAGCATCTGCCTCCTGGTGGTCAATGTGCATCACAGCGACTGGTCTACCGGTGGGTAGTTCATTAGGTCACTTAAACTTTTATATATATAGATGTGGAATCTGAGACTCAGAGAAGTTAGGAAATTTTCCTAAGGTCACACAGCAAAGAAGGAGAGCCAGGACTTGAACGGAGCTATTTCAGCTCTGGAACAGATGACCTTGACTGCTATGACACACTGTCTTTTTCAGCAGATTAAGTCACTCTATACTTGCTCATCTTTTTATGAGATAGACAAATACCAATGTTTATATCCTCAAGTAATAATTGCTACTTTTCCCTGTCACCCCTCTTCTAAAAAATGTTTCTATGTACACTGAGGTGAGTTACTAATACTTTTCAAAAAGACCATTTCTTTTCAAGTACTATCACTGATTTTCACACTGCTTTTCATTTTCCCAGAAGCATCCATCAGCATCAATTCCCCCATCCTACCCTCTCTACCTATTCTTGGATAATAAATTATTCTCCATTTTATTATTTCAAAAAGGTTTCTATTAAAGCCAGACCTACTTATTCCTTCTTTGACACAATATAATTTACTAGCAAGAAATGTTCATAAACAGTTTGACTGAAAAATCCATAAAGCCATTTCAGCTTTATTTTAAGTTCCATTTAATGTCCCTCAAAAATGATTTCATCAATGTGTTTCCATTAGCTAGTTCTCTGCCCAATAACTTAATTCCTCACAATCCATCAGGAACTTATAAAGCTTGTGACAGGATCTATCCAAAGTGTTTTGAATCAGCTCCATGGCTCTGTTTCCCCTAGTAGAACAGGTAGGGCAAGCTCTTCAAAATGCACTTCATTGTCATAGTAACAAAAGAGCCAGCTTCTCCTCTCTGGAAAGTGTACTCAGTGGGAAGCTCAATTTGGTCATGCTTTCCCCTCTAAGTGTCCTGGGATGTTAGGAGACTTAACATCCAGTTCTCTCTGTGATGCTGGGCAAGTCAGATAAACTCTCTGGCCCTTGATTTTCCTATTTCCTATAAAATGAGGGTTGGGATGAGAAGTGTTAGAGCTAAATTGTTTTCTCTTCCAATCTAAAATGTCATAAAGTCACAATCTAATCAAAACATGATGGTCTTTAGCCATTTCCATTCCTTACCAGGAAAATAGAGCAATCCTGGAATATCAAAGGAAATCACTCAAGATGTTCCCAGTGCTTATGGAAAAAAAAAGTAAAAGAAAACAGATTTTTTTCCACTTCAAACTGCATTTAACTGATAGAAATAATCACCAGAAAATAAACCTTATAAGAGATGAAATGGTAGAGAGCAAAATCTATTATAGATGAAACTAACTATAAAGACAACAACAAAACTTGATAATAAGTCTTTAAAACTCAAAGAAATGACTTGGAGAAATTCAATTTTATAAAAAATAGTAAACACTAAATTGCTTAACACTAAATGGCTATGAACTAAATACTGAAAGAAAACATTTATATCTGCATAATTTGGTACAGGAAAATTGGATTTGACAGAAATTGGACACAACAGAAAAAAATTTCAATGATTGAAATTATCAGTAAACTTGGAAATAGAAAAGTTTATGATGGATCAAACCTTTGTTATACATGCAGAAGAAATTATTTTACACACAATAATTTTAAGGAAAACTTCTAAAAAGTTCAGAAATGGTTTCAAGTGTACTGTTTAGAAAATTGATTAAGGAATTAAACTAGCTTAATGGAGTTTGCTCTGGTAAATTCTTTCTTGAGGAACATTCATTAATATTGGCATAATTATGATTAATGCTTCTGTATTAACTACCGCAGACTAAAAATCATTTTTGGGTTTAAATGGTGGGACCAAAATGCTCAACAGGTTTAAAATGCAGAGTTAAAATATCTGATGACCAATGTTTGAAGTCAAGGTGTATTAAGTTATCTAATTCATGTTGCTTGGGTAGATATAACCTGAATGACAACCCTTAATAACAACCATATTTTACTTGATAAGAATACATTTCTCTACCAATATTAAATTATAAGCAGAGAAAAGACGTCAATCTAAAAATTGGAGATAAGAAAATGGAAAAGGGAAAGATTTGATTTTCTGAAATATCAGAGAACTGAGAAACCAAAAACCTGATTTTTAGTGCTGATTTTGTATAAGCTCATTATGTGACTTTTCTCAATTTGCTTTCTAGTCTTATTTCTCTACTTATTATACAACGTGGGGGAGGGGTTAGAAACTATAAGGCCTCCAGGCCTGCTCTTTTACAATGCTCCAAATTATATGGTTGGATGAACCCAAAGGACCAGGAGAGGGCATGGTGGATTGATATACCCAACATTCAGTTTATTTAAGAAATATTAATCCAGCAGGGGGCTGTAGAGGGGAGCCATAGGGATACGGAGCTCATAATCTAGTACAGTGTAGTGTACTCTGGCAGTGTCCAACAAATTTAAATAATGAGTAATCCTATATAATAAAAGGCTAATATGCAAATCAACCAAATGGCAGAACAACCAGTCGCCATGACATGCACTGACCACCAGAGGGCAGATGCTCAATGTAGGAGCTGCCCCCTGGTTGTCAGTGCTGGGAGCCTCTCCTGACTCCATGGGGAGCGGGCCTAAGCTGGCAGTGGGATATCCCCCGAGGGCTCTAGGACTGGGAGAGGGCACAGGCCAGGCTGAGGGACGTGCCCCCTCCCAAGTGCACGAATTTCATGCACTAGGCCTCTAGTAATCTCATAAATGAAAATATACATTAGTAAGAAATGGCGATTAAAACTTGAAAGGAAAATCAAAGATGTCTTTGAAAGTATAAAACTTGGGGTCATTGCCCTAGCCAGTGTGGCTCAGGTGGTTGGGTGGCGTCCAGTGTACCACAGGGTTGTTGGTTTGATTCCCAGTCAGGGCACATGCCTGGGTTGGAGGCTTGACCCCTGGTTGAGGGCTTGCAGGAGGCAGCTGATTGATGTTCCTATTTCCCCACCAAAAAATCAATTAAAAAAGAAAACACAATTTGGGGTCATAGCTTGGTCTGGCAGGTAAATTTCCATGAAAAGTGAGGTTTTGCTGATATTTGTTAAGTCATTAGGAACCAACTAGATAAGAGTGGGAAGTAGCAGTAGAAAAAGTTCAAAGGTGACAGGGTTGGGAAGTTGAAGTTAATAAAGATCAGAGTGGCCAGACTATGCTTAACAAAGATGAGCAGCTTGGGTGAACCCAGAGAGGTAAGTTGGCCCAAGTAATGCAGAATCTTGTATGCCACAGCAAAGGCTTTAAGCAGGGATCTGACTTTAGCAAATTGGCGTTTTTCAGAAATCACCAATGTTGTATGTTATGGTCTGCATGTGTGTGCTCCCCTAAAATTCATGCATTGAAACTCTACTCTTTAACAGAACCCAACCATGCTGGCACCCTGCCTCCAGCCTCCAGAATGTGAGAAATATATTTCTGATGTTTAAACTACCAGAATGTATGGCATTCTGTTACAGCAGCATGAACTGAGACTCTGTGTCATGGAAAAGGTAACAGAGGAGAGAGGATAAATAAGATGAGTCAGGGAGAGAGACGGTGGTAGGCTGAACTAGAGAACCGGCAATGAGAATGGAGAAGAGTGGGTGGTTTAGAACATATTTAAGAGGGATCTAATGACATGCTGGCTAAGAGGGAGACTAAAGGATGACCACAGGGTCCATGGGAAGAGCTGAAATTGATGTCAAAGCCAGATGATTAATGCTCAAAGCAAGCTGTGCCCATGGCAACCTTATACTTCTCCAATAAAATCCTGCTTATTTGGATATTTGGTATTTTAGTTGCAATTGAAATTGTCTTCACTTAATAAAAGAATCTGTTATGAATCCAACTATAATTTTCTTGTGAGGGTGCTGGCAACATGACAAATAAAATTTAAATTAAGCCTCCTATAGTATATACAAGCAATAATTAAAAACTATGAATAGGTAATAATTCCTTGAATAATACACATTGTTTTCTGTACAAGATAATTTTCTGGTTACTCCAAAGTGTTAGCTAAACACATGTTCATATATCGCCCATTGTTTAAAAATCTTTCTAAAATACGTAAGATACTGGTTTTGCCTCTGAGAGTCCAGGCTAAAGAACATGGCTACATTTTGAAATTTAAGTATTATTTAATATCTAAGATCCATTTTCCTGAAAGCCAATTTCCTCTACAGCATCCTATCCATTGGTAGGTATAAAAGAGTGAATTGCAGGAGAACTGATCATGGGAAATTCCTCAGAAACAATGGTTTTATATTTAGTTCCTAACATAAACTTTTGACTTTCTCCTAATAGTAATATTCAGTAAAAAATTCTTTTTAAGGAAGTGAGTTGGGTTATGTTTAGCCAAAGATTTAAAATGAAATGAGTAATCAGTGAAGTTTCAGAGTTTCCACAAATTTCAGGATTAAGCACTGTCAGCCTCTGAAACCCTTCCCAGACTTGAGCAATAAACAGATGCAAGAAAGGAACTTCTAGTGGAAAATGTCACTTCAAGTAATTTAATCCCATTCTGTCTCCCTGGCTTTTGGTGATGTTTAACAAATCACCAATACAAAAATATTTGTAGTCATTACAAGTCGTTTCCAGGATACATACCAAATATTTTCTTTTTAGGAATTAGGACAGATTCTCCTAACCTAAAAGTACAGATAATTAAATTCATTCAACAAATATTTAGGAAGGGCAGGTTTAGACTTTCCTCTTTATGGGATCACAAATTACTCTATAATAATAAAAGTATAGTATGATAATTAGATCGGATGTCCTTCTGGACAACCTTTTGGACAAAGCCAGGGCTGCGAGGGAAGCCTGGGTCCCGGGTGCCTGCCAGTGTCCTGGGTCCTGGGTGCCAGAGGGAAGCCGGTGTTGGCAGCCAGGGGAAAGAAAGCCTACTCTTGCACGAAATTTCATGCATCGGACCTCTAGTATATATATAATATATATATTATTTGTGAGCATGCTATTCATGGTAGGTATAAAAGAATGTCTTCAAGGGGCACTTATTTTAATAAATATGTCTATATACTTATACATATACACATATATACATACATATATATATATACATATATATATATATATATTCTATAGCTATCTCAAGTATTGTAGCCATTCTTTGTCTAAAAATATTTAATCATTACCTGCTATGTGCACAGCACAGTGCTAAGGCAATATTCAGTGTGAAGAGCTGATCTGTGTCCTTATGGAGTTTTATTATAGTTACATACATTTAGAGAACATATTTAAATTGATCTTTAACAGCAACTTTTAAAATTATGCATTCTCAATGGTGATGTAGTTAAAGTTATAAAACTGGTTCTTGGTGGGCCAGCAAAAGAAATCTTGCTCTATTAATGTATAAAGTACAGATATATAAATAGTACATAAATAGATATACAGTATATATATGATACTAAAATCTCATTGGAGGAGAATAAATAAAAAAAGATGTGAAATAATTCTCTAGAAGAGCCATACTAGAAAAAAGGTTGAGAAAGGGAGAAACCAAGATGGCAGCATAGGTAAACACCGGAGTTTGCTGCCTTGAGCAACCACTTCAAAAATACAACTAAAAGATGAAACGGACATCATCCAGAACCACAGGAAGGCTGGCTGAGTGGAAGTCCTACAACTAGGAGGAAAGAGAAAAGCATACCGAGACTCAGAGGAGGTGCAGTGCTGAAGTAAAATACTAAGGTGCAGAGTGCATGCGGAGTGGGCTGGCGGCTGAGGGCGTGGTTGTTGTTTTCAATCAGGAGGGAGTCTCAGGCTCTGAGCTCCAGTTCCGGGCGAG
>NW_006292696.1:5987972-5991296 GCF_000327345.1 Myotis davidii | reverse complement strand
TGTGCAACCAAGATTACTTTATCCAGCAAAGCTATCATTCAGAATTGAAGGTCAGATAAAGAGCTTCACGGATAAGAAAAAGCTAAAGGAGTTCATCACCACCATACCAGTATTATATGAAATGCTGAATGGTAACCTTTAAGAAGAGGAAGAAGAAGAATAAAAAGGTAAAGATACAAATTACGAACAACAAATACACATCTATCAACAAGTGAATCTAAAAATCCAGTGAATAAATAATCTGATGAACAGTATGAACTGGTGATTGTAATAGAATCAGGGACATAGAAAGGGAATGGACTAACTATTATTGGGGAGGAGGAAAGGCGTGTGGGGTGAGGGAAGAGATTGGATAATAATCGTGCACCTATGGATGAGGACAGTGGGTGGGGAGTGAGGGCGGAGGGTGGGGTGGGAACTGGGTGGAGGGGAGTTATGGTGGGAAAAAAGAGTAACTAATGTAATAATCTGAACAATAAAGATTTAATTAAAAAAAAAGGTTGAGAAAGTATTGTAAATGCTCTGAGGTTTAGGCAGGGAGCTGATGGAGCATGGAGGAGGGGGTATGCGCTAGCATGGGAGGATCTGCAAGGCTCCTTTGGGGAAATGGAATGAAGTTGCAATCTGAAGGAGGTGTCAGTCAGGCAAAGAGTTTACATGGAGATGGGTGGAGAGAACACATCAGGAAGGACGACATGTGTGGAAGCCTTGAGACAAGAGGCAGCATGCTGCCTTTAAGGGATAGTAAGATCGTTGTACCTGGAATAGAAAGAGCAAGACTGGCATAAGAGGAGACTGGTGAGGGAGTTAGGGGCAAGATCATGTGGAAATATGTAGGCATGTTCAAGTCTGGCAGACTTTTTGATTGATATTGCTAGAATCTGGTCCCTTTATGGCATTAACAGGCTGCCCCAGTTCTGGACAAGTTATATCCAATATTTTTATTATGCAATGAAAATAAGCCCTTAGCCCTGGTTATTTGGTTCCACTGTTTGGAGTGTCATCTTGTACACCAAAAGGTTGAGGGTTTAATTCCCAGTCAGGGCACATACCTAGTTTGCAGATTTGATCCTTGATCAGGGCGTGTATTGATGTTTCTCATCTCTTTCTCCCTTCCCCTGTCTCTAAAGTCAATAAGCATGTCCTTGGTGAGGATTAGCAACATGGAAATCACTTACATCACCGGAGTTATTCTCTGAAGAGCTGGAGGGAGACTCTTACAAGCAGAGGAGTATGTGGGAGGTGAAGAAATGGTTATGGCCAGAGTCAACAATATTTGGACAAGAGATATCTAGTAAGATAGCTGAGTATTGGATATTGAATATTAGATATTAAAGATGAAGCTATGGTTAGTAACCAAACTTTTATGGAGTACCAGTCTGCTCTATGGCACAGGCTGGGCAGAGGCCAAGGTGCTCAGTTGTCTGGATGCAGGCACGCATAATGTGGATATTCGAGTTCATTACGCTGGGATTTTAATAGACATGTACATTGAAGTGAGAGTGTAATAAGTCCAGGGTTGTATAGGAAAATTGTGAAGAGGAATATGATACTTAGGGTCTTCTAGACTCATTTTCCAGGAATGAAGATAGTAACACTTCTCTCTAATGAGGATTAGAGAATGTATATTATATATAGTGCTATGTGTGCATGTTACATCAAAATGCTCAATAAATGACAGATAATATTTATTATAATGGAATCAAAGATGTTGATAATGATTGAAGATAAGGCCAGAAAAACATAAGGATGTCATTCAATAATCTGAATATTAACAATGGAGAAGACTAAAATAAGACGTGTTTCCTAGCAATTTAGCATCAAGGTGCACATTTTAAATACTTGTGTAGCATGTGAAACCACAGAGCAGTTTAAGATTCTTGTATAAAAATATCCTGGCAAGACATGAAGAGACAAGTAGTTTAATTAAACAAACTCTACTCGAGAAACCAATAGACCAGAACTCATGCTTGGTGTATCATTAAGCCCAAACTGGAAAAAATAAAAGGAATCAACCAAGCAGCAAGCAACCTCATTTCAGCTTCTTATAACTACATTATTTTTGATAGTAAATAAAGCCACAGAGTAAAACAAATCATTTCACCTCACTGGCTGAGTATAACATTGATGGAACAAGGCAGCGCTGGGTTAGGATGGTCTGTGAACAACAGAGCAACAGCAACAAGCCGAGAAGGCTGCTTGACATGCACAGCAGAGCTGCACACAAGGGACAGGCCTTGGTTCTCAAAGATGATGAATGCACTGTGTGTCTTATGAGTGAGATGAATGCAGTCCTCTGCCCATACTCTCCTCCAGGTCTCTGTGGGACAGGTGGCCAGAATCAGAAAGAGACACGAATATGGGTACTGTATGATTATGGACAGTGCGGATGAGTTAAGGAGAGCATGGTTCTGCCAGGCCTTCGCATGGGAGTGAGGGTTAGATGGGAGTCCTGAATACACTGCTTCCTTAGTTAAGATCTCAGTTCTCAAGTGCCTCTCTCAGTGTGAGAGCAATCAAGACTCAGAGAGTCAATGGATGCGGGTGAGACCGCAGAAAACATGGGCATGATTTTAAGGGTTTCCTGGTCATTGAAAAAGAAGTAGAAAGCTTTGTTCCTGTGGCTTTGCAGGTGGGGGGGTGATGACTTTCTATGGAGAAGAAAATTGAAATATAATTGAAGACCTTGGAGAAGCACTGTCTATAAAAAATAATTGGAGAAACTTATAAACTCATTTACAGACGATGACTTGAAGAGTGAGAACCAGCAAGTTGAAATCTTAGTAAACGTGCTGCATGTTCCAAAGCATTAAAACACTTAAATGATTTCATTTCAGAATACAATCTTATTATGAAAGCAAGTCTCAAAATGAACATATGTTGCAGGTGACAGAAAGGGTAATTTTAATGATATGATATGATTTTTACCTCATCCACTAACTTTCTCCCTCGTGTGGCCAGCGTATCACTTATCAATATCCATTTTCCCCTGCCAACAAAATACCAGTATTGGAGGAAACCAAGATGGCGGCATAGGTAAACAGCGGAGTTTGCTGCCTTGAACAACCACTTCAAAAATACAACTAAAAGACGAAACGGACATCATCCAGAACCACAGGAAAGCTGGCTGAGTGGAAATTCTACAACTAGGAGGAAAGAGAAAAACACTGAGACTCAGAGGAGGAGCAGTGCGGAAGTGAGATACTAAGGTGCGGAGTACATGCGGGCTGGCGGCTGAGGGGGGGGTTGTTGTTCTCAATCGGGAGGGAGTCTCAGCTTCTTGCTGGCAAAGGATTGGAAATCAGGCCCAGGAATGCAGCCTGA
>NW_006292696.1:5980195-5987061 GCF_000327345.1 Myotis davidii | reverse complement strand
AGTGCAGGCCAGAAGGAAGTGGCAAGAAATATTCAAAGTGATGAATACCAAGAACCTACAACCAAGACTACTTTATCCAGCAAAGCTATCATTCAGAATTGAAGGTCAGGTAAAGAGCTTCACAGATAAGGAAAAGCTAAAGGAGTTCATCACCACCAAACCAGTATTATATGAAATGCTGAAAGGTATCCTTTAAGAAGAGGAAGAAGAAAAGGTAAAGATACAAATTATGAACAACAAACATGCATCTATCAACAAGTGAATCTAAGAATCAAGTGAATAAATAATCTGGTGATCATAATAGAATCAAGGACATAGAAAGGGAATGGACTGACTATTCTTGGGGGGGAAAGGGAGTGTGGGATTTCGGGAAGAGACTGGACAAAAATCATGCACCTATGGATGAGGACAGTGGGTGGGGAGTGAGGGTGGAGGGTGGGGTGGGAACTGGGTGGAGGGGAGTTATGTTGGGAAAAAAGAGTAACTAATGTAATAATCTGAACAATATAGATTTAATTAAAAAAAATACCAGTATTGTTCTTGAGAGCAAAGTACCCAACTAAATAGTCAGCTTTCCAGACTCTCGGGAAGCTAGGGGTGATCGTATGACACAATTTTGTCTAATGAGATTTAAGTAGAGGTCTATTAGGGAGGGGTACTGGCAAGCTTTTACATCCTAGTAGGAAGGTACAGATGTGGCTGGTTCCACTCTTCTTTCTTCCTACCTGAATATCAACATAATATCTGGAGCTCTAAGAGTCTTCTTCTGATCATGAGATAAAGGCCAAGAACCTTTCAGACATGCTGATCCAGACAGCACTAAGCCACCAGCAACTGTCCACCAGGCGACTTCTTCTTAACGGGAGAAAAACAAGTCCCTATGTATTATTTGTTTAAGCCACCTTATGGGAATGTTGTTACTCAGTCCTACCATTCTCCCCAAGACCACGGAGAACGGAGCAAATGGACCCTTGAAAAGAGTCATACTTATCACCTAGAACTTTTTTGCCACATGTCAACTAGCCAAAAGTTGAAAATCACTCGTACTGTACCTTAAGCTATACTGAAGTGTCTGCATCGATTGGTGAGTAGGACTGGGTTTCCCCCCCTTCCTGGACTTTACTCATAACATTCTCAGACAGAAAGTACTTATCTTTCCCTTTCAGTGCATCAGATCCTTGAAGGCCCAGCTCAAATGCCACCCGCGTAGCGAAGCCTTCCTTGGTCCTCGTCTCAGTTATCACTAATTGCTCCTGAAACACACAACTGATATTCTGGATGAGCACGCATCTCATTCTACCTGGTGAGATGGTTCACTGAGCTTGTTTTCCCTTCCCCAGAATGTAAGCGACTTAAAGTCGAGGACCATGTCCTGGGCGTTTTTGTGCTTTTCTAGACAAATAGCTAGACACACACTTAGATGCTCTGAATTTAATTTCACAGAAGCAGGAACAGCTGCAGAATGAAAAAGAAGCTTCTGGAGGGGAGAGGTGTGATCTGGTCAGCATCATGCAGGACAGTTAGTGATGAAGGCTGTAGCTACGTGGTCTCGGTCGGATAGACTCCTACCAGCAAGCTCTCTCCTAACCTCCCCGATTTACTGCAGTCAATGCAACGCCCTGGAGTTCATGTGGGACAGGTTTCCTGTCTGGTTTACAACCTATGGTGCGTTCTGTTTCCTACAATAGAAAGCCTACCTTTTAAACATGATATGATCAAGGCTTAATCCACCTCTTTAGCTTTGTCCGTGGCTTGATACTTTTTTAAAGTATTGATTTGTATTTGTTACCTCCACAATTTTGACTCCCTCCATTTCTAGGAGAAGCCAGGCCCTCTGCATATTCTTGATGTTTGTTTTAATAAAGTAAAATATATTTTTGTGATATATAATTTTATGAGTTTTGACAAATACATAGAGCCATGTATCTACCTACCACCATAAGCAAACAGCCCAATTTTATTACCCTGAACATTCCACTGTGCTGCCCTTTTTTGGTCAGTCTCTCCCTCCAAGCCCTTGCTCCTGGCTCCCACTGTTCTCAGGCCCTGTCTACACCATCACCTTTTCTAGACTGCCGTATAAACAGAGTCATCCAGTACGGAGTTTGAGGTTTTGTCCCTTACACTCAGAAAAATGAATCTGAGATTTCGGATAGGTTTTCCGTTGATCAAAAGCAGAGCTGCCTTAAATCAACAGTGACTCTTGCCCCTTGTCCCGAACTAATCCTAGTGGAGAATATGCTGGCTCTCCTTGGGAAGGGGAAAGAGAAGAGGCCTGGGAAGGAAGCCAAGGAGAGAGGCAGCTTTTGGCCCTGATTTAGAGGAACTGAGAGAGCTAAGGTCCATTGAGGATCAGAGTCATCCCTGGGGAAGCGCCAAACTCTCCGAGGACACAGCTGTGTCATGCCCTGAGAAGGCAGGGCACTGGTCACAGGGGCCCACAGCCTCAGCAAATGTCCCTAGGTCTTCTCTGCAACATGGATGTTTAGGGTCAACAGGCCGGGAAAATGAAGACATCAGAGGTGATCCGTGCGGACCAAGCATTAGCAGGTGTGCTCGTATTTTCTTGACACCACATACACTTTGCTTCTTTGATTCTTGAGCAACTCAATAATGATGGAGACGGAATTTCCTGGCAGACTCATGTAGGGCCTGAGTCACATTTAGGGAATAAGAGTCATATTAATACCTGATGTCTATTAAGTACTTACTCTTTTGCCAGGCATTTTTTCTAAGCATGTTACATGGATTAACTCATTTAATTCTCACCATACCTCCTATAGTATATGTGATATTAATATCCCTCAATCTGTAGATGACAAAGCTGAAGCACAGAAAGGTTTCACAGAGAGTGAGTGTCGGGGCCACGACCTGAACCCAGGCAAATGTAGCTGCAGAGCCCCTGTTCAAACTCCCTGCTTGAATGTGGATTTCCTCCATTGTGAGTTTGGGAATTATGAGTCACACTCAAAATATCTCCTCCCCCATGAAAAGACCACCTACAGTCCTAATGGCTGGTTGTGCACATTCATTGTTTTTGTTCCCTTTTTATTTACTAGAGGCCCAGTGCATGAAATTCATGCACGGGGGCGAGGGAGGGGGTCCCTCAGCCTGGCCTGCACCCTCTCGCAATCTGGAACCCCTTGGGAAATGTCCAACTGCCGGATTAGGCCCGATCTCGGGGATTGGGCCTAAACTGGCAGTCGGACATCCCTCTCGAAACTGGGACCACTGGCTCCTAACTGCTCGCCTGACTGATCACCAAGGCAAGCCCCCACTGTCCCAGTGTCTGTGTCCATTGGTTATGCTAATATGCATGCACACAAGTCCTTTAGTTGTTCTCTAACCCCCTCCCCTACCATTTGTCTCTGCACATTCTACTCACAGATGCTTCTGTGCTGAAGGCCATGCGCATTCTGTTTGAATTGCTACCTGTCCACAGCTGACCAGTAAGGTTCTAGCTTGAGAACTGAAACTCAGCAATACAGAGGGCAGTGTCAACGAGTGATGGGTCCTAGACCATAACAACTAACACTTACTGGGAATCATGCTAAGTGCTTTTACAGGTATAGTCCCTTCATCTTCTAGAAAACCCAATGAGCTGAGAAATATGAGGCTTAGGCAGAATAAGTAATAACTACTGTTACAGTGCAAGTTAGTAATAGGGCTGGGATAAGAACCCAGACAAACTAGTTCCCCAGCTCACATTTTTAACCTTCAAACATAAACTTGGGGCTGGCAGTCATGCTGAAGTAGCATCTCAATGAGAAAAGAGAGGTCACGAGGCCCCCAAGCAGCAGAGGGAACCCCTGCATCCTTGGAGCTTCCCTCTGTGGATCTCATAAACTGGACTGAATGTAGATAAGCACATGTCCATACCGCACATCTCACAAACATACAGCAGGGAATGTGACTCGGGCTGGCCAATCAGAATATCCAATTCTCCAGAAACAACATTTGCTCCCAGAGGATGCAACCTAAGCCAATCAGTTCTTTTCAAGGATTGTTATGGCTGCCTGGACAAGGGTGTTCCTATCTCTCTCCCTTGAGATAACGTTCACTAAGGATCTTCGAGAAGGAAACCCGTGCAGGGGCAGAGATGTGGAAAGCAAGAGAGTTGCCATATCTGGAATTTTCAATTAAATTAGTGAGCAAGTTCTCATATTTCTTCTTTAAAAAATGTTTTCCCTTTAAGCCCGATTAATTTTGCTTTCTGTCACTTACAATTGGAAGAACTGCGAATAATGCATTTTTTTTTCCTTGTGGGTGGAGGAAACTAGGTCATGACTGCTTGTCCCTCACACCCCATATCACTGAAGCAAGGAGAACTGTTCTCTGGAGTCCGGAAACAAGTCTGTCTTTTGAGAGAGATCAGTATTCCTATGCAACTCCACTTAAAACACCTGCTCTACACAAAAGGGGACTCCACAGGGCAATAGCAGCCAGTCAATTTTCATTACCGGGCGATAGCTGTGAAAGGGAGCATGCTCAGAAGGCGTCCTTTGGGTCTGCATATCTGTAAGACACTTTTGAGGGCATTTAGCACCTCTCTCTCTCCTCTCTCTCTCTCTCTCTCTCTCTCTCTCTCTCTCTCTCTCTCTCAGCACATTCTATGAGCTTTGTATAGCTTTTTTTCTATACCCAGTGCCAATGTCACACAGTAAGAAAAAAAATGGTGTCTATCTGCGTTATTCAGTGCCAAAGAGTATGCTCTTAGATATTGAACTGATTATCTCTTAAAGAAAAAAACAAAAAGGGCAAGTGTCAAAACCCAAATCTGCCCAGCTTTATAGCTTGATTTGGGTATTTGCTAAGTGTATCGTGTTCTGCTTTGTAGATCCAAGTGACAGTTAATCAATACTAATTTGATACCAGTTGCTTCTTCCCTTTCCCTATACAGGACTTAAGGTATACTATCTATGAATATATTTTATCCTAGGCTGTAAATCCATATGCTTTAATACAAATGCATTAAGCATCTCTTTTTAAATGGAACACACTGAGGTTACAAGGATGTATAAAGATGAATTACCAAGTTGTCCTGAAAAATGCCTTTCTAATACATTATGAAAATGTTTCAGCTTGGAAGGCAGTAGTAAGTAGATCAGGCATTTCCCATTACTTAAAATCTGATCTATATCCCAGTCTCCGGGAGGACCTATTACGTTAATGCTCAAAATATCTTATGGACATATTGCCTTTCCTGGGCTGGGGCAGTTGGATTTTTCATTTATATTTTCCTCTGTTTGTTAGTTTGTTTATAGCTTTATTTCTCCCTTCTGTCAATATTTCTTTAGTACCTGCTGTGGGTTAGGAAATGTCCTAAGTACCAGATATATAATTGTGAACAATAGTATAATATCAACAGACCTCACAATTTGTCCTAATATTTTCTACTTTGTCCATAGTCATCTGGGCGGATATACACCTGCTGTCTAGCCTTCCTCTCCTGGATCATCTCAGTCTGCTCATACACACCAGCGCTGGGTTAAAACAACAATGACAATCTCTGAATATCACTTTCCAGTGTATGGGGATTTTCATACCTACTTTTCAATTCTCATAAATACCTATATAAAGGGTACAAGGGGAGATGAGCATAAGTGACTCATTTAAAGTTGAGCATCTAATAAGTTCAGGACTATTCCTTATTATTATAGCTGCTGGGCTATGATAATATCTGCCTCAAATTGTTGTAAAATTTCAATGAGAGAACACAGGTAAAGCATTCAGAACAGTGCCTGGCACACAGTAGGAGTGCAATAAATGTTAACTAGGATGGCGACAGTTTTGTCTAGAAACAGACATAATTCACTGTCAGTCTTTCTGTTCATCTTTTGGTCCATGCATTTCCCACCCATCCATCCTGTATTGTTTGTTGGGCACTACAGAAGATGCTGAGGATTCAGTGTGGAACGGGCCCATGCTTGCAACACTTCTCACAGCCTAGGAGAGATTTTCAGTCTTTAGAATTTGTATGTGGTACCAGATTTCACAGACTGGATGATGAACCATAGCCCAGACCAGGGATTGGCAAACCACAACCCACGTGCCAAATCTATCCTACCACCACCTGTAAATAAAACTCTGTAAATAAAGTTTTAGTAGAACACAGCCATACAATTTGATTACATACTGTCTGTGGTTGCTCTACCATTACAATGTCCGAGTTGACAGTTGTGGCAGAGATCCTGTGGTCCACAAACCTAAAACACTATCTGGCCTTTTATCAGAAAAAAAAAGCCTGGCCTGGGTTATTACAGCTTTGCATTCTTAAAGCTGCTCTACCTTATCATCCCTTGCAATTTAATAAATGAAAGGTGATGGTTTGCCTGTATGGGCATTTAGAATTGCTCTTTTTAAAATATTATTTTGCATAACTATTTTAAATAAAAATTCTATCAACTGTGGGCTTCTGGGAAATGTTCAAGATTCTAACAAGAACAATGATCGCCTGTAACCTTAATCCTGACACGTTCCTGTGTTATGTTACTCAATCATTGTAATGACACACAAGTTAGACACTATTCATATCTCCGTTCGCAGATGATAAAACAGGTTCTGAGAAGTAATTAATTTTTCAAATGAAAATAGTTAATTTATCAAGAATTCAGTATATCTCAGGCATTGTGATAAGCTGTACACGGGTTGTCTCACTTAATCCCCACAGTGACTGTTGAGTAAAGTAGGACTAACACCCACCATTCCCTCTCCCCTTCATTGTGTATAAAAGACTCAGGTTACTGATTTGCCTATAACCCCATTTCAAGTAAGTGGAGAGACCAGCATTTGATACAGAATTCTGACTGAGGTTTAGAAAGTCGGTGACCCTTGCTAAAACCGATCCTGTGGTTCATTCACAAGAA
>NW_006292696.1:5977365-5980093 GCF_000327345.1 Myotis davidii | reverse complement strand
ATATTTAAAAAAAAAGACTCAGGTTACTGATTTGTCTATAACCCCATTTCAAGTAAGTGGGGAGACCAGGATTTGATACAGAATTCTGACTGAGGTTTAGAAAGTCGGTGACCCTTGCTAAAACCGATGCTGTGGTTCATTCACAAGAACTTCTCTCTCCCCATCCAATCAAAGTAGAACCTGAATGCAGCTTCCTCATTGAGTAAACCCACTCTCAAATATTCTAGTTATCTTCCTGCTGTGGTTTGATGATGAGAATGATAAAAAGAAAAGACAAAAGCTGTTACCGTGATGCTTTCTGCTCAAATATGAATCAGCTTTAAGCTCTCAAGGATGCCTGATCCTAATTATTTCTTGACTATCTCTTATATTTAAAATGAACCCTAGTCCACATTCTAGTCAATAATGGAAGATAAATATTGGAACTCCTACACATTAAGAAATATCCTAAATGAGGAGTTACTGATGAGTTCCTGAAGGTGGCTAAAGACATTTCCAACTGATACCCTTTAAATCTTAAACTTCCAAAGTCTTTCCATACCCTGCATTTTGATAACTGACTTTTGACTTCTGTCATTTTTTCTGCATAAGTAATGGAATACAAATTGTACATTTTAGTTCTACACTTTACCAAGACATGACACAGCTTTAATTTTATATCACTGTGCACACTAGGATCTGGGTCTTTTAACTCAGTTTATTTCTATTATATGTTGGGGAATATGTTAATATTGTAAGTATGTTCACATTGGGGCTCTCATCTTGGATTTCCCACCAAACATACTATATTCTAAACCTTTTAACTGTTCTGGGCTTAGTTTCCATGTCTATAAAATGGGCACAATCTACTGCTCAATATGTGGCTCAGGTTTGTCATGAAGACCAAATTAGAGGGGAATGAACTTTTAAACCTGCAAACACAACAAAATGCTAGTTCTAAGTGGTGCCACTCAGGAAATTCCCCTGTATAAAATAAAGACTCCCATTTAATCTTTGAAAACTGCCCCTTTTATAAGCAGGCCCCATTAAAGACAGATTAGTGAATTAAATGTGATTAATTTTAGATTAAAGGCAAGACATCACTCCAGGTCTGCTAAACTCTCTCTGTCTTCACGGCTCCCAAAAAGTCCTACTCCAAGGTTCAATTTTAGGGGCCCTGGGCACTAACACATCAATAAACCCAATTTCGTTTTCTTTTCTTTTCTGAGTCTTATTACTCAGATAATGCAAAAATTCCTTCCAGATTTTCATGACAAATAGAAACAGCTCAAGGAGAAGACGCACTAAATTGATGAAGCTGACATTAATCCATTACAGCAAAGGACTGTCTGAGACCCCATAGAAATCATGCTCTCACTAGGCAATTGATCATAACTTGAGAAATCATTTCAGGATTGGGCCAAATCAGCATTAAAGGAGGTAAAGGAAATGCCACTGCTTTTGGCACAACTCAGAACGTTAAAGAAATAGATCCAACTATGAGATCACTGTGTCACTGCAGCAGCCTGCAAGAGGTGCTTCCAACAGCTAACACACATCTTCGCATTAGCCACTTGTAATGCCTGGGGTGGCTGATGCCCCAATAAAAGCAGGTTTTTGTAATTGAGGAAACAATAGAATTTCCCAAAGAAAAAAAAGGTGTGGGGCAAACATCAAAAACAAACAATGACATAGATGTGAAGGGTACAAAACAGTGCTAAAGACATAATAGTGTTTAACAACTGTCAGTAATGTGGTAAATGCCTTTTAAGGTCTATTTCAACCTCAGGATTATATAAGGGAATGGGCATCCATCCTATATGATAGGCAGAATTTTTGCTATATCAAGGAAGGGAATGTCCCATTAGGAATGTCTTGCTCAAGATGCCATGTTCTTTCCATCACAGACAAAAATAGGCTATCAAGCTGCTTTAAATGAGAAACAGAGATTCAAACCTCTACCCCATTCCAATTAGCTGTCTCCTGTAGAACTCCTATCTTGAGTTCCTTGCATTTGCCACTACTTTGGGACTCACCCCATCCTTGGAATTTGAGGACAGAGCTCCACATGAGACAAGAGGCCCTTTCATCTGGCCCATGATATTAAACATGGAATGATATGGACATACTTCAGGGTTTGGAATAATTTTCCATTTGTGTTATGCTCTACCCGAATCTTCAGGTTACTATAGAGACTGCACATAATAAGTGCTCACTAAGGACTTATATTAGGACAGGGGCCTCACCTGGGGACATCAGACATCAGGGATTCATGCATAGATTCAGTGGGCCTGTGAACTCTGAAGAGGCAGATCACTATTGTCTTTCTTTTGAGTTTTTTAATTTTATTTTTATTATGATAAAAAACATAATTTTCCATCTTTTTTCAATTATAGTTCATATTCAATATTATTCTGTATTAGTTTTAGGTGCACAACATAGTGGTTAGACAATCATATATTTTACAAAGTGGCCCCCCTAATATTTCAAGTACCCCCTTACCCCCCAGATTATACATAGCTATTACAATATTATTTTTTCCTCCATTGACCTCTCCCCAGCCACTCCCACCCCCCAGCACATGCCCTCACCTCCCTAGTGACTGTGTCCATTGGTAATGCTTACATGAATGCATACAAGTCCTTTGGTTGATCTCTTGCCCTCTCATCCCCTGCCTTCCCTCATAGGTTGGACAGTCTGTTCGATGCTTCTATGTCTCTGGTTCTAAATTTGTTCCTCAGTTTATGTT
>NW_006292696.1:5925930-5977019 GCF_000327345.1 Myotis davidii | reverse complement strand
ACAAATTTGTTTTTATATGTTGATAAATGTATGTCATTTGTTTTCTTTGGTAACCTTGTGCATTTTGTATAAAAGGTTAAAATATAATTGTGAGAAGGGGTCCACCGTCTTCATCAGCCCAGAAAGGGGTCCATGGCAGGAAAAAGGAGAAGGCTCCTTCAGAATGGCCGCCCAGCATAAACATCAGGCAGGTGTGTTCAGATCTCAGTGCATCTCTTAGGACTTTCTGCCTCCTTCCCAGTGGTGCTGGGGGAGGACCACACTCACAGCAGGGTCCTACCCACTGTTAGTGAGAGGTGTGGAAGGGGTCCATGGCAGGAAAAAGGAGAAGGCTCTTTCAGAATGGCCGCCTAGCATAAACATCAGGCAGGTGTGTTCAGATCACAGTGCATCTCTCAGGACTTTCTGCCTCCTTCCCAGCGGTGCTTGGGGGAGGACCACACTCACAGCAGGGGCCTACCCACTGTTAGTGAGAGGTGTGGGGTGACTGATGGAGGTTGGAGGTGTCCTTTTTTTCATATCCTGAGAACTTTTAAGGATGGTTCTGGGGATCAAATAGGATGACAGCAACAAAATATGCAAGTGTTCTGGTCTACCTAAATGCTACTGCTCAGAGAGTGATTATAATCCAGTTTTCTCAAATTTCATTAGCTCCTGTGTTAGCCCACCTGTGCTCTGTGGTGGCACAGACATTCCCCAAACTGGCTTCTCACACTTTATAATTGTTCAGTATTAGGACCATGGAAGAAAAGAAGGAAAGGAGGGCAGACAGAAGATGGGGAGAGAAAGAGGAAAGCCATCATTTTTAAAAAGTCAATTCAACTCCGATGCCATGATTCCTTTTTTACCTCTCACTTGTTCAGGAGACAGGACTGAGGTTTGAAACTGAAGCTCAGTTACCATAGGATACCACAACAGTGGTTTTTGATGTTACCTACCCCCCAAAGGGAACACAGGGAAATCCTTCAAGGGCTAACATATCTCCACTTCTCAGTGAAGGCCTCTCCTTGGAATTCCGTGGCCCGAAAGCTCTGGGCCACTTTTCGGGTGCTCAGCCTTGCACACGAGTTTCTCTGGTACACCTCTCTATCTTATGCTCCAGCTTAAATTCCCGAAGGCTGGCAGAGACCACGCCGTATAGATCTGAGGCCCTGGTGTTTCTTGCTCTACCAAAAATCTTTGACTAGAATTTGCCAAGGAGAGGCATATTTTCAGGGTCCTGGGTGGGAGGGAGAATTAGGCCAGAGGAACTGGCTGAGGCTCTGGTGCAAGGATGCCCTCATTAAACATGCCGCTGAGCACGGAGCCTCAGTACTTCCCAATAACCCATCAGCTGACAGACAGGAAGTCGAGAGGGAAAGTCATTTTCCTTGGCAGCTGAGATGCATTTCACAGCCAAAGAAGAAAAGCACATTACCTTCCCCCACAGCTCATCGGCACTGCTATTGATTTCATATCAGCTCTCTCCTTTGTTTTTTAAGTGCAATCTCTTTCCCAAGCCTCTGATACAAGTGTGTTAAATGTGCTTGACCCCTGCTCAGGTCCGGAGAGTGGGAAGAACAGTGCCCTGTCTGCAGAACTCATTGGCCAACCTGGATAATCCTGCCCTTCCTCCCAGGCTCAGCCTGTTTCCTCTGGGCTGACAGTAACAAAGACCTATGTGAGACTTCTGCGAGCCTGCAAGTTTGGTAGAGTGGGCTGCCTAACTTTCCTTTTGGAATGTCTTTTTAAAGGGAACCACCCGGCATAGACATCATGGGTGCATTTGGGCCCGTGATCAGTGGATTTGTCCCACCCACTCCCTGGCCGATATTCCTCACAAATCAGATCTTGTAGCTCCCTAGTTTGAAGCCTAACTATTAAATGCCTTAATATGGTATAAGGTGCCCACTACAATATGATTTTATAATAGACTAGAGGCCTGATGCACGAAATTCGTGCAAGAGTAGGCCTTCGCAGCTGCGGCGGCTGCCTGGATCCCTCCCTCACAGCTTCCTTGATTCCACGGCTACAGCCCCGGCTTCGTCTGAAAGGATGTCCAGTCTAATTAGCATACTATGCTTTTATTATTATAGATTCATCTACACACATCTCTATAATGATCCTCGTATATGTATATACATAAAATCTATATATTTATATGACGTAGAGAATAAATGCATCTAACATACTTACACATCTGAAACATAATATAGGAATGTATATATACATTTGTAGCTATGTGTGCATGTATATTTACAGCTATGTGTATGTAATAAAAGCATAGGTTCTTTATACTAAAATACTGAATTTCAAACTTTAAATGGGTAAATCATTTGATATATGAATTATATCTCAACAAAGGGGTTATAATAACCAACAAAATACAAGCTATAGAGCTTGATTATCTGGGTATCTCCTTTCTGCCATTTAACTTGCTACATAACCTTGGGCAACTTAGCTCTCTACTTGTCAGTTTGCTCAAATGTAAAAGGAGCATAATAATAAAACCTGTCTTAGAGGGCTGCTGTGAGAATTGAATTAACACATGTAAAGAGATCTGAACAGTGTCAGGATAGAATAAGTGTTTAAGAAACGTTACCCGTTACAATTTTGGCCTGCCTCTCTTCATGCCTGGGTGCTCAGCGCCCTGACCTCCATGTCTAGCTGCCTTTTCCAAGAAGATCATGCTCCCCAGGATGTTGTATACATGCCCCAAATTCAGCTCCTCCAATGCCCTTTTCCTCACTGACTCCTATTCATCCTTCCAGTCTCAACCTGATCATCATTTCCTTGGGGAAGACTTTCCTTACTTGCAAAATTAGATTAAAATCTCCTAATTGTATATGTTCATGACATCTTGAACTTCCTTCATGATAAGACACATTTTTCTCATGTAAATGTGTAACACAGCTGTCTTTCTTGCTTGGCTGTGGGCTCCAAAAAGACAGGGGCCCCGTGTCCCTTTGGTCATCACAGCAGTTGGCCAGAGTAAGCACTCAGTGAATATTTATTGCATGTATTGATTTTTTTTTTTAAAAAAAGTGAGAACTGCCTACACCATGGCTTACCTAATGCCAAGAGCCGTCCTGTTTCAGTCACTCACTCCCTTTCTTTCCTGACCCGTGAGAGCCCTTGCATCATAACTAGCTTTAAGTGCCCATCTTTACTTGATTCTTCTCTGGCCTAGAACTTCAAGATCATATCAACTATTCCCGTTAGCAATTCAGTCACACCCTGCACAGTACACTGCGGACAGGGAGAAGTCCTCGGGAGGCTATATTCTAGCAGAACCCAGAGTGGGCTCCTTAACTTAGGCTTTTGGGGAAGTAAGCAATTCCTGCTTACTCTATGCTGATAATGACCATCTCTTCCCAAAAGACAAATCCAAATATGCCTATTTTTTGGAAAAACCATGGCGGCTCATCCCACTTCCTCTGTCACGCAGGACCTGCCCCTGGTCCTGCTGCCTGGGAGGCTGCTGCTCACATCCCTCCACCTGCTGAGTCAGCCTCCGCCCTGGGAAGGTTCTCCAGGGCCCTCGGCAGGCTCGGCTCCTGTTCCCGTCTCCAGCACTTTTCACCAAGTCTGCTCAGCACACACGACACTCAAATACTAGCTGATATATTTTATTTACCTTTATAAGAAATATTTTCACTCCTTTTTAATATTTTACTGGGCATGTGTTTTGACACCCTTTTACCTATGTGATATCCTATTACCTTTGACACCCTTTACCTACTTGACGCCCTTTTACCTACATGATATCCCATTACCTTTGACACCCTTTTACCTCTTTGACACCCTACTATCTATTTCAGATCAGGGAACTTTTATGCTGTGTCCTTATACCTGGAAATTGAACTTCGATTGGTGACAGCTGCACAGATGGCACTCGACAGGAATTTGCGGAAAGGACAATGGGTAATAGACACCCATACATTGGCCCCATATTATGTGCTTAGCACTGTGCCAAGGACTTGCAGGCACTTGTATACCCTCACATCCAGATATGCAGCAATTCAGAAACTTGCCCAAGGTTATACCACTGAAGCTGGGAGGGAATCCAGGCAGTCTGTCTCCAAACGCCAGGCCCGTGTAACCCGTCTGTCGTCCTGCACAATAGACCAGGGGAGAGAAACTTAGGCATTTGCTTCTGTCCCGTGCCCTGAAGGTTCTGGATATTCTCTCTTCCCTCTCTCTCCCTATTTATTCTGCTTGGATGCACCTTCTCCACTATTTCTAGGGAAGCCGGGGTACAAAAGGAGCTGAGAAGAGTGGCACACGGCCAAGCGTAGAGCAGGGTGTGAGGGAAAGCATACGGAGCTAAAGAAAGCATTTCAGTGCCCTTTTCTCCCACTCAAATAAGCAGAATTAAACTCTAGTCCCTCCCATAAAGGAGAATAGAATCAATTTCCTTCCCTAGTCCGCACACTGAGAGTTTCTTATTCATGTTGTCATCTCATGAAATTCCTAGTGTCACCAACATTCCCCTTGGCCTCTGCCAGGAAGGAAGAAAAAAAGTTCAATTCAGGTGACCATTTAGTTGCCTGAGAATATTTTGCAACAGTGACTATAATTAATGAGAGAGGAAATAATAGCTAGACCACATGAAAAGCCACTGGATGTCGAAGATGGCCTGGCAGACGTTTGTCTCCATGTTCGAAAATACTCTGTTCTTGGTAGTAACTGGCAAGAAGAAAACTTTGATGATAACAACAAGCCAACAGATGCCTGAAAGCACATTAGAAGAGCTTGATAGAGAAATTAAAGCCCTGTCGGTTCCACAAACAAACACAAAGAACAGAAACGTAGCCCTTCCTCGGTGAGCGCTGGAATTGGTTTTCCTCACAGCAGCCAAACCCTGAGCCTCATCAACGCCTTAATCAGTCTCGAAAGCTGACAAGAATGTCCCCAGCTGCCTTTTCCTCTCCTCAGCCCGGCTTGTGAGGAGGGAGACAATGGCGGGGCAGCTGAGAGGTCTGCTAAGGTAAGGCTGCAGGGACAGCTGGGGATGTTTACCCAGGATGATGAATCCATCATGCTGATCTTAAATCACATCTGCCTCTTGCCAACGGGAAAGTGTGCGGGGCCCAGCAGATGCCTTCTCCTCCTGCGCCAGGAATGCACCCGGAAGCCTGAGGGCTGAAGCTGAACCCTGGCAGCTTCGGGCACACGGGTGATGATGAATGCATGAAACTCAGGGGTGGAAGCACCGCGGCTTTGGGACTGGCTCTTTTTAATTCTTGGGGAATTATGGGAGCTGTACTCCCAGAAGCATTTCAGATAAAACCCCATTATTATTTCTCTGTTCCAGAATTGTGCTTTTCCTCATCGCGCCCCTCTGGTTTATTAAGGTTGGGGTTGTTCATCTGAGACTCTTTTATATTTGGACTTCTCCCCACATTATTTATGGGAAGTGTATCTTTATGATCTAACGCATTATTCCTGTAAATAATAAACCAACTTTGGAACGAGGTGCCAGAGAAGAACTCTGCGGCCAGCAGATCTTATTAAATAGTTGAATCCCCTGCAGATTTCCTCTGCTAACGATAACCGAGAGCTAACAGAGCGCGGGAGGAGGTCCTGGCAAGGTTCAGGCTTCCCTGGTTTGTTACCCAAATGCTCCTATTAGATTGGCAGGCTCTCAGCTCCCGAGGATCAATGTCTAATTATTCAGGTTTTGCCACCACCTAAGAGGAACCGTGTTCCACTTTTTACTATCACCCTTCAGCCTCTCTTGTGCTTCCTTCCACTCAGGATGACAAACTTCAGAAAGGAGAGAATAAGGTGAATGCAAAGAAAAAGGAAAGGGGGAGAGGTTGTTTACTTAGAACCTGTAACTATTACCTAAGTGATGTGAAGGACGTAGCCACCATCACATGGCTGGTAGGATGGCAGAGCCAGATCTGTCCCACTCTAGAGCCTCGGAGATCGTTCTCTTGGTGAAAGGCAGAGTAGATTAGGAAAAGCAAGGAACACGAGATAGGCCCCCCACTTCTGAGAATGCCTCTGGGAGGCAGTTGTGGCCTCTGTAAAACCACCCTGGAGCCTCCTTCTGAGAAAAAAGTGGGTGGGGGAGGAGTCTCCATGGTAACACTTCATTGGCTGACCTCCTCTAAGTTCTTGCTGCAGGATGCACTCCAGGCCATCCCCTCTCAGGGGTCCATCTACTGGATCTATGTGGATGACTCTCTGACCTGTTTGCTCAATGGGGCATCTCTTACAGGCTTTACTGCTGGCATTGTTCCTGGACACTTGGTCTCTCCCTTAGAGAGATCCTCAGGCAATAAGACCCAGGGCATCTAAGATGAACTATTTTTTTTTTAAATATGTTTTATTGACTTTCAACAGAGAAGAAAGGAAAGGGATAGACAGGGAGAAACATCGATGAGAGAGACGTCTACCCCTGAAGAAAATCGCAGGAAACCTGGGGCTCTGGCAGGTTTTGATGGAAAGTCTGCCGCTTTAAAAATATATTTTTATTGATTTCAGAGAGGAAGGGAGGAGAGAGAGATAGAAACATCAACGATGAGAGAGAATCATTGATTGGCTGCCTCCTGCTCGCTCCCTACTGGGGATCAAGCCCGCAACCCTGGGCATGTGCCCTTGACCGGGATCGAACCCAGGACCTTTTGGTCCACAGGCTGACGCTCTATCCAACTGAGCCAAACCAGCCAAGGCTAGGATGAACTATTTATCTTCAATCCCAAATCTACTGTTGCTCCTAGAAATTTCTGTTCATGGCATCATAACTGTCTGACTGACAAGGCACATGCAGCATCACAACTCCCCTCTTTTGACCCCCCACATCTAGTGAGTTACCAGGTTTCCACTGGTTCTCCTTCAAGATGATCTTTCCAATTTTTTCTCTTCTATTTCTATCCTAGAGTAAGTCCTGATGAGCCCTCAACACCATTATCGTCTTCTCTCGAGTTAGGTGTAGCTTCTCCCTCCCTCCTTTTCTCTCTACCATCAGATTGGTTAGAAAACATTGCAATGTCAAAAATCTTTCAATCTTCTCATGCAACAAATGTTACTGAGCACTTACTATGCACCCAGGCTCTATTCTAGACTCTGAAAAATATAAATTCCTGTTGTCATGAAGCTTCCATTCTAATGAGGAGAGGATGAAAATAAACACATGTGTCCATGTTCTATGTCATGTTGTGATAACTGCTCTGAAGAGGAATAAAGGAAAATAAAAGTTACAGACCACAAATCGACTTTTTTCTGTAAAGTGCCAAATAATAAATATTTTAGGATTTGTGGGCTATGTGGTTGGTTTCAACTACTCACCTGTGCTGTTGTCATGTGAAGCAACCACAGACAATGCAAATGAGCATGGCTATGTGATGGGCAAAACCACAGGCCATACTCATCCAGTTCCTGGCATACACATGGAGAGTGGGAACATGCTATCTTTATAAGGTGGTTAAGAAGGAACTCTTCGATGAAGTCATAGCTGAGCCGTAAAGCAAGAGATCTTTTATGCAAAGACTACAAAAGAGGATTCTATGCAGAGGGGAGCGTAAGTAGAAATGCTGAGAGGTGAAAACATGCTTGGTGATGAAGGAAGGGGGCCAGCGCAACTGAAGCTGAGCAAGCAAGGGGGAGAGACTTAGAAAGTATCTTCCACTGACAGCCTTCACAAACCTGGGCTCCACCGTTTCATATACCTGGTCGTGACTTTTCATGATCATACCTTTGATTAGTATAATGAGTATTTTCTATTGATCTTTGCCCAGCATGCATTCCCTGTCCTGGTAGCAACACCCCAATTTTCCTTTGGTCACCCCTCATCTCACTCTCAGTCATTTCCAATCTTAGCTCTGTGTGTAACATGCTATTGAGTCAGATCTGACTTTTGCCAACCCTATGAATGAGTGATGTCCACCAAGACCTATCCCAAGCAGCCCTACTCAGCTCCTGCAGAGTTGTGCCTACAGCTTCTTTTATAAAGTCGATCCATCTCATGTTTGGTCTTACTCTTTTCCTGATGCCTTCCTTTTCCCCAGCACTATTGTCTTTTCCAAAACATCCGACTTCTCATGATGTGCCTGAAGTAGGACAGCTTCAGTTTTGTCATTTGCACTTCCAGCAATATTTCCGGCTCTAACCAAGGAGATATGACCAAGGTCACCTTGTTAATAAGCATACCCCATCACCATGGTCACAACTCATCCAGGGATGGGCACATGGCCTAAGACAGTCCAGTTGAAGAAAATATAGGACTTCATTGGATTTACATAGGGAAGAAAATATTCTCTCTGCTCACCAGCAGCGTTGAAGACAAAATACAAATTGGAAAACAGAGCTGAGAGATGGCATAAGAAAGAGAGAGACTGAATTTTGGTCACATTATTTGAGCCACTGAATCTACCTTGAAGCCGTCTACTGCTGAATTTTTCTATCATGTGAGGCAATAAATCTTCCCTCCTGTGGCTCTAGTTGGACTTGTATTATTTAAACCATCTGAGTCCTGACTGATAAATGTATGTGATTTTATCCACCAAACAAACGCGCTCTCTCTGGTTTTCCCGTAATCCATAGTCAAACCTAGTTCAAATACTCCTTTCATTTAACAAGCTTTGTAAACTCTCTCTTGGATACCACCCCACCACAGCTGGACTCTATAATTCTATAGTCACTTTGTTCTATCCAACCAACAGCTTGTCTTCTGCTTGGGCTCTCAGATATCTGTATGTGTGTGTCACCTCCCCGTTGGGCAGCTCCCTGATAGAGCAGCGACTTTCATCTCTGCATCTCCAAGACGCCAACAGTAGTGGTTCGGAGATATCATATATGGATGTGATACGCAGATTTAATGAACGAATACTACTAAGAACACCCCATTCCTTTCATCATAATTATCAATTGCCAGGTTGCAGTAGAATGTTTCATCAAAAACTAATTCAAAAGGCTAAATATATCATCTGATGTCTTTCTAAAAAAACAATAAAAGCATCAGACCACATTTAAAGTTCTATAAATCTTATGCTAATTTAAACGGCTTTAGACTTAATTAAAAATGTTTTTCAGTTGATGATAACATAACTTGGATAATTAGCATCAAGTGGCATCTAGAGCCGATATTTAAAAAAGGGATCTAGAATATAAATAGACCTAATTAGCAATTAGAATAACACCTTATAATTATGCTTTGTTTATAAATGCTATAATGTTCAATTCATTATTCAATGAAATAGGCCATTAATGAAAATCAAAATTATGTTTCCCTGCTGTCTCCACCAAGATGCCTCTTCAATGCACTGGCCTATGTTGTGAATTTTCTTGCTGCTCTTAATAGACCATTCCTGTACCATATTTAATATTTTTGTTTTGTAATTAAAATTAAACTCTACCACACCTCATCTTGCACACGAATTGATACCTTTTTGGGTAATTGATGGGCCTAACTACAGATCTAAGTTTTCTTGTGTCAGACTCAATTAGGTATCTTTGTAATATGGAAAACTCAAAATTGGTACAGACATGCCCATATGAAGAAAGACAGGGTCTGGTACCCGAATAAAAGCAAGGCCTTGGAGATGAGGGGAATGGTGGCCCCATATGGAGAATGAAGTGGGTTCTGGAGAGGCGGGAGCTTGGTCGGGAGACGTAAGTTCAGCTGCAGGTGATGAAGTTGAAGTGATGGAAAGACAGCCGTGCAGAAAAGCCCAGGCTGTCTGGGAATTTGGAATGAGAATTGAGAAGACAGTTCAAGGCAAATACAGAATTGGGGGTCAGCTGAAAAGAACAAATGTTTCAACTGTATGTAATTTCCCACAGAAATGTGAACAGAGAAAAACTAGGACTGAGCCGTGGGGGTGGCTACATGTGATGCCAAGTGTGAATCCACATAGTTTATTTGGTGAAAAAAGCATCAGTGAGGGGAGCAGAGAAAGTCAGATGTGGGAGAACTGTGGGAACCACAGAGTATAGAGAAGGCGAAAGCAGAGGAACAGCTGAACAACTGTGGCCCTGTTCTTTCCCACTCACATTGATGCCCATGCACTGTGGAATTTGGAGAAGTTGAAGGTCACTGTAAAAGAGGCCATTGAGGGTCATGGGTAAGGCTGCCCGGGTTCAGATCCTGACTCCACCAGTTTCCCCTGTGGAACTTAGGTCAAGTTGCATTTCACTTTGTGCTTCAGTTTGCTCTTCTATAAATCAAGGTGATAAGCCAGTGCCCTCTCTGTAAGGTTAGTCTGGCTGTCTGACCACTGAAAAAGACAAACTTCTCACTAAGCTAAAGATGAAATTGCCTAAATTTCTTGTTCCGCACCATATGGCGGTCTCCCAGCTGACAGGAAGCTCGTTTCTGCAACCCACGAGGCTCATTTCACTGAGTAGGCTGACGTGAGATTTGTGGGGTGGTCATTTCCTAATCTCAGCACTGGTCTTTATCATGATGCTTTCTTTCTATGCCTTTACATAAAAAACAAATGCTCCTAATGACGGAGAGAGACAGATTTTATCGAAGAGACCCATCGCAAGCATAAGTAACAATTACAACAACATCCACCGGCCTTGAAGAGACCAAACGCTCCAATAATTTTTCAGCCCTTAGTCTGCACAGTGGTGGGGTGGGTGGAGGAAGGTTCTTAAGCGATACCAGTATAGTTTTGTACACTAAGATTCAACCAAAGGGTTGGGACATCTACAATTACTCGGTATCTTTGCAAAGTCAGATTTAAAAGCAGCGAGTTGATTCATGGAGCACTAAGAAACTAATGGGAAGTGCCAAACACCATTTGAGCTTGTGACTTTTCTTTCTTTCCCAGCTCTAACCCTTTTGGAGAGAAATTGAAATATTAGTTCATACCTTAGAGCTGACAGTTTTTGAATTTATTACTCCTGAGCTAGGTAAGGGCAGTTCTTGTAGGCTGCAGTCAGCAGTGTGTGTGTGTGTGTGTGTGTGTGTGTGTATGATTAAAGCCCCAAATCTAGCACTACCATGGAAAGTACCATTTCTACAAATAATAGGGAAAATCTATTAACTGTGAGAGCTGGAAAGGGTCTTAGAACTAGCATATTTACGTGCAGTTAAGTGCATTGAGGCTGGAGTCCATAGGCAAGGGTTTGAATGTGATCTTGGGCAACTTTCTTCATTTTTTTCAAGCCTTAGTTTACTCATCTGAATATGGGATACATTTGAGGAGGCAGGAAAGTATAATGCTTTCAAGTAAACAGTCTGCATTCAGAACTCCTGGCTCTCAGCCTTTACTGTGCAGGGCTGAGTTCTGTCACCGGTAAAATGGGGGTGACAAAATCGGTGCCTACCTCACAGATGTAAATGGAAGAATGCATAGGAAGCATGGTACCTGGATCACAACAAGTGGTCAACAGACTTTATTTTTTAAAGACCATGCACTTAAGAGGTTTTAAAAATAAGCACTAAGAGGTAGTACATAAAGAGGGAAAGAATGAAACTCTGCAGCTATGACTCTAATCTCTGAACTCTGCCTCCCAAAGCCCCAACCACAACCCAGAGCAGTCCTGGCCTTTCATATATTTTACTTATTGGAGTTTGATATAAAATTTTATTTGTAAAAGACTTTGTTGCTGAATTAAATTTTTTTTTAAACTTCTCTAGACAACCAACTCTCTAGATTGGAAAAAGCAAGATGACAGAGTGTTGTTCCAGTTCATACCACAGGGGGCACCTGACCAGGGATTAGCTGTCCTCCACTCTCTGCCTCTGCACCCTGAATTCTCACTTCCGAAGAACAACCTCAGGAGAGCCACTTCCATCTTACGATTCTGCTGAGTTTGGTGTTGGTCAGGATGATGCTGAAGTTTTGTGACTGACAGGGGAGCACAATGGGGCCAGTGACAGGGATAGGGAAGTCAGGGACACATACAGGTGGGAGAGTGGAGGGTGGGATGATTGATGGGGAGGGAGAGGGAGAGTAGGAGAGAGAGAAACAGACCAGACAAGCTGATTGACTGAGGGCAAAGGCGGTGACCAGGAGGAGGACAGCAGTGATGGAGGAGAAAGGACATGCTTAGTGAAACTAATAATACTGAGAACAAATAATTTCCAGCCAGCACTTCATCAACACTTATTTGTTAGCCAACTTACTACCCACTTTACATAGATTATTTCATTCAATCCTTTCAAGAATTTTAGAAGGTATATACTGCTATTAATCTTCCCCCATTTTGTAGATGAATAAACACAGGCACTGAGAGGTTAGATAACTTACTTAAAGGCACACAGCTAGTAAAGGATATAGATGGGTTAAAATCATAGTGGGTTAATTTCTGAGCTTTTACTAGTAACCCCTGCATTTCAGAGACTCTTAGGGAACAACAGAAGGAAAAGTAGTATTAGTATTATTAATAGAAGCAGTAGCAGGAGTATTAACAGCAGCAGCAGCTACTATTGGCTTAGTACTGTTTTGAGGTAGGCACGGTGACAAGTACACATAATCTAATCTCATTTAACTGTAGGGGTAATTTGAGATGGTAGATGTTCTTACTCCAATTAAACAGAAAAAAAAAACTGGCTAGGTTGTCAGTAACTAGCCAAAGTCACACAGCTAAAAGATGACAGAGCAGGGATTAAGATCCAGATCAGCCAAGCACCAGAGCAGCCACAAAACACTAATTTATTGTGTTCTCAGATTCAATGCCTCCAACTACGGGACCATAGAAATTTCTGCAAGTGTTAATTTTTTTTAATACCTTTTTATTTATTTCAGAGAGGAGAAAGGAGAGGAAGAGAGAGATAGAAACATCAATGATAAGAGAATCATTGATCGGCTGCCTCCTGCACGCCCTCTACTGGACATCGAGCTCACAACCCAGGCACGTGCCCTGACGTCCTGGTTCATCGACAGACACTCAATCACTGAGCCACACCAGCCGGGGTCTGCAAGTGTTTTTACAAACACATTCTTGGGCCCTTCCACCAGAGCTCCTACCTCAGTAAGTCACAGTTGGATCTATGAACCTAAACTTTTCAGAAGTTCCTTAGGTGATTTTTTAAAAATTTTCTAATAAGACTAAATTTTTTCAGTAACCCAGTAAAAGTTTTCATAAGTATCCAAGAGTATAAAAAGTGAAAAACGGATTTGTAGGTTTTTAATATATTAATATAATGATGACATACAGTATATCTTATAGGCAGAGAGGTGGATAGGGAAGAAGAATACTGTGGTTGAAGTCTAGTGATATATAGATATAGAAGTAGAGATGATCCATATTACAGTATATTCTACCAGCAATACTATAGTCAGAAGGTCCAAAAAAAGAGAACCATTTCCAAATAATTCAGGAGGAAGATGAGAATGGCTGGGACCTGAAAGATTGTGGGAGAGCAGCCCCAGCTCACTGTGTCGTCTGCATATGGTGGCTTATAGTTTTTTCCACTAGGAATAACTTCAATTTTAAGTTTAGAATAAGAACTACAAAACTATAGAGTGCACAGAAAAAGTGGCTCATTCCTTATTGCTATGTATATGATACAATTTTAAAATCCAGTTTAAAAATAAGCACAGAGTCGACTGATCCTCCCTCATCATGCAAAGTGTGACCTAGTAATATATTTTCCCGGAACTTTTAGAAACGAGGCAATGAGAGTACTTTGGTTTGGATTCAAGTAACAGACTTTCCATAAAGATTTTAGAATTGAAGGGCTCCATGCTTGGAATTTATCACCTCACATGCCCATGTTCAGAAAGCATGACTACAAAGAAGCCAAACCAAAACCAACCCACGGAGCATGAACACAAGCCTCTTTTTTCTTTTTTTAGTAGAATTTTAATTCAACATAAAGTGTAAAAGAGAATCCGGGTAATTGGCCTAAATCACTTCTCTAGACACCATTCCACTCTTGCTCTCAAATGGACACAGTAGCATCAGACCAATGAAAATGTTTCCGTACCTAAAACTCGCAATCTCTCAGCTCCGACGACCACTTCGTTGTTATCTGCAGAGAAGAGCAATTTTCCAGAAACTGTCTTTACCTCAAACTTTTGGCCGTAGGCTTCTACGGCCTTTGGACCTGGAAGAGAGAAAGGGAGAATACATTAGCCTCATTGCATTCAATTACGAAGAACTTTTCATAGAGTGGATACGTCTGATAAGATTGCATTGGACTCCGATGTAAGTGGATTTTAGAAGTCAACCACGAAAATCAGGCTCATGACTTCAGCCATGTCTTGTCAATTACCTTTTATCATATGCTCTCAGGCTAGGATTTTAAAGGCCATCATGTCCTTTTTCCAAACTAATGCCTGAATGAGATTTCTCTCAGCTCAACCACCAAATTACTTTCACATAGTTGTAGATTTCAGCTTGACTACATCAAGGCACAGAAGGGCTCACCACTAATGAAGTAACCAGCTTATCTTTGACCACCTCCAACTGTTGTAAAAGGGGGACTTTACATTCAGCTGAAATCTGTCCCATTCTGTCCCCTTGACCCACTGGCTGCATCTGACACCAGACAAGTCTATTTCCTCAGAATAGAGATCCTTTCCTGGCAAGAAAGATTATAATATCTTGCAATGACTTTCCTAGGAAGTTGTTGAAACTTTTATGCTAGAATTTTATTCCATAGAAGATAAATTTCAGAGGGTTTATCATATAACAACAGAGACTATTCTTGAAGGTGGGACTATGGCAGCATAAAAAGGACAAGGTGTCCGATCCTAAAACACTTATCTTCTGATGGAGACAAATGCATATAAGTTGAAACATCCTAGATAATAAAAGGCTAATATGCAAATTGTCCCCTCGATCGGGAGTTCAACCGGGAGTTTGACCAGGAGGTGGGGCTGGCAGGCCAACCACCTGCGGCCCTTCCTCCCAGCCCACTTGGCCAGATCGGCTCTGATTGGGGCAGGCCAGTTAGACCCCAGCAGTGAACAAATTCGTGCACTGGGCCTCTAGCTTATAAATAAATAAATAAATAAATAAATAGACACAGAGGGTTTTAGGTACTATGTGAAAAGTAAAACAAGTTAATGTGCTAGAATTCCTAAAAAACAAAACAAAAAACCCAGAAGGAGACAATTCAGTCTGCCTGAGTTGGAGCTACCTGAACACATGAAGTTCATCAGACTAAGCCCAGTGTCATCCCCCTCATCAAGCCCAGGTTAGGTCCAAAGAAATTTATCTTTTGGCCTGGAAATTCATACAGAAAAAATAATTTTTGGTTAGGGTCCAAAAATCTTATATTTAACCAGAATTTTCCAGGAGATTCTGATATAGAATTTTTGCTTCCTTCTCATTATTAACAAAAAGTAGGAATAAAAGAGTCTTCATGCTTTCCAGACAAAAATGGCCAGGAAAACAGCAGTTGTTGAACAAGTTGGGTTTAGTATTCATTGCTATGAGGGAGACGCACACTTGGGGAAACCACAGGAGACATGTCAATAATAAGGACCTATTATATAGTATTTGGCCTTATATTAGGCTATTTAGGGCTGGGTTTAAGGAAGCAAGACTTTGCTTGGAATTAGCTGCTGTCAGGAAGTGGGGGTAATTATATGATTACCCCCTCAATAAATCTTTTCTAGAGGTAGGGAAGACCAGAGCCATGCCAAATGTGTAATGTATAAAGAAACAACAGTCTTATTAGCTAGGATAAGCAATGTTTGGTCATTTTTGTGGTTTGGATAAATGTTTTCATTCTGTCTGAGCTGTCTTTGTTTTGTCTTTATCCTTCCTGGCCACCGAGTGGCCTTGTCTGGTGTTGATGCTCTGTGACAATTATTTATGGTCCAATGGGCAAACCCGAAGGCCTGGCTGAGAGTTCCAGGCCAGCCCCTGGATGTCTGGGGCTGCTTTCCTCTTTGTCAAGGCTATCAGTCTAAGATCAGAAGGCAAGAATTATGTCCCGGCTCATTTTCTGGTAATGTGACTTTCGGCAAATCATTCGCTCTTTCCGAACCTCATTTTCTGCGTCTGTAAAATTGAACTATCACCCTATCCTATCTCCCCCATCAGAAGTGCAAAATGATCTCATTACACTGCTTATAAAAAGAACTTTGGAGGCAAAAAACACTGTGAAATGTAGGGGATTTTTCCTGTGCTTGTCTCATCTAATGCAGTGGTCATAACACACTGAAAAAATTAATTATGAGACCCTTTAGGGCACTTGCCTCACACACATGATCACGTCCACTCAGCAGACCTGATCTCTTCCCAGAACATCCACACTAGCCCTCTGATAAAAATAAGGGCATTGGAAAAGCTTCTTAGTGAGTGGGGAACTGAACTAGCAGACCCACAGGACGTGGGCATTGTCTACTCCGACTGCCTCCATGCTGCCGGCGAGAAGAGCGAGCGGCAGGAAGGTTGGGTGCTCTCTCAAGGTCAACAGGTGAATTAGTGGCAGATCTGGGTCTGGAGCTGAGCTTTCGTAATTGTTCCACAATAAAAAAAAAAAAAAAGGATGTTCATTTGTCCAGGCAGGAGGAGGCTGGAATCAACACGCAGAGCAGATAGAAAAGGAGCTTGTAGAGAGGGAGCCTGAAAGAATAGAGATGTACGGCGAGGGCTTCAGGTTAATTGTCCCGGGAGGACTAAGATGACTTTCTTGGTGACACCCTAACCTTCAGGAGAGTCTGAATTACTTGTCAATGCTTCGGGGTTGTTACCTTTTCTTAGGGGGGTGATTGGGGATCAGGAGGTATAGGGGTACTAATGAATGAATGAATGAATGACCCTGGAATGGGCACAGATGAGTCCAGGTTGCCCACTCTAGATCCAAGCAGATGGCAAAGTGGTGACATCTCTGGGGAACACACACACTTGGACTTTGCCTCCATGAACCTGGGCCATCACATGAGATGGGGCCCCTGAGGAGTCGAGACCACCTGCCTCTGTGTAAACTGTGTTTACTCCAAACTTATGATCGGTACCTGTGGTGTACAGGAGAGTGTACTGAAGAGACAATGGCAGTAATCAGAGAACAGAAAACACAACTAAGTTACTTGCTTTGCAGGGCTTCTCAGAACACAAAATGGAATTTACCAAGGGCCAGAACCAGTTGGGTGTATCAAACTCATTAATTGGTAGTTTTAGCCAAAACCTCACAGCATACTGTGGGCTCAGTTGTGCAGATGGTTTGAGCTTTTGTCAATTTCATCTGGTGCTGCCAAACCTCCTCAGACATGGTGAGATCTTAAAAAAAAAAGACTCCAGGACAGGATTTTCAACCAGTGTGCCCTGGCACGCTGGTATGCCACAATAATTTTTAATATCTGACTATTTAGTCAGGGGCACTGACCTCTTTTCCCTTAGATTGTCAAATAATGACAACTGCCAACACAACAATAGTCATCCCATGTGAATGAATCAGCATTATACCAATTGTTTTTGTCAGATAGGCAAACCATATAATTTTGGTGTACTGTAGAATTTTAGGAACTTGTGTATGTGTGCCATTAGATGGAAAAGGTTGAAAATCGCTGTTCTAGAGAGAATGCAAATGGTACCAGAGACTGACTACTCAGGAGGTGAGCCCATTGATCCTCTCTGAGGTAGAAAAGCCACTGTGTGTAACATGGAACTAATCTCCAGTTAACCGCCTCTGTGCATGGCAGTCGGTGTGTGAAATGAAGCACCTTTTCCATTCATCTCCTCCACTGGGAGACCTGGGATTCACTAGGATGCATCCGCAGTGGCCCAGGCCACCAATATGGATGCTGGAAAGGCCTGCAGTCTATCCAGTTGAATTTCTTTCCCCAACTCCCTTGATACTGGGTCCCTTTCCCGCTCTGGCGAGATGTTGTGGAAGATCCCCCCACCATTTTATTGTGGCAGGTCCCAGGGTTTCCTGCTAGGACCCACTACTGAGCGGACACTAAAATCAGCAGCGGTCTAAGGCAAAAATCTATTTGTGGTCTAGCCTGGGAACTGAACCATCACTTAAAGCATTGCTTCATCGGAAAAGGGTACCTGAGTTGCTAATATTGCAATTTCTTCTGGGCTTTTGAGACATTCCTTAGGTAAACGGGAATTCTTTTTTTCCCCCTAATGTTTTTATTGATTTGAAAGAGATAAAGGGGGAGGGGGAGTAGAGAGATAGAAGCATCAATGAGAGAGAAATATCATCAATCAGCTGCCTCCTGCATGCCCCCTACTGGGGATCATTGCTTACTGAAGCTGTTTGTTTAATTATTTAGCACTGTGACTGTGGGTCAGATGTTCCGTAAGCATCACCAACAATCCACATGCATGCCCCCAACCAGGGCATATACTCTGACCAGGAATTGAAACATGACCTCTTGGTTTCTAGGTCAACATTCAACCATTGAGCCACACCAGCTAAACGGGAATTCTTGAATCCTCTGGATTGCCATAGTAAACCTGGCCTCTTGGACGACGGGAGTCATTTGCTCTCAGATAAGCAAACCAGTAAATATAACACACTTTAGAAGAATCTCCTGATACTCCAACTCTGTGTGCATAAATGTCAATGGAGAAGCCTGAAGGAAAACTTTCGGGGTGGGGTGTGTGTGTAGGAGTGCTTAGAATTATATTTTGAACACATCTGCTATTCCTCTTTAGAAATCATCTTGAAAGGCTCTTCCCAGCTAGTGGTAGAAGGGCCTTTTGCTCATCTCATGCTAACATTAGCTATCTTGTGCTTGACCTTAAGAGTTAAGGATAGGTATCTCAGCTCCCAAGAGGGGCTGACTTGGGCAGGAGAGCCAGAAAAACAGAAGACAGGGAAGGAGGGAGGCAAGAGAGATCAGAGAATAGTAGAGGGGAAGGAGGGTGGGAGGGAGGGAAGGACAGAGAGAGAGAGAGAGAGAGAGAGAGAGAGAGAGAGAGAGAGAGAGAGAGAAGAAAGAGAGAGAGAGAGAGAGAGAGAGAATGAGAAGACAAGGAGGAAGAAACGGGGAAAAAAACTGATTCTTTGCCTTTTGCTAAGAAATAGTCATTTGGGCAGTTTCAGCTTCATCAGAACAAAATCTCTCAAGTCAACCAAATCTCCCACTGCGAATAAATGGCAAATGATCAACAGGCTAAATAAGTTCCTTTTGAATGTGGAACTCTGGGAGCTGGAGGTTGGATTTATTCCCCTCCTGGAGGCAATTTTCACACATGCTACTTAAATCACTGCTTACTGAAGCTGTTTATTTAATTATTTAGCATTGTGACTGTGGGCCAGATGTTCGGTAAGCATCGCCAACAATCCACATGCATGCCCGCCGGAACAAGCTGTTTATGGACTGCTCCTGCCACCCCTGAGTCCTTCACTGGTAGATGGTCCCAGTCACCCACGGGCTGTGGACCCCAGACAGCCATAGGCAGGGCTCCCGTGGGGCAAACAGGGAGGCTCTTTCCCCAGCCCGACTGCGCATCAGGCATCCGTTTCCCTGGGCCACGCGTGTGAGTGGGGTTCCAGATGTTTCAGTCGCAGTAACATTTCATTCAGGGCAGGTGGGCAACTGCTTTCTCAAAATGTCCATCTGTGCACTTTCCTCTCAGCCCAGAGGCCACAAAATGGCATTTTCTGTTTGGACATATAACAATGCCATTTGGACCCCTCCTTTTTTCCTTTCCACTGTGAGGTGCTTGCTGATTTCTGTTTACTACTGCTCGTGACATACCGAGGGGGCACTGGTCATACCCCGGGGGCACTGGTCATACCACACAGCACGTTACCATGGCCATGAGGTCTCTGTTTATCACCCCAAGCATTATTGTGGCCAATCAATCCCTGTTTACATTTCAGGAATATGCAGCTTACTACCCTGGAGGTGCTTTCCACAGCTGTTAGGGGCAGATCTGCTATCTGAAAAGGAGCCACGCAAACATATTCAGTGGGGGCACATCTGCATCTTGCAGCTGAGGTAAGTTGAAAGTCAGCGAATCTGGCAAATTCAGCTGAATTCAAAGTATCATTAAAAATCCCTTTGATACCCCATGAAGTATGGTGAGCACCATTTTGTATACACTGTGCTCTCTCTCATCAACACAGCCGGCTTTCTTCCAGAGCCGAAGCAGAGCCTTTCCATGGTTAAGTATCAGAGTAAGCCCCTGGCTTGTGTTTGGGGTCGATGCTACATGAAAACCAGTCTATTCCCCCTAAACAAGTATCATTGGATTTGTATACATTAAATGTGTCTTTAGGAAGACACTCTACCCTTTGGTAGAAGCATGGGGCACACGCTACCTTCCCTTTCTCCACCCTGTAAAACGTGTTAGCAGATACTGCATTATTTAGTTCACATGGTTTACATTCAAGCTTTGGCTCTGCATTTTCTGAGTGCTTAGCATGGACCAGGCGCTGCGAGGTTCTTTCTTCTCTTACCTGTTATCAGCTGAGTTAGCACTTTAGTCTGGTCATTGAGAATGTTCACTGTCACGTTTCTGGCTGATTTGAAGTACAGGGCATTACCCTGTAATAAGAAAAGAGGAGAAATGCATGAAAATGACAGCAGCTTTCTAAACAAAACACTATCACCCCAACTCTTGAAAAGACTGCACTGATTTTAGCCAAGTTCTAATTGATGTCTTTATTTAAAAACATCAAGTGTTTAATGATCCCCACAAGTGTGATAATTCATTGGCATTCATCCAAAATGAATTCCCTCTAAAGAAATACAGATATACACTCAACATAGATTCCCACCCCCCACTTTCCCCCCAACACACACACATGGTTGAGTCCGACAAGTGGGCTACATAGAGCCCTTTGGTGTTAGTTAGCTTTGGTACATGGGATGGTAAAGAATGACTGATAATGTCCTACTCTCACCTTTCCTAGTTTTATAATTTGTCCAAAGGAACCATGCAGAGTCCTTAATAGAGACCAGAAAGCTTGTGTAAAATAGCCAATATCTGCCCTGCTGATGTCCACCATCTGTGAGAATCCACAAAGACTGAGGTTGCTTAGTAGAGATTTTTGCCACCCAGATGCACAAAACCCAGAGACCTGTTTCCTTCCATCTCTTGTTTCCAAGTTTCTTTTCCTTCAGGCATTCTGTGCTTTCCCCCAATTCCCTCCTTTATCAAAAAGATCACCCAACTCCTTTTCACACTATCATAGACATTGCTGAGGATGCCTCAGAACAGGGGTTGGCAGACTTTTTCTGCACAGGGTCTGCTGGCAAACAGTTTAGGCTTTGTGGGATGTATAGTCTCTGTGGTAACTACTCAACTGCTAACTGTTGTTTTGCTGCAAAACAGCCACAGACACATCTTGCCAGACAAATGGGTATGGCTGCATTCCCGTAAAATTTTATTCATCAACAATGACATCTGAATTTCATATAATTTAAAATTTCAAATTTATGTGATCTTACTGTGTCATAAAGTATTTTTCTTCTTTTTCCTCACCAATCATTAAAAAAATGTAAAAATTAGATTACAAGAGGGAAAGGGAACTAGGGGGAGGTAGGAGAGGGTTAAAGAGGGATAAATGATGAGGAAAGGAGACTTGGCTTGGGGTGGTGATCACACAATACAATGTACAGGTGATGTATTATAGAATTGTACCCCTGAAACCTATATAATCGTATTTTTATTTTTTCTATTTTCAATCCTTACCTGATAATATGTTTGTTAATTTTTAGAGAGAGGAAGGGAGAGAGAGAAACATCAATGTGAGAAGAAATATTGATAGCTTACCTCTTGTATGTGATCTGATCGGGAATCAAACTTGCAACCTAGATATGTGCCCTGACCAAGAATGGACCAGCAACCTTTTGGTGTATGGTATATGCTCCAACCAACTAAGACACCTGGCCAAGGAACTATATAATTTTATTAACCAATGTCACCCCAAAGAATTCAATTTAAAAAAGACAAAATATATAAAAATTATTCCATATGAGAATGGGCAGAGGGTTGGATTTAGCCCACAGGCCATAGTTCGCCTCTGGCTTAGTGTTCTCCCTATCCTGGAGTAAATTAAAGCCATAACTAAAGGATGAATCCCTGACAGAACATGTCAGTAATCAGATAGCTGTTATTAGAAAAACGAACGTGGGTAGTCTTGTCTTTCTAAACCTTTGTTACCACATGGCATACATGTGCCTGAAATTCAACAATCGCAGTATCCACTGAGTCCCAGACTTAGAAAAATCACTGTCCTAAGAGTTGGGAGGAAACTGAAGACAGGCAAGACTTGGTCTTTACTTTTAAAGTCAATGAGTGGGCACCCATATGACACCAGGCAGAGAACAGTAGGGTGATTAGGGAGCTACAAGCAAAGTGTGGGGGAACTTTCCTGAAGAGTAAGATTATTTGTGAAGCTGTGGAGTGGGAAGCAAAGGAGATGATAATGTTTGAGCTGAGCCTTGAAAAGAACACAGATACGGTTTTATCAAAATGAAATGCAAAAAGGAGGTCATGGAGGTAGGAAGGATGTGGGCTGATTGTCTGGTGTCTTTTCCTTCTGAAACTGGTGGGTGTAGGACCGTATCAGTGAGCCCAGCCTACTGCCTGCATAAGGCAGGGCTATCCTGACAGGCAGCCCACACCCAGGCCTGAGGAGGTTTCTACAGGTGAATGAGGGGATGAGGTGGCCAATGCCAAGGCAGTTTTCTACAGAAGAATAGTCTAGAGTTAAGGTCTCTCTCAGCCAAGGTCAACTGATAAAATTGGTAACCAGTGTCCGTGACCCACTCAGGCCCTGAGTAACCAGTAGCTTTGTGTGAGAGCTGTTGTCCTGGTGTTGGGGGGACAGATGATGACCTCTGCCACATCAGGGCCACCACAGGTTCACCATAATCTCCCACAATGCCTTCAAATTCACATTTTGCCAGATGAAAAGCTTTGTTTTGTTTTTTAAATTGGATCAGAGTAGAAGAAATACATTAAATCTAATATTGACATAGGTTTTCTTCTGTCCATTAGAAAACAACAATCAGCCAGAAATAGTTCCTTTGGCATTGCTTCTGCAGTGCTTAGTGATTGTACTTACAACTTAAAAACAATGTAAGAAATGTGAGAATTCAGAGCTTGGAACCTGAACAGGAAGCTACATGTGTCTAGTGTCTAGAGCAGTGGTTCTCAACCTTGGCTGCACATTAGAATCACCTGGGCATCTTTTTAAAATCCTGATTTCTGGGTCTCATCCTCCAGAAATTTTGTTTGTTTGTTTGTTTTGTTATGTGGTGAGGCCACAACATTAGTAACAAAGAAACAGAATTTCTGGAGGATGAGGCCCAGAAATCAGGATTTTAAAAAGACTCCCAGGTGATTCTAATGTGCAGCCAAGGTTGAGAACCACTGTAGATTCAGCAACATGATGCCACAGAGAGAAGAGCAACCTGGAATCAGAGGACTGGATGGACAGCATCACCATGACCAGTGTGGAGCCTTGAGAAAATGATTTAACTGTTTTGTGGCTTATTCTATGCATTCTCCACCATCAACAAACTCATGGCCCAGGCAACTGAGCACTCTGTGCCATGTGAGCAGGAGAAACCTGGAGTGAGCCCATCCCACTTCCAATCTCTACCATTTCCTAGTTGGGTGACTTTGGGCATGTAACTTAATTGTACCAAGCACCAATTTGTTGTGGCCCTAATCATGCTTCTACGTGATCTCTTGATTTATCAACTTTAGACATTATCCCACTGGATTTCAGCAATGGTATGGATTCTTCCTTACAACTTCAGCTAAATCAATATTCAGAACCTATATTATTATGATTGTGTGACATCCTTTTCCTTTCTTGCACATGTTTCTTTTCCTGAAGTCAATAAATGTTAAGCATTTTGTATACACTGAGTACCTAGAACATGTTATATACTATCCTAGGCCCTGTAGAATGGAAAAGATATGACCTTTATCTTTGAGAAGCTCCTTGCCCAGGGGGAAACTAAGTCAATGCAAAGTTACCATAACAACAACGTGATATCACTTCAATTGATATCTACGCTTTCCTGGTATGAACGGTACATACTTTAATATTTGTCCTTGATGGCAGCTATATCACCACAGTCTGTTCTGAAAATCCTAGATGGTGGTATATTTGCCTTGCCCTCTGAGGAGCTAGCCACCTGATCTGGGAATTGAGAAAGATGGAGAAAACCACAAGATAGCGCATAAACAACTTCTACACTCAGGGAAGGCTTTCAACTCTCAGTGCAAAGGAAGTTCAGAGAAGAAAGGGATCAATGTGATGAGAATCCTGAGGGTCTTCCCAGAGGAGAGACTGGCTGGCTTTTGTCTTTACAGGGTGGTTCACAATAGCATAGTTTCCATCTAACGTTAACTTGGATAACAAGGGAGGCTGAGGCTGGCTTTGTGGAGTGAAGGTTCAAAGTGTAAGCTGTGGAGCCACACAGATCTGGGATGGAATCATAACTCTATGTTTAACTAACTGTGTGGCTGTGTGTAAATCATTTACATTGTTTGAGCCTCAGTTTCTACATTTATGAAATGAAGTTAAAGGTTACCTAATGGTGTTGACATGAGAACAAAGAAAGACAATGTATGTCAAGTGCCAAGCACAGGGGTGACCAAAATACTTTATAACAAAGGAACAAATGAAACATACATGAGGAAGGCTCCTCAGAAAGTAGCTGATTCTAGGACTGGGGCAAGGAATATAAAAGATGATCCTGGAGCATCTTTTAATGCCAGAAAGGAAGAAAGTGCTTAGAAAACAAAGAAACTGACACAAAAACACCCCACAATTATGAGAGGATGTCAAAGAGACACAGGAGACACTAGAAATAGCTCCCAATGCTGGAACAATTTGAACAGCAAAATAAATAATGTAGCATTGAATTATAACCCAAATCATAAAGTAAATATCCACGAGCTCATCCTGATATAAATTATTGAATAGATAAATAAGTGGGAGAGAATAAACACATCTCCCATGTGGAAGAATTCCTAACAATTTTCATAGTTAACTCCCCACTTCTTAAAAGTGGGCTGCACATAATAACTTCCTTTCAAAGAGTACAGAGTGGAAAGGGGGATGATAACTTCACAACAGAAAAATCTGACAAACACTGGCTCAGCCAGGTCATCAAGGTCAACATCAACAGTGATAATCACGTTAATAGTATGAACCCTTGGTATACGTAGGTGCAGAAAATGACACTTCACCTCTGTGGGCCTCTTCTTCAAAACCCATAACCCCCATCTAATAATGAGAAAAAAATCAAACAAGTCTCAATGGAGGGTCCTTTTGTAAAATACCCGACCAGTACTCCTCCAAGTTGGTAAGGTCATCAAATCAAGGAAAATCTGAGAAACTGTCACCACCAAAAAGAACCTTAACAAACATGACAATTCAATATAATGTGGCAGCCTGGATGAGATCCTTAGGCACAAAAAGGATGTTAGGGCCCTGGCCCGTGTGGCTCAGCTGAGTGGAGTGTTGCCCCATAAATCAAAAGATGGTAGGTTCAATTCCTGGTCAGGGCACATACCAAAGTTTTGGGTTAGATCCTAAGTCAGGGTGAGTATGGGAGGCAACCAATCAATGTTTCTTTCTCACATCGATGTTTCTCTCTCTTCTCTCCCTCTCCCTTCCTCTCTCTCTGAAATCAATAAAAAAAAATATATATATATATCCTCTGGTGAAGATTTTTTAAAAAGCATGTTAGGTAAAAACTAATGAAATCTGAATAAAGAATGGACTTCATTACTAATAATGTATCAATTGGTTCACTAAAATTGTGACAAAAAAGCATGGTACCATACTAATGTTAGATATTAATAATAGGGGAGACTGGGTGTGTGTCTTTACAACTTTTCTGTACACATATGTAAAACTATTATAATATAAAAATTTTTTTTTGGGGGGGGGGAGAGCTACATTAGGATGTCAAATTCTAAGATGTAGAACTCCAGAAAGAGACTTCAGAAGACAGCCTTCTCCGAGTAGTCAGGAAGCTTACTACATCATCGGCATGGGATTTCCCATTGGGGTTGATCATGTTATTAGAAAATTTTCCCTGAAACAAATCTATTTCCATGGGAGTTTGTCTTTAGGAAAACTAAAATAAACAACAGCATATGGGCCTCTCTGCCCAGGGCTCTCTATACACTGTCATTTTCCCCTAATCAGCTTACAGAAAACAGGGTGATCAGAAGTTACCAGCTTCTCTGCAGTAAGTATCATAATGTATTGGCTACAGTGATCACTGTTCACTACATAATACTAACTCTTGATATAACCAGGAAAAAAATTATACAAACTTAGATTTGTCATTAAAATCATCCCGAAAAGTAGTTTGTAAGTTTATTTTCAGCAAGCATCAACTGTGTCTATTATTATCATTTGGAATAGGATGTTTTTGTCTTTAAATGGACTCTTTCAAACACATGACAACAATACTATAGAATGATCATTTCTCTTTTACTTTGGAGTATTTTTATATAATGATGCTTGGGTGGATTCCTATTCTTTGAAAAAGGTTTCCAGTTGAGAATAATAAAGCTCCACTGTGAAGCACTCTTCAGAGTAAGCTGGGAACGGGTCCAGGTTTTACTCTCTGCACTGTGCCCAAATTTGGGTACATTTAGGTCTCTCTCAATTCTGAACCAAGTTGAACTGCTCTGTTTAATGATTCTTTAAGAGCTGTCATGTTAGTGTGACACTGGAGGGGGACTGTCAGCTTTGCTAGTTCCTGGCACCTTCTTGGCACCCACTAGGCTGTCAATAAATATTTGCTGAATAACTGAATGCTCAGATCACATTAAAAGTCACCAGAGAGAGTTGTCCAGAGAAGAAGTCATTAAATGAAGGTTGACATCGGCTGTCAAAGAGAGCTTTCAAAAGGCAAACCTTTAAGGATGGCTGCTGTGAAGATCTAAATATAGAAAGCCGAGTGTGGCGGGAGGAGTACATAATCCACAAATATTTGTTTACCACAAATGGAGTGCGAGGAACTGTGGGAGATGCAAATGAGAGTTGAGATGTTGAGCCTGTAGAAGACAAGGAGAAGCAGGGGCACAAACCATTACCCCAAATTCTTCCTGACATGATTACATCATGCCTGGAATCTTCCCTGGGCTTGTAGCACCCATCTGGCATGTGGCATGGAATATGTCCTCTTTCAACCACCTCTTATCAGTTCATTCCATTAACACCTCCGAGGTATCTTCTAGGCAGAAAGTAGCGGGCCAAGCCCGAGCAGGTGGCCTCTGTTCCCCTAGAGCTTGCAGCCTAGTTGATGACCTTACTAACTCTGAGGAGCAACTGGTTGGGTATTTTACAAAAGTACCCTCAGTTAAGACTTGTGTTTTTATCTTCTCATTATTAGATGGAGGTTATGTGATCGAGACTAAATTGAGTTCCGTCAAGGATTATGTAATTGCAATGAGTGCAACGAATGCAAAGTAAGGTGAAACAAGAGCACATACAGGGAAACCTACCGTACTTAGGGCCAGCAGGGAAGGTCTTTCCAAGGGAGAGACATTTGTGCTGCAGTCACAGGGATGAGTGGGAATTAGCTGCACAAAGAACTTTTCAGACAGAGCAAAAGACACTGTACTGACCCTGAGCGGGGAGGGAGGTTGGTATATTTCAGGGACACAGAGAGAGGCCAGTGTGGTTGGAGCATGACTGCACGAAGATTGGAAGGTGGGAGCGAAACCAGAGCCATTTAAAAACAGGTAAAACAAGCCATGTAGGTAACTTTCAGAAGTGAACATTGGAATATCTGTAGTTTGGCAGACATTGATTAGCTTTTTAAAACTGAGTCTATGCAGATTTTATTTTAAAATAAAGTCTGAACAAAACACCCCAAAAATACTTATTTGATTCGTGTATTTTGGTCAGTGGGCATGTGTGGGACCGTAATGATGGACGACAGGTCTGTGATATGAGTTGAAAGGGAATAATCCGAGGCTGGCAGGTTTTTTTCACTAATTATTGAAATTGAAATGACTTTTAATTATAATTAATTGTATACACTCTTTGAAGAACTATCGAATTGCATTTCCTTAGGTTAATATTTGAACAAATCTATTACTTATTGTAGAAAGTAAAATTTTCACAAAACCTAAATGCAACCCTAAACGTGAACTGCTGTTCAAACAAGATGGTTAGCATAATTTAGGACAAGTGCAACATAACAAATGAGATAAAAATGTACAGTGGGAAACACTCCGCATTTATGATTGTACAGAAGAAAAGTCAACAGACATTTCAATTCTGTAAACTGAGCGACTGTCCTGCTCATATAGACAAACCAATGGCTGAGTCTCTGAACCACGCATATCAAACTCGCGGCTGGTGGGCCGCATGCCTTCAGATCTCTCACTTTATGGTCTAGCTAGCAGCACGAACGAGGCTTTCTATTTTTAAGTTTCTACTTGGTTATGAAATCATGCCATTTCTAAAATTCAAACAGTTAAGTCAATGTGGTATAAGATTCTTCAAATGTGTTTTGATTCATCAACAGGAAGAATGGATAGAGAAAATGTGGTATATATACATACAATGAAATATTATTCCACCTGAAAAAAGAAGTAAATTCTGACACATGTTCCCAAATAGATGAGCCTTGATATTATGTTAAATGCAATAAGCTAGTCACAAAAGGACAAATACTAAGAGTTTCCACTTAGATGAGGTTCCTAAGAGAAGTCAAATGCACAGACAGGAAGTAGAACGGTGGTTGCCAGGGACTGAGGGGAAGGGGGATGGGGAGTTAGTGTTTCATGGGTACAGTTTCAGTTTTGCAAAATGAAAAGACTTTGAAGATGGATGGTGGCTGCACAACAATGTGAGTGCGCTGAATGCCACTGAACTGTACACTTAACAATGGTTTATGTGTATTTTACCACAATTAAATTGTTTTCAATGCATTGCGACCTTTAGAAAGCATGAAAAAGGTGTTTTTATGTAACTCCTTGCTCCTTACTTTTCGTACTTTTCAGTAAATCAATTCTCCAGCCAACCAACACATCAGCATCGTAAAGGACGGATTCTCCTACCATTAAGCATCACACTCAACTTCCTCATTCTTGGATAATAATTCCAGACAGAAACGATACTGAATGTGGCAAATCTCTCTCTGATTTAGCCTGAAACACTTAAGGGAGTGAGGCGAGAACAGTCTTCACACTGCACAGACCACCCCGTGGCGTAGCTCCTGGTCAGACTGGCTGGGCTCGCCTCTCAGCTTCACCACTCAGAGAAGTGAGCCCTTGGATATGTGGTTTGATCTCTTTATCCCTCAGATTCATTATCTGCAGAAAGTGTTAATAATTAAACTGACCTCGTAGGGAATGGGCACTTTGCACAGTGCTTCTTTCAGAGTAAATGGTAATAACTGTCTATAATCACCATCTCCCTCTTGTTAATAACTCTGTTAATTAGCGGAATATTGTTATTACAATTCAAGAAATGAAGAGTGAGGGAAAAGAGGGACCTTTTGCATTATATTCAGGATCTGATCCTTCTGAGACCCTCTGGCTCAGACCTCTCTCACCTATCACCAGGATTTCTGAACAACCTCTGTCTGCTCTCCTTGTTTTTATCCTTGCCTCCCTCTCCTCACTCCCTGAACCACTATCATCCTAACATAGCAACCTGAGTGGTTCTTTCGGAAATATTAAGTCAGATAACATACTTTCTTTGATCAAAATCTTTCAATGTCTCCGCCCTTTTCCTCAAAGTAAAAGTGAAAATCTTTACAATGGCCTGCAAGGTGCTACATGGGTCTGGTCCCTATCCCCTGTCTGACCTCATCTACACCTCTGTCCCTCTGTCCCATACTGGCCTCCTTGTAGGTCCTCAACATGACAAGCATGGTCCTGCCTCAGGAACTCGGCACCTCAGCCAGGAACCCTCTTCTAATATATAATCTCATGGCTACTTCCCTCATCTCTCTCATGTCATTGCTCAAATGGCAACTTCTACAGAGGCCTACCTTGACCCCCCTACTTAATTCTACAACCTGATTATTTCTACCTTTAGGGAAACAGATGGCACTGACCCCTATCCAATAGGAACAGCTCTGATCTGTGTTTCTAATTCATCAAAACTAAGTTGCCCACGTCTGAAAAGTCAGAAAAAACTTTCCCAGGAGTTTCACTGCTTTGCTCATTGGACTAACATGAGGCTGGAGAAATTTCAGCCAGTTTCTTGTTACCGAGTGTTGGTTAATTCCTTTCAAATGAAGAACCATTCTTTATGTGTAACATGTACTAAGGCAGAAATAAATGTTTCTGTCACCAGCTGCAAAAAAAAAATGGCCTGAAAGAATCCCAGAAGAATCTCCAGAAGCCAGCAGCTATCTATGTGACTTCATATTTGCAGAGGGGAAAACGGAGGGCCAGAGCTGGCCAACGACTTCCACAAGAACCACAAGGTAGAAGAATCAAGGGCTCTGTGCTCCGTATGCAGGTGGGAGTAACAGAATGGAATGTCTCTGCACATTTTCTTCAATTCAGTCTTACCCTTCATTAAGACTGGCCTTCCCTGCATGTGTGTTTCTCTCCCCCCTCTCCTGGAGTAACTTCTAATTAATGAGGTTGTTACTGAAACTCAATGGCTAATAAATAATGGCAACAGCAGCAATTATTATACTACGTGCCAGAGTAAGAACTTTACATGCATTGGACCATTTCAACCTAATAACAGTCTCATTAATTATAAACATTTTTATCCCTCATCTTTTCTTCAGTTGGGAAAACTAACAATCAAGGATGTGAACGGACTCATCTGAGTTCACCCAGAGAACCACTGGTAGAGGACAGACTTGAGCTGTTCAGGAGTTTGTCTATTGCCAAAGCCAACGTTCATAATCACTTTAATACATCATGCTGTTTGTAATTAAAATTCTCTTCAGTTCAATACATTTGTCTGAAATATAAAGGATGAGGAAAAATACAAAGTAGTATCTCAAACTCTGACAATTTTCCAGTATTAACTTACTAATGGGTTGTAAATTCCTTCCACATCTGAATTTTAAGCTTTTTTTCTATTATAAAGTCTTCCAGTTTTATGGATTCCATGAGCCTCCTTCTTTGTGGCATGAATACAACCCACACTTGAATTAATGCCAGCACCACGTGGAAACTCATGGCAGTGTTTAGCAGCATTTCTGGGTGTAACCCACGCAACTTTTGAGAAACTGAAGGACTTCTGTCCCAAGTTTCCCTCTTGAACTGGCTGAAGCAACATTATTTAAATTTATTTACATTCCAATGAGAAGAAAGGCTTTTCCCTTCCAAAGGGCTTTTGCTACTGCTCTGAAGCTGAGAAACTGGGGGAGAAAACAGTTCTGGTGGAAGGAAGAAAAATTACATTTCAGCATGTTTGCTTCTATTAAGAGATGTAAAAGGAAACTGTTACATCTGGCTCCATTTCCTTGCCAAATTCTTTAATTGTTTTGTAATTTGAGGAAAAAACCAAAGGTGATGAAAGAAAACTGACAGAAATAACTAACCATAAGTAAAACAAGCCCAAAATAGAATCCTAACTCCATTGCCATGACAATTTATATTTATATTTCTAACCTCTGACCCCTGTTACCACGGAAGTCTTTTTATGTAAACTTCTGATATTGAGGGGAAAATATAAAGAGATCCATAATTTTTACTCCCTAGAGCCGATAAATATCATTAGGCAGAAAATGACACAACGTTATAATAATGCAGAGTTCATGATGGAAAACCTGGTTTGAGAGATGCAGGGGCACACTTTGAAAATACAAATGTTTCTAGGGCTTGAAGCTAAAACCAAGACCAACCCTCATCTTCCTTCCACTAAAAAGAGGCCCAGCTTAACATATTCCTACTCTGGATAAGTCAACAAATCTAGCTGGCCTCTGCTCTCCTCCACACATAACTTTTACCCCCATTTCAAAGCAAATGCATATTGAGTTCTACTATATACCAGGCATAATATAATAAAATATAATCCTATATGATAAGAGAGATAAGATCATGAATCAGCAGGAGGGTGGGCCAGCGAGGTACAAGTGGGCTGTGGAGAGCTACAGGAGGGGGCAGGGCAGCAAGCTATGAGGCGGGGAAGGGGGCAGGGGCCTCGGAGAGCTACAGGAGGGTGGCAGCAACCTACTGGTGCACAGATTCATGCACAGGGCTACTGGTATAATATAAAATAATATAATATAATATTTCCGGACAATGCCATGGTGGCAGGGGCCGAGGCAGAGGCACTTGAGGGTGATCAGGCCGGCAGGGGGGAGCAGTTAGGGGGCGATCAGGCTGGCACGGGAGGGTAGTTAGGGGGATCAGGTCAGCAGGCAGAGGCGGTTGGGGGCAATCTGGCTGGCAGAGGAGTAGTTAGGGGCATCAAGCCGGCAGGCAGAGGTGGTTAGGGGTGATCAGGCAGGCAGGCAGGTGAGCAGTTAGGAGCCAGCAGTCCTGTATTGTGAGAGGGATGTCCGACTGCTGCAGGGATCAAGCTTAAACCGGCAGCTGGACATTCCCTGAGGGGTTCTAGATTGGAGAGGGTGCAGGCTGGGCTCAGGGACCACCCCCCTCCTGTGCACGAATTTTGTGCACCGGTCCTCTAGTTATTTTTATATTATCTCATTTAATCCTACAACCATCTGATGAAGTTGATAATCTGACCATTCACTGAGAGGGAGAAGGGGCTCGCCCGAAGTCATCTAGCAGGTGATAGTTGAATTGGATTCAAACTATATCTGTCAGATCCTAGAACAGAAGCTCCCAGCCCTGCTCTTTGTATAACACATGGCACTGGCAATTCATCCATCAAATGCCTGCTTCCAGAGTATCCCACTAAAGTCCCATGACTGTGGAACTGTTTCTCAGGTCGGAAAACCTGAGTGGGGTGTTTTTAGTTTGTTTTTTAGGACCATCTGCAAGTGCAGACAGAAGCAGTGTCTCCAGGTACAGTGAGGATCCCGAGGTTTCTCTGCCCATAACACTGGACTCCTTGGCTCACATCTGAAAGCCCTTAGATACAACATCATTTCATTCACATGGGGTTTTGTTCTCTCCTCATAAAAATGTACCAGGAAGGGCATTAATCCTCAGTGATTATCAATCTCTGACTCCCCTTTCCCACTGAGCTCTACACATCCTTTCCTAGGTGGCACAGCTAGGCTCAGTGGACTAGATAATGAAAAAGTACTTAAAGATCATAATGACATCTGGTCCCTCTTTCTGTCCCCACTGGTTGGTACAGTGTCCGACTCAGAATAGGAGTCAAAATTGGTTGTTTGTCTGAAGGATATCCTCATGCATACTTGCAAGTAGGAAGTCAGAAGTGTGACGAAACTTAGAGTGACAAGATAGGGAGTTGAGGTCTGGCTGGCATGGCTCGGTGGTTGAGCATTGACCTATGAACAGGAGGTCATGGTTCAATTCCTGGCTATAGGCCAGGGTTGTGGGTTCAATCCCCAGTGTGGGGCTTGCAGGAGGCAGTCAATCAATGATTCTCATCATTGATGTTTCTATCTCTCTCTCCTTCAACCTTCCTCACTGAAATCAATATATATATCGTATATATATATATATATGATAGGGAGTTGACTTTGGATTAAAGTAATAATGAGAGTCATCAGTATCAGTAACGGTCACCATGTGTTGAATAATTAGTATGTTTCAGGTGTGGTGCTAACACTTCCCATGAATGATATATTTTGTCCTTCACAAGGATGTACGAGGGATAAGAATATCATCTTACAGGTGAGGAAGCTGAAGTGAGAGAAGTAACTTAGCCAAAGGCTTGGAACTTATGAGTGGTGGAGATGGAGTTTCATGTCAAGAAATTCAAGTCCAGAGACCACACATTTACCCACTATCTCAAACTGCCTTTAAAAGAGAGTTACATAAGATGTTTTTTGTTATTTATTCATAACTCAGTCAGGCTTGTATTCATTCATTCAAAATTTTGGAGTGCATTCTTTGCTCAAGGTACTAATATTAGGTATCAGAAATATAAATAAGGCAAAGTCCTTCCCCAAGAATAATAGTTTCCCTTTTGGATAGGTAACTATCTAAGCCAGGACATAATATGAGAATATTAGAGGAAGTAGTACACCAAACATTACTTATTTTAGATACCAAGTCACTGCAGATAATTAGATATATGTAGTAATTGAAACCTACCTACAATATTAGAGAAGGACATGAAAAGAACATTATGTCTACCCTGATGGAAAGCATAGGGAAATGTCATGGAAGGCTTCCTGCAGGTGGAGAAAATTAGCTGTTAGCTTTCATTTTCAAATCTAAAATGACTTGAGCCTCACCTGCAGGTCATACAGATCTAGTGACAATACAAAATCTGAAAATTTTCTAACACAACAGTAGGAAAACTTGGTCTGTAAATAGTCACATAGTAAGCATTTTAGGCTCTGCCAGCCATACAGTCTCTGTCTCAACTATTTACCCCTGCTAGATCCTGAAAGCAGGCGTATATAACACATAAATGAATGGACATAGCTATGTGCCAATACAACTTTATTTATTAAAAGAGGCCATGGGCTGGATTTGGCCCATGGTCTGTAGTTTGCTGACTCCTGTCCTAATTTAAAAAACTAGAACCCACAATAGCTGTTTTAGTTTTATCTTCCCTCGAATCCAGGAATACCCACATGCCCATCAGTTCTTATTAGTGCAAAAATCCTGATAAATCAATCAACTTCTGATCCTCGCATGCAACTTGTTTAATTATGACTAACACCTCCCATTTTTATCAGGGGGAAAACATTCTGTGAACAACAGATGGTGTTGCTATGGAGTCTTCAACATTCTCCTCAGCTGCAAATATAACTATGCCGGTGTAGGCTGAAAATGGCCAACTAACTGATGGCTTTAAGGGAAAATATTTAAAAGATAGAAATCTGCAGATGGGTAACTAAGAGAAATGGTTGATTTTCTCAAATAAAGAGTACCCACTAAAAGAGAGAGAGAGAGAGAGAGAGAGAGAGAGAGAGAAATCAAAGGCACTCATCCCCCAGAGCCATAAAATCATTAAAACTGGGAAAGCACTAACAAATAAAAAGGAGACACTCTAAGATCACAATTTCACTCACAATATCTTCTTAATTCTAGGTCCTGTGACATCAGGTACCCAAACAGTAGTAATTGTTATGTAGTAAATCACAGGACTCCATATTTGTAAATATGACCCTGTGGTGTAAAATCTGTAACCACAGCAGATATTTCCTCTAAGTCTGCAACAATTCTCACATTAGGTAGGGATTTATATAGTTGTCCATCAAAAAAGAAAACATATAAGGGAAGTCCAACATATTCCTCAATAAAACCAATAATAAAATATGCATAATTTGACTTCACATTGGTTCTTACCCTACTTTTAAGCTAGCTTGAATCTGAAGGGATGATTCTTATCTTGTTTATTTCACAAGTAGTTATTTCATTAGCACACAATCCAACAAAATGGAGGAAATGCAGGGATGTAAAAATTAACTAAATTACATTACAACTGACGGCCCTGAAGGCCCTGAAGGCCCTAGTATTAGCTAGAAGCCACTTTAAGCGACTGCTAACCATGAATAATTTCCCTGGTGTATAGATTAGCATTGCGTATCTCTAGTTCATGGAGGGATATAGTGAAGGAAGGAAAACTGGACCACAGTAGTGAAAGAGTAGCAAGAAAGGGCAACCCTGCATCACACATTGGGATAGTGGGAGTCTGGACATCACAGGAAAAGAAGAATTCTTGAGAAGGTCCTTTCAAAGGAGAGACAGTGACAAAAGTGGTATGGAAACTTTTAGGTGACAAATAACCGTGAGTAATTTCATTTCTTAAGGTGTTTCTCTGCTCTATTAGGGAACACAATAAGATTGACAGGGATTAGTTAATGTGTGAGCATGTGTGTGCACATGCACATGTGCATATGTACAGGAAAGGAGTGCGGTGAGACAGGCAGATGGAAAATAATCAGTATGTCTAGTAGTGTTAAGTACTAAGAAGAAAAATATAACGTTATGTGTTGGGAATGGTGACATATTCATTGGAAGGACACTCTAAAATTGTGAGAATTTGGGCAGAGATCTGGATGAAAGAAGGAACTGAGACAGCTAAAACTTCCCAGGCAGCAAGAAAAGTGAGCACAAAGGCCCTGAGGCAGGGGATGCTTGTGTTATTGGAAAGGGTAGGGTTGAGGACTGATGAGTGTGGGGACAAGGTCAGAAAAGACAGGGGCAGGATCATGTTTAAGTACAAGGAACACATATAATAGGAGTACCAGAAAGGCAAGATGAAGGAACAAGTGGACTAGGTGAGATAGCTCTCTTAAAAAAATGCCTCTGTTTATCTCATAACTATTTCCTTAAAAGGCAGGAAAACAATGAAAAGTCACGTGTCACTTCAATGCCACAGTGAAAAGGCCCTGTGCCCCAGCTCTTCAACTTCCGTTTGCTAAGAAAGGGCCTTCTTTAGCTGTTAGAGGAAAAGTCCTCCAGCGGATCCTGGTTTGAGCTTTAACTCAGAAGAACAGGGGACAAGAGAGGAAGCTCAGGAAGAGGGAATGTAATAATGTTTTATTTCAAACATCTTCACAATGGAAGCCACTTGTCTGGACAAGCAAACGAATGCGATTGAGTCATAAACCTCCCTTCACTGACTCTGGGAACAGAAGAGCTTGGTGATGGACTGAGGAATCTGAAGATACATCAATGGACATGAAGTCAGCTCTCACAGGGCCGCCAGTGTGTCCCAGGCTCCCACTGCACAGGCATCAACAGTGGCAGTGAGATTGGGGATGGGAAGAGGAGCCAAGCCATCCCACAGCTTATCACCAAACCAACTAGAGTGTGAAACAATGGTCTCACGTAGGCACTAGCATCTCTTCCCTTTATGCTTATAGCTGAAAGCCCTTATCCTGGAATGCCAATTTCCCAGCTCTGCAAAAAAAAAAAACACAATTATTCCCATGTTCCTTAAAGACTGGGTCAAATCCCACTTCCTCCCCATGGACTTTCCCCATCTACTCAGATTAGAAAGACAATGTATCTGTACTTCCCTTAGCATCCTTGTAACCTTACAGTACAGTTATGAGAGCAAGAACCGCAGTTATGAACTATAAGAGACTTGCTGGCTTTATATCCTGGATTCACCTCTTTCTAACTCCGAGTGTCTGCTTTCACTTATGATCCCCAGCATTTGTTGATGTAACATAGATGCAACAGATAGATAGATCCTAATTTCTCAGAGAACCATGCCATCTAATCCTGAATTTCCCGTTGTGTTTCATAGGATGTTAAGATGCATTCCAGAGAAAAGAGTTTCACATCAATTTGGCAAATGAGTTAAAAAAAATTCAATGTATTTCTTTACTGCAGAGTCTTTCAGAATATGCTAATACTAATATCTAAGCGGGGACATAGAGCATGCTGTGTTTTCCAAACGTATGTCTCTCAGATATTTTTGAAGGATGTTCATCCTTGACAAATCGGTTTAGAAATGCTGATCTAGACTAAAACTTTGGTTTTTCAAAAAAAGCAGCTGACACCCACATGCCACACACATAATCAGTTCCAGATCCAGGAGCCGAGGCAGGTTTCCTGCTGTGAAGGCCTTCCTCATTCCATTCATTTTACAACCTCAACATTCCTTCCGCATCCCCTAATGCCGAACTGCGTAACAAGCTGGGCACCTGTGAGTCCCATCTGCTAGATGACAAAAAGGAGGCCTCAGTGAGGCTCAGCGTCTTGGGACAGCCACGGGGCAGCAGCCAGGCTGGGACTAGAAACCTGAGACTCCTGACTCCACCTTAATCCACTGCCCTTAGCACATGCTTCTCTTTCTGTTGGCTGTAACAAAGGAATGCCTCTCTGATCAAGTTTGGAAGGCTCAGACTGAAAACTGTGGGCTGGAGGGAGCCTGTAGCCATGTCCACATGTTCCACACTTGCAGGGAAAGATACTTCTGGAGACCGAACCAGAAGTATCACCCTACCTGGAGGGATGTATCTTGGAAAACTTCAGTCCTGGGGAATTTGTAAGGACCAACACCAGTTCTTATGAGCTGGTGCTTCTTCAGTTTATCACTCCATGATACACACATGTCACTACTCGGCGATTCATTGCAGTTCAGACACGGTGTCCCCTATGTGCTGACCTAGGGTCAGTCCTGGGCTGGGCCCTTGGGCGCTGGGCCTGGCAACAATTTTCAACTTTGGCAAAGTTACACATTCCAGATTGTTCTGACTTGGCAATTTTCAAATCTGGCAGGTCTCAAATAATTCTCATTTAATTGACAAGTAAACTGATGTCTAGAAAAGTTGAGTGAGCACCCAAGTTCCCACAAGAAATTATTTATAGAGCTGAAAGTTAGAAAGCAAGTCCATACTAGCTAGCTAGCTTTTGACTGCACGCTACTGAATTTCTACCCTGACTAGGGAAAGGAATGAGACTTGCCTGTTGCCTTTCTTTAATATTCTTGCTAATATCACCTAGACTAGGGCACAACCCTCAGGTTAAGTAACCAACTCCTTGTTAACTTGATATTGAGGTCCCTTCCTTACTTCTCTACACACGCATCTGGCTCCTTGGAGAGGAGATTTAATTAAGAAAATCCCTCTCTGTTGGAACATATGCAGCTGGGCTTTCCAAGCTGCCTCCTGAATGCATTAATCACAAAAATTGCTTGGCAACATAGCCATCCCATCCTTTGGACCGATTCCACAGGGTCTACTGGAGTTTAGAGAAGTTTCCGTACAGCCACAGGAGCACGACTACTTCACTGGCCACTTACTGGCCACTTCCCCTAAAGTAAAGCCATAGAAACAGGTTCAGCAACTGCTGGCTCAGAGGAGGAAAAACTATCTCTGCATCCACTAGGCCCACTTGAATACTTACTATGTGTCTGGCACCTGGCCCAGCCTCTTAGTTTTTTATCCCATTTAATCCTGACAACGGCCCATCTATTAGGTATTATTATTATCTCTAGTTTGCAGAGGTGGGCACTGTAGCTCAAAAAGAATTACTGACTTGCTCAAGGTAAAGATGCACAAAGTCTAAGAGGATTAGGCCCGGAGCACATGTCCTGCACAACTGCATCATATTGCTGAAGTCTCCAGACTAGTGTTGTAATTCCGGAGTTCCGTTTTTGTGAACTTTTTAATGAAAAGGACCTGAAGGCATAGGACACTTAAAACTGAGTAGCCGTCAGCATCATTGGGTGACTACATGGGTCCTCTTGCATTCTTTCATCACCTAGATCAGTGGTTGTCAAGGGAGGCATCTGGCAATGTCTCTGATCACCATCACTGGTTTATATGTGGGCTGCTACTCGCATCTACTGAGTAAAGGCCAGTGATCCTACAGTGTACCAGACAGCCTCGTACCATAAAGAAATTTCCAGCCCTAGGTGTGGATAGTTCCAAGAGTGAGAAAGCCAGACTAGGTGAAGGCAGCCAAGGTCCTGTTGATATCTATAGATCAGTGATTTTCAACCTTTTTCCATCTCATAGCACACACATAAATCAATTAGTACAATTTTTCAGTACACCAAAAATACATTTTTTGCCAATCTGACAAAAAACGAAAACAGGTATAATTTTGATTCATTCATGCCAGACATCTATTGTTGTGTTGGCTGTTGTCATTTTTTAAATTTTATTTGACAATCTAAGGGAAAAGAGGTCAGTGCCCCTGACTAAATAGCCAGGTACTGCATGTTTTAAAAAGATTCTGATGGCACACCAGAGTGATGTGGCACACGGGTTCAAAATCAACTGCTGTAGATCATAAAGCAGCTTCTGCATGGACAAGTTTCTCAACATCCGAATCTCTCTTGGTTTCTAGATCCATAACTTGGCTCTGCCTTCATCCGGATTATAGTCTTTTGTCTACACCTTGGATACCTACCTCTTCCTCAGTTCACATACCTGGCTACATGGTCTGCAGGCTCTAATCTCAAAATGCTGGGATTTGTACCTGGCTTTCCTGTCTTGGCATTGTTGCTCTCTAGTTGTCCCTGATTTGCTGTGATACTCTGGACAATTCTTTATCAGAGGCAGTAGAAGTCACAAGGTCAATTATTATTCAGGGAGACAGCACAGACAAGAGGTTAAGTCTTGCTCTAAATTCAGAATGCCTAAACGGGGATGCTGGTTGTGGAGCTTATTAGCTCAAGACAAGTTACTCCACCCCTCTCAGGCTCACTGTTCTGTTTTCTTACCTGTAACGTAAGGATAATAATAGTACCTACTTCCCTGGATTGCTAGGAGCATTACATGAATGAATATGTGTAATGCATATCACCTGACAGCATATGAAAGAATGCTTAATCTATTTTTTTCCTGAAAGCTGGATGCACTCATACAAGCTGGTTCCAGAAAGTGAGGTTGCACTTATGTAATGCAGATAAATCATTCTGATAAATTCTTGCATTTAAACATAAAATTCAAAGATGACTATGTGTAATATATCCACTGCAAACTAAACTACCTTGAAAGGCAAAACAGTTATCATAAACTAGAGGCCAGGTGCACGAAATGTGTGCACAGGTGTGGTCCCTAGGCCTGGCTGGCGATTGAAGCGTGAGTGTCTGGCGTGGAAGGGTAGGTCCCAGCTGACCTCTGGGCCCTGGGCAGCACCTGGGCCTCCAGAGCCCCGTGCACCCACCTCTGCCTGAGTCACGGTGCCCGAGTCCTCACGTGGAGATGTGGTGAGTGTGGCTGGACGCCATTGGCTGCAGCACAGCGTGGGCCTCTGGGCCGCCCTGCAGTGCCACAGGGAAGCTGGGTGGACAGCGTGCTCTCTCCCAGCTAGCCTCAGAGACTGGCTCAAGCCCAGCTGGCCCCTGTGGTCCTGGCGGCTGCGGCTCACCCAGAAGAGGCCATGCAGGTGAAGAGCAGGCTCTCGCAGGCACCCAGAACCTGAGTGCAGGGGCTTCCCCAGTGCACAAGTCCTGGCGTCCCAAAGGAGGGTGGCAGGGGGAGTGATAGCAAGCTCAGCGAACACCCAGCATTCTCACGGAGGGCACCTCCGTGTCCCCGTCACCCCCACCCCCAGGTAGCTGGCCAGAGGTTGCAGCACATCGCAGACACCCGCCATGACCTGCCACGCCCCCTAGTGGTCAGCGCACATCATAGCAAGCAGTCAAACTCCCAGTATTCCGGTAGAATGACTATCGGAGGAACAATTTGCATATTAGGTTTTTATTATATAGGATAGGTGTAATGCTTGGATTAACACAAAAAAACAGTCACGGGGGCTGTGTCAACCTGGGGAATGGTGTACCTTACCCAAAGGCATTAAAAAAATTAACATCCTTGCCCTGGCCTGGTGGCTCGCTTGGCTGGAGCGACATCCCATACACCAAAAGGTTGTGGGTTTGATTCCCAGTTAAGGCACATACCTAGGTTGCGAGTTGGATCCCTGGTTGGGGTGCATATGAGAGGCAACTGATCAATGCTTCTCTCTCACATTGATGTTTCTCACTCCCACTCCCTTCCTTTCCCTCTCTTTTTCTCTCATTCTCTCTCTCTCTCTTTCTCAAATCAATTAAAACATATCCTCAGGTGAGAATTAAAACAACAGTATTAACATCCTCTGCTCTTCCAAAACACACACACAACACACAACCCTCCAAATTGGACCTGTTGTCTTCTAATCTGCAAATGCCTCGCCTGAGTTTGAACAACTTTTAGTCTATAAAGGTGTCCTTTGTTCCATACACGATTTGAAGTCATTGCCCAAATTAAAGATGCTCTAACTCTAAGTGGATTAGACCCACAGTAGTCTGACCCAGAGCTTGTTATAAACAAACATAAACAAAGCCAGATTCAACAGAAGTCATCTTTCCAAAACCAGCATGCAATCCTCTTACCAGCTTAGTATACAGTGAATTCTCTCCCTTTCTGACATCTCTTCCAACACCAACTATTTGGAAATCAACCCTGGAACTTGCTAGCGTCCTTTAGCATGACTTGTATTTAAAGTTTTAAATATTTTGGTGGTGTGGAGAATGCGTTTTATATTACCAATTCAGCTGCAAGTTTATTGGGGAGTGCTTGCATGCAGCAGGCATACAAATAAACTTTTTCTTTGTTAACTTTGCCATTAATATTCTGTCTACAGTTTTGATCAACCCATCATGAAATATACTGTATTTTTTAGGCTCACTAGCCTTTGAAACCTTTGACATTTCAATAAAGACAACTGTTTGCACTGATGATTAAAATCTATTACTTAACCAATATCTAATGAATATTCAACAGATGCCTAGCATAATGCTAGTCACTTTTCAAGGAATAAAATATTGAGCTGTATAGAATTATCTTAGTCCATGGAAATAGCACAATATTGTAGAAAGAAATGAGACTTTAGTAATAGCTCTGGTTTCAATTTCTGGCCCCCTTATTTGCCAACTCTCTGGCCTTTGGCGAGTTATTTAACTTCTCCAAGGTTTCATTTCTTTGTATGTGAAATGTGTAGGTCATGGTTTTTACTTTACAGGATTGCTATAACGTAGAAGATTAACTAGCATGTGCAAGGTTAGAATAGTTCCTGACACACTCCAGGGGCTCCATCAATGTTAGATGTCATTTCCCTTTCCCTCTTGTGATGCTTCCTCCACTGCCCTCCATGCTAAAGACTTAGTTTTTGATCGTGGAAAAACGAATACACTTTTTTTCAAACAGAAATGCAAGAGGATTACTGATTCCTCTCTTCGTCTTCCTCTCCCTGCTCTCAGTGGTTGTCTCAGCAGCTTCGCTCAATTATACCTCCAACATATTTGTCAAATCTCAACTCCCCATCTCCCATGCCCCCATTCCATGTGGAGTTTCCATCATTTCTCACTGGAACCACTGAGCAGGGTCATCCCCATTCTCACTGTTGTTCCCTCCTATAGATTTTTTTTTTACTCATCAGTCACAAAAACAATATATATCCTTTTTCACCTTAAAGTCTTTCCCAAATTTCTAGCTCATTTAGGATTAAACCCTAGTCCATCCACATTAACTACACAGCCTGGCTTATAGTTGTTGCATTCAATAAATTTCACATGAGTACAACGCAAGTTATGCTCAGCTTGCACAACGTTTTGCTTTCCTTACTCCTCCAACTGAATAAGCCTTTTTTCTGCTCCTTGAACACATCAAGCTTTTGGCCGTAAAGACTTTGCTTCACATTCCTTTAGTGAGAAGCATCCCTGCCACTCTGGCCATGGCGAACTTCTCTGGGTCTCAGAAATTTCCTCTATAACAACAATATCTATACGAGACCGTCCTCTGTATTCTGTCACCATCACATCACACATTTTCTTCTTCATCGCCCTTAAACGATTGATGCTTATTTATTGTTCTTTACCTCTCTCACTAGATGATTAACTCCACTGAAGCAGATAAATGTTTCTCTAATGATAAACTGTATCCCCACTTCATGGTCTCCTGCCCAGCATCCAGGGGGTGCACAGTACATTTTTGTGGAAGAAGTGAACAACTGACTGCCATCAAAATTGGGCATGGCCCCTAGGCAACCGGGTGGATAGCATACTGCCTCTACCATGGAGATGATAGCCCGTCTGGATTTGATCAGAACTTTGGTGACGAGACAAAACAGCAAACTATGATGCAAAGTAAGAATCAGTAATACTCATGAAGTTAATCACGAGTTTAAGGTCCACCGAGGCTCCAAAGCATTTAAGGTCCAGGATTCTCATGTAAATATGCAGGGAGGAATAGGAGTTCAATGTCTATTTAAGTGACATGGCTGAGCTAGAGTTACATCTATAAAAGGGAAGGCATCTCTTGGAAGACAGCCAAGTACTGTCGAAGATGTAAGTGTGGAAAAACAAAGCAATTTGGTATTCCAATTACCACCGCCAGGGAGAAAGTTCATCCCTTCACCTTTTCACCATTGGAGGGCACTGGAGGCAAGAGAGGGTTGCTAATTCAGAAAGAGCATGCGCCCTCAGAATTTCTCAGGGACAGGATGTATGGTTGTTTTTCACAAATCAGAGATGAGCCAGGTAGGAGAGAAAGCTGTCCCAATGTCATCAGAAGTCCTTCTGAAGGGGACTACTTGGAAGATAGGGTGTTCTCATGTGGAATGGAAAGATGATGAAGTGCCCTGTCCAGGGAGGGAATGCTTTTTCTATAGGAGTTGCACGGGGTACATAACACTTCCAGGCCAGAAATCTCCAAAGAATCCAGAGAATGATTCATTAAGGAAGAAGTCAGCTTAGTCACCTATCAGTCTTTGAGGGCACAAAGTCACCCAGGCAAGTAACAACTGCTCGCCCTCCACCATCACCCAGGTAAGGGTCTAAAACTATAGCCATCAGCTGGCCAATCAGGAGAAGATAAAAGCAGAGACCACAGAAAGGAACCTTCCTCCTCCCAAAGGTAGGGAGTCACCAACTAAAGGCTGTATCAGGGCAAAGAAACAAACACCTACCTCTGAATGAGGTTTGAATCAATAAATATCTTAGATGGGACATTTAACATTTCTAAACTGACCTTATATTTTGTTCCTTAAAATACCACCACACTGTTTACAACTTCTAAATGGCACAAATCCAACCAGGGACTAAGTTTTCATGAGGGTGGGAGAGGAGAAGACCACCAACAACTCAAATGTCAAAGAAACAAAGACAAAAACAAAACTGCATTTTAATTATATTACGAGCTGTGCTCATTTCAAATACCAGTTACACATTTAGTCAACACGTATTTGTTGAGTGCCAAGCGTTGTGAAAGACAAATGAATGCAATAGTGAATAAGTCTTACGACAGAATTCCTGCCCGCAGAGCTCACAGGGCAGTGGGATAGGGCGGGGCTGCCTGGACAAAATCTGTTTTCCAAAGCAGACTGATACTGAGATAGAAAGAAAGCATATGCTTTGGGATATTCAAATTTACATTTGAATTTCAACTGCTGCACACACCAGCTGGAGAAAATAACCTATTTTGCATTGTAGTTCTCCTCACTTATGCAATGGAGATAATGGGATCTACCTTTTTCAGATTGCCAAGAGGATTTAAGGGAAGTATACGGAAAGCACATAGTATACTTATTGACCAGTAAGATCTCAAAAAGTAGTAGGGGATGTCACCAACAAGAGGGCACTATGGCTAGTAATCCTTCAAACCAAACAGACAACATAGGTGGATAGTGCCATTAAATATCTCCATCATAAAACCCAAAATGAAAGATTTAACAGAAAGAATTCTTCCTAAATAACTCATGTTTTTAAAAAATTCCCATCCAACTCACTAATATTTTTACCTCCTGACTTTTATTGTATAAATAATCAGTAACAACAAATCTAGGATTTGATCATCTCATTTCCTATGCTTTAATTGTCTCTTTGCACACAATCTTATCTCCCAAATTATAAGAGCTCACTGAAGATAGGGTAGGCAATAACATTTTGGGATATTTGCTAGAATGTTTTAGATCTTCAACTAATAGAGACAGAATTCAATAGAAAGAACTTAAGTTTTAAAACGTGTCAATGTACATCAATGCAGGCTATTCTGAGCTCTCACTGTCACCACAAACACAAGCAAAGCAGTCTTTGTCACCTCTTCCTAAAGCAGAAAACATTCTCTTCTTCAAAGCAGATACACTTCTTGACCTTTGCAAATCACCTTTAACTGATGAGAAACTTCTTTTGGCCTCCAGGTGGGTTCCACAGGTTACAAACACAGGCAGGTGGAGAACAAACTTTCTGAAACCATTCTTCAAGTTGCATTTCAAGATGGAATCTGAGTCTGCCGATGGCATTTTGAAAAGAATTTCATTAAATGTTGCTAGTATGTCATAAGATCCCTTAAATGGAAGGGTAATGGCTCATAACATTTGTAAGCTTTTTAATTTCATGCAATATGAGCAGCATAATCAGGACCTATTAAAGTCAATCAACTGTGCCAAGTGGGGCTACCTACCTTTGCTTTTGTTTCTATTTTCCTTGTGGGTACACCCTGTGAACCAAGAGGCAACAGCCCCAGTATCATTCTTTAAGGCTAACGCTGGCGTAAGATCTTCTGAAGAACCTCTGATGAAACCATCACAGTAGCATTTGCATGTGAGGGGTGAATAGGCAATTCTTGGGAAATCTTTTTTGACTTCTGGCAAAGAGAGATTTCCCTTTCTGTTTGCTTCAGCTCAGAGGGTGCCATTCTGGTAGAATTCAAAATCAGTCATCTGACCAATGTAACTGAAATTAATATATGGAGATAAATATAAGGAACCTTATTTATATTTTCAATGACACAGAGGTATTCAAAATGCTGATCTTTCAAGACTGGTTTCCAGTTTTCTTCTACCATGAAATCTTTAATGATAATAGTGGCCATTTATAGGGTCTAAATGCCAGACACTTTCCTATGTACCCTGCATATGTTTTCTCATTTAATTTTCAAAACAACTCTATTATTCTGTTGGTTACCTCATATTATGGACAGAGAAATGAAAGTCTGCGGTATTAAGTGTGCTGTGCCAGCACAGCCAAGGGTGAACCTGAGGAGGGGCGGTGAGGATTGAAGAAAAGACAAAGAGAATACCACTGGGGCTCGGTGGATCTCCTGTGCGTGGATGAGGACACAAAAGACCCAGCTTGCAAGCCTATGCTTTATGATTAAAACAAGGGTAGATTAACATGTATCCAAATGTTCTTGTTTTGACAACACTTGCTGCACCCCCCACAGCCCATTAGCTACTTAGGAAGGAATTAGGGAGGGCTACAAGGTCAGGCTTAATTATGCTAGGAGGGCTCTGCCCTCCAGGCTGGGACTTGTTTGTGGCCCTGCCACAGGTCAGCCCGAGGCGTGACCCTAGAACCGCTCCCTACAGTCAAGTAATATGGCCCTAGTTACAAAGCTAGTAGCAAAGCCAATCTTCAAACCCAGTTTTGGTCTACCTTAAATGGCGTGTACTATGCTGTATTGACTTCGCAAGCACCCATTGCAAGTCTTCCTACCTAGGGCAATGGAGATACTCAGAGAGAGCATTTCCATACTGTGGTATTTCCACAGGTACAATGATAATCTAAAAGGGCTGAAGGTGCCCTGACCAGTTTGAATCAGTGGTTAGAGCAGCGGTTCTCAATCTGTGGGGTGCGACCCCTTTGGCGATTGAACAAACCTTTCACAGGGGTTGCCTAAAACCATCCTGCATATCAGATAATCACATTACGATTCATAACAATAGCAACATTACAGTTATGAAGTAGCAACTAAAATAATCTTATGGTTGGGTCACAACATGAGGACCTGTATTTAAAGGGCCAGGAGGTTGAGAACCAGTGGGTTAGAGTGTTGGCCCATGGATCAAAGGGTCACAGGTTTGATTCCCGGTCACGGACACATATCTTGGCTGTGAGTTTGATACAGGTTGGGATATGAGAGGCAACCAATCAATGTTTCTCTTTCTTCCCCTCTCCTCCCTCCGACTCTGTCTAAAAATCAATGGAAAAAATACCATTGGGTGAGGATTTAAAAAGAAAAAAGAGGGCCGAAGGCTATAGAGTCAAGCAGGGGAACTCATCCCACAGTCAGGCAGAGAGTACATTTCAAACTCAGAGAAGCAGAACTGGGGGTAACAAACCAGCTTGGGGCAAGGCCACCAGCAGGAGGATGATTGAGATGTAAGGAAGGCTGAGGAGAGAGTAGAGAATGGAGAAGAGGACGGGCCAGTGTGAGACTAAGACTGTGTGTACACCGCTCTGTGCACTGCTGGATTTATGGTTTGAGGCACATCTGACAGCTCAGTGGAGGTGGGCGGGACCACACATGTTCATCATGTCAATCTTCACCACAGAAACACCAGCTAGTGGTCATATAGATGGTGTCCAAATACAGTGTCTGCATTTAATTACAAATTATACAAATGATCAGGAAAAAAATTTCTATTCCTTAGGCTGCCAGTAATGACTACTGGACCTAAAAAAAATGTACAAATTAATGGTGTTACATTAACAGACACATATACTCTCCATAATCTCTAAAAGAAAAGAAAAAATATATAAGAATACTTACTATATTGTGGAGGTCCTGTAAATTTAACCTTATTGCAAATATGTCAGTTGGGGTTGATAAAAAATGAAGGAGCAGTTCAAGGAATAAGGATAGTAGTAGGTTGTTGTACTTAATATATTTGAAGAACTTGTAAGAGAAATTGAATTTAAAATGAAAAAGACAGAATCCTTTCTCCAGAGGGGATCCCAGAAGTAATTAAGCCTGAATGCCCTAAGGTATCCATGATATATAATGAATTAACTTCCCTCCTATGAATCTAGGTTGATACTAGATCTTTAGAGAATTGGAAGAATTGAGAAAAAAGTCATTCATATTTTTTGTGTTCTGTAGTTTCAAATTAGGATCCAGAGTTAAGAAAGGCCAGGTCTTTAAAACTTTGGAATTTTTATAGGTTTTTATAACTTTCTATTTTTCATTTTGATGAGATCAGGATGAGAAAAGCCAGTAACTAGTGGTCTGAGGTTCTGGGCAAAATCCTATCTAAAGAACCTACATCTCTAGAATAGCATGGCATTTTTCCTGAGTCAGATTTAATTAGCACATGGATCCTTGATTATTTCCAAATAGGTAGATACTGTAATAGAGTTCTAACTGAAGGTGTGACCAGAGAGAAAAAAATGGTGTAGTGGGAGGTGGGACAACTTAGGAGATCTCTGGTTGGAATGGACAATACATGGTAACTGCATGTGGGAAAACTAGAGAACAAAGGCCATCAGGAGGAGATGGCCACAGAAACCACCATTGGCAGAGAAAGGAAATAAGATGCTCTCACTGTCATGAAACTGACAAGCGTCTGCATATTTCCTAGGGTTTCAGGGAAAGCAAGTTAGGCCAACATCTGACCACTGTTTATTATTCCAAGATGAGACAGCACTCCAGTTAAGACCACGGTGTTACCATCAGTGTGGGTTGGGATATTAGATGTGTGTTCTTCCTAAATCTTTCTAAGCCTTTCACTCTCACCTCTAAAGAGAACGTCAAAATGATAGAGCTTCCTAGGGTTACTGTAAGGAATAAATGAGATAACTTCGCATTAGGACTGTGGCTGTGAGCTATGACAACATGAAAGCCTAATCACACATTATTTATATTCAAATTCAGCAAACATTTATGAGCAATTACTATGGGCCGGGCTCTTTGCTAGGCTATTTTCCATATATTATATAGTTCACTTAATATCCATAAAAACAAATCATTTAATATGTATTAAAGTTATAGATATACAATATTAAAACGAGAGCAGCGAAACCCCTGCAGGCACTGAGGAACACTTTAAATTTTTCTAACCATTCCCCATTTCCTGGCAGTGATTTGTTAGATAGCTCAAGAACATAATGGTCCAGGCATCTGTAGAATTTCTTATTCCTCTATTTAGCACAGTCTCTGTGGTTAGTTGTGCATACCAAGCCACAGATACTACACGATCAGTGATGTAAGACTTGACAAGGATGATTTTTCAAATAGTAACATATTTTGGTCATATAGGCCAACTATAAAAATCAAAACCAAGTGACTTGATCACATATAACCAACATTGTTGAATCCTACAGGTTCATGAGCCCTGTGATGAGCTGTGGTGGTAGGCACCCCAACAGCAGCAGTCCCCACTATCTTCACTCACTGAGAGTGGGCAATCGTCTCGTACAATCCATGACTGTGTTGGCATTGGCCATCTTTTCATACTAACTCTGTCGTAATGTCAATTCCTGTTTTGTTTTCCTTAAACTTCTTTCTGTAGCCTAACCAGAGAGCTGCTAAGGTATCATGACAGAAGCACTGTGATTTAGTGAACACTCTGTGGCAGCAAGAGAGAGCCTGGGGGTGAACTCCACATCTCAGAAAACTCGCATGGTAAGACTTAAAAACTTATCGAGAAGGCTAAGAAATAGATGGGAAGCCTTGGTTTGTTGACAACTGAAGTCAGAAACAAATATGGGAACTACAGATCCATGCAGTGATAGGAATACTCATACACTAATAATTTAAAAAGAAAGCCAGCTCCATTTCTCATCTATTAATGAGCTACGACCTAAGGATAATTCATTTTCCATAACATTCCTCTAATTTTTTTTAACATAACTGCCTGAGCCTTAACTGAGGCCCGAAACCAATATATACAGCTTGACAGTGGAAAATTGCAATTATCCTACCATCTGTACTTGTCTTTTACTGTAGAGAGATGACACTTTATTTCCATGACTCTGATGTTACCAAAGGGAAGCTGTGGCTTCCTAGGTAGAGAAATCTACCTTATTGCACTCAGCAACAAAAACCAGGGCGATCTGCATGTCTTATTCTTTTAACACTGTGATTTTTACCAGTCTGTCTCTCGCTCCCCTAGGATGCAACAAATACATCTACAAGATATTTATCAGTCTTAAAAGCCCCGTTTACTTGGTGGCTATTTCGTATTTGCCCAGAGGAAGAATCAGTGCTGATACAAACAGAATCATTCATGAAAAGAGTAAGTCCCACACTCATAATTTAGGCACCTGCCATTTAAAACATCACTGGTAATGATTCACAGGGCACTGCAGCAAAGGGTGCACTCGGAGGATGCAGATCACAACATCAAAGTAAGCCTAAGTATTTCTTATAATTTTCAGGTGCTATCCCGGCCTCTGAAATGACATCTCCTGAAAAATTATTGGTGTTTTTGACAATGAACAAGTTTTGAAAAATAAAGACTAACAGTGCAACACACCCACAGCAATTATAAAGTGCTGCTTGTGATGGGAGTTGCCTGCAGAGGAGTATGTTTTGATTACAGCAGTAAGAAAATGATTTTTTTTAAAGTGACCTTTTTTTTGGCCAACCTTTTAGTAGTGAAGAACAACAAAACCTCTAAGAATGTATTCAAACATCTTCCTTCTGTAAAGCTAACATCTCTTGCCACTGTTCTCTCCAGGTGCTCAGCAGGTATTATCGGCTGTGAGATACCACCTAAACGGAAGTAGGACTCTTCCTACCATTAAAGGAATAAAAACCAAATCACAAGAGACTATGGTGTGTACTTGTCCCTCTTAATCATTATTTAGGAAATAAGAGAGAAGCAGTCTGGCCCCAAGTAGTCATGACAGGTGGCTGGGATGTTCCTAAAATGATGAGTTATAGATGGCACTGATGTGCCATAGTGACGAGGAAGAGAAGCTGAAAGATTTGAAGGGCTGAAGTGCCCATTTTGTTCTCTTAGACTTTCCTGCCTGTAGCACACAGCCCCACACTTGGGGCTTCCTTTAGCCTGTGGAT
>NW_006292696.1:5921001-5925875 GCF_000327345.1 Myotis davidii | reverse complement strand
AATGTATGGAAATATGTGTGTTTTGTACCTTTAGCATCAATTTTATCTCTTCCAACTGGTCTGACCTGCTCCCCTCATGGCCTCATATTGCACAGTTGCGCAAGCCATCTTCCACATGATAGAATACTTAATACGTGGTTGATATAAACAATCTATACACCTCAATAAAAGAGAAATTTATCTTTATCTTCCCACCTGAGATGCTCTTATAGAATCTTTGAGTCACAAGGATCCTAAGAGAACATTCATTCATTCATTCAAAAAATGCTTTCCTTCCATATGACAACACAACTCTAGGACCTAGGGATACAGTGGTAAACCAAGCAAATAATATTAACAAATGTCAATAGTAATCAATTATTAATAGTGAAATTTTGTATAGTGCTTTATACTCAAGGCACTGCTCTATAAAAAGTCAAATTCACATAATAAGCTTATATAATTATATAAAATAAATGAACCCTATGATCCTATAATGAGTTTGAGTCAGTGCTATTATTATGCCCATTTTACAGATGAGGAAAGTGAGGCACAGAAAAGGTCAAGTAATTTGTTCAAGATAACAAAGCTAGTAAATACTGGAGCCAGGATTTGAGCAGGAAGTTGATGTTCCAAAGCCTGTTCTTCAAGATTAATTAGTAACTGTCTTTCTCCTAGTATGTCACTGTCATTATGGGGATTATATGGTAATTGGATAAGCAAAACAGTTAGGTATAGAAATATTTAATGGTGTACTATATACATACATATACTATACAAATAGAAATTAATATAACCGGTAGTTAATATGTAATATACTACAGTGACAAAAAATAAAGCTACTAAGGAATATATGTTTTTATGGGTGGTCAGGGAAGGTCTCCATGAGGAATTGCCATTTAAACAGAACCTAGATGAAGCTAGGCCAGGTTTTCATATAGTCTGTTGGTTCTCAAACTGTGGTATGTGGACACCCCCGCCCCACCGTCCCCTCTGCGACCCCGCTCCAGGGTCCCAGCATCTGTGCCTGGTGACAGAGAGACAGGGTGGATAAGGCAATAGGCTAACCCCTCCCCCGCCTTACTTCAGTCCCCAACCAGAGCACCTCAGTTTCCATCTGGTCCCAATTTTGGGGTCAGGTCCTAAGTAAAATGTGACTTTAAACAATTCCACGGCTTAAAAAAAAAAGAGTTGTAGACTGGTCACGTCCAACCTCTTTAGTTCACAGATAAAGAAACTGAGAAGAGGAATGACATGGTAAGGGCTCACTGCTGATCATGTCAGCACTGACAGTAAAAAGAGAAGTCGGGTTCCATAGCTTTGAATCTAGTGTACTTTCTAGATGCCAAACTCCAGCTGTAACGCTCCTCCCGCTCAGGGCATCGCATGAATCTCTGGAGCGCAGAGAGAGCAGGTTTCATCCCAGAGACTGGGTTTCTTAGTTTGGAGACTTGGTCCCAAACTCCAGGCTTAGCAAGAGTAACTGCCAGACGCTCTGCCCTGTCCCTTGTATTCAATTAAACTGCCACCACCTCTGCCTCCTGTTCAGATTTATAGTTTCCTTAACCCAGTATATCCTTTCTTACTGTGTTACTGCACATACTTCTTTTAAGTTACTTCAAATCCTTTGTGTGAATGTGTATGCGCTCGGGGGTTAGGGGGAGAGAATTTGCCATGTGGGTTTGGCATGAACGCACATTTCTGCGTCTTCAAATAAATGAGACACCAGTCATGGACTTTTGGACACTATGACATGACAGGCAACATGAATGGATCTGGAGTAGCCTACCTGCCTGCTGGCCCTCGAATCATACAATTAAACATTCTCAGCCTCATCTGAAGTTCGGACCTCTTTCTATGGAAACCGGCTGCTGTAATTATACCTGGGATCTGACCAAAGCTCTTGGCAACTCTCACATTTCCGGCACGACCATCATTTAAGAAAAGCACACCTGCTTGGTTGCTTTTAAAGTAAACGAAGAACAAAATCCTCATCGGCCAACTTTAATTCTACAGCAACCTAAAGCCTCTGATTAACTATCTGTTTCCCAGGATAAACAAACCAACCCACCATCGTATTAAATGTGGAGCTATTCAAACTTTGCGTATCTGTTTAAAGACGAGGAAGCAGCCGGTTCCCGCTCTCGTCCACAATAAATCACGACAAGTAGAACCGGAGATACATTTTGGGAACGGCAATCAGCTCCCCAGTACAGATGGGCTTCTAGGTGGCCCTTCCAATTTTTAATAATCTCCATAATTTATGTGTGAGCAAAGGAAGGCAAAGATGCCTACTGCACCCCTCTGACTTAGTACAAATCACTTTTATTTACTCAGGCAATACTTCACGGTCCAGTTAACTTCTTAATTAAAGACAGCAAGATGTTCATGTTCCATGCAAGTGGCACGGAAAATACTGTTTTGTGTGCAATATGTTCAGCTGGGAGTTGAAGCTGTTTCGCTTACTGGGGACAAGCCACCGCAGCCTTCATTTGGTTTCTAAACTAACCAGAGAGACGGCTCTACGCATCGCAACTAAATCATCGTCAGCAGAGCCTGTTCAGGCAAGGCTTATGCTTGTCTGCCATTCCATATCACTTTATTTTTCTCCCCCCGTCAGGCAGAGCAAGCCAATTCCACAGTTTCACCTTCTGTTACTTGTCTGCCTCCTCCCTGTTCGTGATCTGTTTTGTTGTCACTGAGCTTACTACTATTTCAAACTCACATGATTCAGACCACGAGGAGAAATGGAGGCAAAGGAGAGAGAAACAAGAAGGGAGGAACAGGGAGCCACGAGCGACTAGAATCCTAAGAAGTCAACCTAATTTCTGGCCTTCTGCATGATGAGATACACACATCCTCATCCTCACAAACCAGGAGCTGCGTCCTCAGGGAACCTCAAGGGCTCATTACAGAAACGAGTGAAGAGGCTGGGACGGAGACAATAGTGACTAGGGGAGACTGTGGCAAACTGCAGAACAGATGCCCTCCCATAGAGGCAGCTGCTACTTGGCTCATCTTTAGGAAGATCAAACCACTTTGCCAGGGTTTCTGATTTTTTCATGAGACTCAGAAAATGTAGATTTTTTAAAAAAAGTCAAATCTCTAGGTATTAAAACATCAGAAACAAATTCATGTTAAAAGAAAACACTGTGAACTAACTATACTTCTGTCGTAAGCCTTCATATCAATAGTTCACTCAATAGTTCATAAGGCAGGTCACAGACTACTTCATTTCAGCCTCACAATGAATCTGTGAAGCTGAGATATCCTCTCAGTGATTGGATCAGACATGATTAAGCTCCGTCTGGTATCATCCACTGTTGTTTCCAGTTCCTTCTTAGAGCTGGTCTTTGGATGTGATGGTAGAATAGTTCATTTAGAGTGTGTCCTCTTCAATCTAATTTCTGAGTGGCATGAAGTCCCGCGGCTTTCTTTCTACTCCCAGATGGAGGTTTTTATAGAGATAAACACTTTCTTATCAACTTATCTTCCAAAGTGGTTACTATCATCCGAATCAATGTGCTGTGACTTTACCAGGGTTGCAACCTTCAATAATGAAATCAGATACAGTATTGAACATTGCAGGGATTGCTGACCCAATCTAATTCATCTCGGATCAATGGAACACAAAACCAAAATGAAGTCAAGTGTTGCTTCACTAGCTATCCTTACTTAGCGGGGTTGAGTAACCTTGTTCAACTGGACACTGGGAAAAGAAGGAGGCGCCCCATAAAATAGAAGCAGCTATGACCTATGGAGAAATGGTGCTGCAGTTCAGCCTTCGGTGAAGAGTCTTCCAGAGGCAGTCTGTAAGCAACGGTTAGGTACATCAGGAAGAACCAATGAGCCGCGGATGCCGGGTGGAGAATGGAAAGCTGCTCTGTGTGACGTTCACGTGACCATCGTGTGAGGTTATGATTAATAAGTATGGCAAATTCTATTGACTGCCTGCCCAACAGTCATTCCCAAGACCTTCTTTGCTATCAGGACCCCAATTTTGCTAAGCTGGCAATTATCTCTGTGCTTGAGGGAAGGGAAGCCCTATACACTAAGTCATCAGCTTCTAGTTTATTCTTTTGCCTTTCTGATCCAACATACCGTATTTTTCCTTGTATAAGATGCCTCTGTGTATAAGACGCCCCCCACTTTTCCAACCCCAAATTAAGAAATCAAGATTTTAAACATAAAACAGAACACATTGTTATTTAGTAATTAGGGGCCTAGTGCACGAATTCGTGCACCTTGAAAGGAACTATGGGCCGTGAGGCTGACGTGAGCACAAGGGCAGGTCTTGTCCCATTCTCTGTGCCCCTGCCTGGCCCCTCCTGCTGCAGCCTCCATTCCCTTGTCTGCTGGCAGCCCCACTCCCACCACTGCCATTCCTACACGCTGACAGTGCCGGCCCCACTGGCACCCATTGACGGTGTGGAGCTATTGGGGCTGGTGCTAGCAGTGGGTGTGAGTGGCTGCTGCCCGATTGCCCTTCAGGAGCAGGGGGAGGTGGAGAAGCCCTGAGGGGTGATTGGGGCCGGCAGCTGCCACTCACACCCACTGATAGAACGAAGCAATTGGGGCTGGCACCGGGCACTGGCAGTGGGTGCGAGCAGGGCTGGCACCAGTAGCAGGTGTGAGTGCCCGGGGGGGACCACAGCACACGAGAGCAAAGCATTTTCAGTAGCCACCAGAGGCTCAGCCCGATGACAGTGACTGGCGCTTGACGGTGTGGAGCTATTGGGGCTGGTGCTAGCAGTGGGTGTGAGTGGCTGCTGCCCGAATGCCCTTCAGGAGCAGGGGGAGGTGGAGAAGCCCTGAGGGGTGATTGGGGCCGGCAGCTGCCACTCACACCCACTGATAGAACCAAGCAATTGGGGCTGGCACCGGGCACTGGCAGT
>NW_006292696.1:5913812-5919505 GCF_000327345.1 Myotis davidii | reverse complement strand
CCCATAAAATCAACAATGTTCATTTCGCTTGCAAACATTCTTGCCTGACATTGAGTAAGTTTGGTTGACACACATAAGCCACTCTGGAGCGGCTCCATAATCCAAGTCTTCAGCCTCTGCTCCAAGTTTGCCCATTTTGCTAGTTTTCCTCTTAAGGCCTTCCTCTTTTTTGGCATCTTAAGAAGCTGTTCTTCCTGTTTAGTGGGAGGAGGTCCAAATCATCTCTCTGCAGCTCTATTTTCATGCTCTTGTGCATAGCTGATTATATTCAGTTTGAATTTTGCAGAATGAAACAATTGCTTACCATTATTTAACTTTTATTTTTTGACATCTTTATGGGCTCAGAATGCTCCGGTATCTGTTGCTTCTGTGCACTCTTCACCTCCACCTCCAATTATGGCATCAGCTGATGTCATTAACAGTAAGGCTCGTGATTGGAGGAAGCCTGTTCGACAAGGTATGGGCAGCTACACACCCACGAGGCTCCCTTCTCGGCCTGACTTCCATGTATAAGACGCCTCTCAATGTTCAGTCTCACGATTTTAGAAAAAAATAGCGTCTTATACACGGAAAAATACGGTATATATTTTCACTTTTTGTGACAACTCAAAGAAAGACTAATGCCACTGTTGTTGTCATGTCTAATATGTTATCCTCTATTTCTATCTCTGTGGTCATCCAGAAGAAAAACAGTCACGGTCTATGCCCTGAGCCACTTCGAATCTCTCTCCTCAGCCAAACCAAGACACAGCCCAATCGCAGGCAAAAACAATCTTATTCTTCTTTAAGTTGCAAAATAAATCAATGGTTAAAAATGATCTTGATAAAATGGCATACACAATTTATTATTAAACTTACTTAGGTTTGCAAATTGTCTGATTTCATTTATTGAAGTTCTAAGATATGCAAGAGAATGTAAAGGACAGAAAGTAGATGGGTGGTTGCTTGCGGACAGGGTTGGGGAAGTAGGGAGGGTGCCATAGGATGAAGGCATGGAGGAACTCTTAGAGGTGACACACGTTCATTGTCTTGATTGTGGTGATAGTGTCACAAGTATATACATATGTGAGTACTTATCGAATTGCACCCTTACATATGTACAGTTTATTCTTCATCAGTCATACCTCAAAAAGGCTCTTAAACTCTTAAATATTATTTAGCTATACAATTTTTACTGTTAAATATTATTTGGAGGAAAAAGTACAGAATAGCGTGAAAAGTATGGTTTTGTTAAAATAAATATGGGGGGTCTCTAAAATGTACATATACCCTTTGAATAATTATAAAGGCAGTGTTTATTAAAATACATTTCATTTTCAAAATTGAGCTATCCGCTGTTAAAGTGTGTATACATTTTTTAGGGACGCCCTGCATACTCATGATAGATGGCTGGAGAAAATACAATAAATTGTTAGCAGAATCATCTCCCGAACCTCCTTGTTACAGTTCCATTCCATTACCCCTTCTAGGATATAGTTTCCTCAAAGACAACGGATACGTTTACAATACTCTTGGTACTTTAAGTGCCCAAGCCAGTATACTGTGAGTTCCAGTTAAATTTAATAACCATTCTGTACATAAGCTGATTTGTTCTTTTTGATGATTTTAACATCATGGCTTCCTCTCTTTCACTAGGTACACAAGGAAATACATTTGTTGGCAATTCAACAATTGCACTCAGTTTAGTACAACTCAGTAGTTTACATAGCATTCAGATATAATTACCCACTGCATCAAGTTGCTGAATTTCATTAATTACCCTAATCAATGCACATGAAGCAAATGATGCTTTGGGGAACTTTCCCGCTGCTCTTTGCTTGCAGGTGGATGCGGATCAATCCAGGCAAAGCAAATGTATTAATAATCCCTTCCAACCAGCAAATTCCACCACCCACCAGGAAACAAAAAATATAAACCAGAGAAACAAAAAACAACCAAAAAAACCACTCCTAAACGAAAGTTAATTTTGATAATTTCGGTTAATAGAAGCCCAGATATCTAGGAATCGCTTCTATCATGGCAAAAGAAGAAGAGTGAGAGAAAAAACATAGGAATGGGACGGTGGTTAACAGCAAAGCTTCAGAATATATGTCTGAGTGGGAATCCTTGCTCTGCTACTTCAGAACTGTGTGGCGTGGGTCACACTCCGTTTCCAAACTTCAGTTCTTTAATTGAGCTGTGATTACACTCAAGACTTTAGACTCGAATGCATCTCATTGCCTGTATCATCACCCCTATGCCACTCTTTATACGCAGCTGATGGCAAGATAGATTTCCCCAGATTTGGATTCCCAAGGAACAATAATTCTTTCTCTCAGCAGAAACTTACCGGTCGGGACTGGATTTCTTTGGCATAGAGAGGTTGCAAGAATTCTGAGTCTCCTTCTAGCTTTAGACCTTTTTCTGTGATTCTCAAGTTTCCCATTCCATCCTGAAATAGAGGCACAGAGATAACAAGAAAATGCAATTAGTCAAACTTTCAAAATATCTCAGGCTTTCGTGTTAAAACAAAGCGATTGCCCTCCTTTTTAAAAAGAGAGAGTAGAGCCCTAACCGGTTTGGCTCAGTGGATAGAGCATCAGCCTGCAGACTCAAGGGTTGCAGGTTCGATTCCGGCCAAGGGCATGTACCTTGGTTGTGGGCACATACCCAGTAGGAGGTGTGCAGGAAGCAGCTGATCGATGTTTCTCTCTCATCGATGTTTCTAACTCTCTATCCCTCTCCCTTCCTCTTTGTAAAAATAAAAAAATCAATAAAATATATTTAAAAAAAAATAAAAGAGAGAGTAGAATGAGGGGTAGTTGGGACCAAACAAATACATAAAATACCAGAAGGCACTGTTCAATGCAATTATGCATACTGTCCTCTTTGCTCACTTATGCTAAGAAAATTATATTCTGAGCAATCTGTAATGCCCCTCAGTCATTCACTTGCCTAGATGAAGGGGGTCCTTTTTGCTAGGCAAGGCAGTGCAGAAAGAATGGAGGCAGGGGGTGAATGGGAAGAGAGAAGAGATGATTCCTTACGCTAAAATCAGAGACCCTTTTTTTTCTAAAACTCTATGCAGAAATCACAAACTGGCAGTCTGTTGGTCAAATCCAGGATGTATTTGGCTCACAACACATTTAGGAAGTCAGATTAGTTACTGACATTTTTCCTAATAGTTTATTCTAGAAATATTTAAATATAGACAAAAGTATACAAGCTGAAGACTCAATTTAAGAAAATAAAGCATACACACACACATACTAGTACATACACATACATACATATACGCTTTAAAAAATTATTCCTCTATTTTGACATAATGACATTAGAAAACTGAATGATTTGAATAAAAAAAATCCAGGTTGTTCAGCTACTCGTAAAAAAATGGGATTCCCGGCAAGTCTCAGCCTGTCTTCTACCATCAGCTGGACTTCAGCAGCAGCCACCTGCCTGAACCACGCTCCAGCCCATTTCACTCACTCTGCCCACACCCCTGCAGTTTCTCACTGGAATCTCCCTGGCACTGCCATGCACTCTGTACCTCGTCACATTCAGCACTGACACCACGTGGGGGAGGGGGCGTGGGGTATGGCCAAGCAGAATGAGCACTTTCCCCCCCTCGCTTCATAACAGCAGTTCAACCTGTGGCTGGGAACCCATCTCTCAGGTAATATTGCTTTTTCCTGGATAGGATGCCATCTGTATGTTTCTATTTTGAGTTCTTGTGGGGGCAACTCTGCCAAGAGGGCCCCAGACTGGGCATTCAAAGCCAGTGTGAAAGGCCACTGACTGAAGGGCATGTTCATATCACACCAGCAGCAGGTAAGAACCCGCAACAAAAAAGAGAAAATGAAGAGCTATTTCTGGAAAGCCTACTTGTGCATATAGCAGTCTCTGGGTATCTGTGGGGGATTGGTCACAGGAACCCCTGCCCTCCATGGATACCAAAATCCACGCTCAAGTCCCTTATAAAAATGGAATAGTATTTGCATATAATCTATGCTCATCCTTCTGTATACTTTAAGCCATTTCCAGATTTCTTATAATGCCTGATACAATATAAATGCTATGTAAATAACTGTTAGACTTTAATAGTTGTTATGCTTAGGGAATAGTGGCAAGAAAAAGTCTGTACCTGTTCAACACGACCCGTCATGGTAGGCCTAACTACATAGTACATGTCGGTAACAATGTAACATTTCCCCACATATTTTTGATCCATGGAAAATTGAATCTGCAAATGCAGAATCCGCAGATATGGAAGGCCGGCTGTAATTGTGTGCTGTGAGCCATGGAGAGTCACAAAAACATTAAGTCCCTTTCCGTTCTGGCCTCTGAGACTGTACCACAGGTGGCACACAGCCAAAGGGGAACAGCAAGGAAGGAACCAGAATGACTAAAGTTTGAGAAACATTCATCTCATCAGTCAATTAACTCCTTTGCAATAGTAACTTCCCTTTGCTTAAATACCTGACTTGTTAGAAAACTCACTATAAATTTGACGAATCTATCATTTCTCCTACCTACAGTATCTTCCTATTATTATTCATCATCACTTCATTTTTCCAGTTTCCCTCCCAGTCCTTAGTTCTGCCTAAAGGCATGTGGTGGGAAAGGCCTTCAGTGTGATTTTTTTTGGCCTGTATTTTGAGAATATAACACAAAGCAGATTAGAATAGCCAACTGATGTGGTCCCCGTTAGAGTCTCCTTTATGGCTCTGTAACTATCGGACTGGATTTGATACACATCAAAACAGCTTGAGAACAGCCTCATTGAAATCATTTCACCTTTAACTGCCTAAGGACCTGAGGAGCATTATGCTAAGCAAAATAAGCCAGTCAGAGAAAGCCAAGTATCACATGATCTCGCTCATATGTGGAACCTAATGAACAAAATAAACTGCTGAATGAAATAGATCCAGAGACCTAGAAGCATGGAACACTGTTGAATAAAGATTTTTTTAAGCTGAGGTTATTGCTAAGGTAGGTGCTTTAGGACAGTTTTGAAGCAAAACTTCCCTCCCAGTAAGATGAATTTAGAAGATCTACAGTTATTTCTAAAGAAATTAGAAAGAAGTAGACCATCCCTCCTCCCCCACTAATGGTAAAACTTCAATATTCTTAAAGACAAGCATGAGAATTCTAGCAGCTGGGTGGCTGGGCTTGGACGGAGCCAGCACTGTCCAGTGAATGCTCCCCAAGTCCGTAAAGTGCCCTGGGACAGAAGTGAGAGATAGGTTCCCACTGCTATCTTGGTGAGGGCAGGGCCTCTGCGGTCCTACCCATCAGAGCATCACCAGTGCCTCCCCCAGGCCTGGCACATAGGAGTTTCACAAACACATGAGCAAATCACATTATCTTCCCAGTCCATTTCAGGGTGGCCCCTGTAAGGTCCTTCAGGCGAGATAGGGCCTGAGGACAAGGGCAGGGGGTTAGAAATGGAGAATCTCTCTCTGGGCTAGTCCAAGGATGATGGCATTTTCTCTTTATTCTTTGATCTGGTCCAGACTGGATGCTCAAGTATGTCAAATGGACAATTTTCTGTAAAGTGATTTTAGAGTGGCAGGACAAGAGACTGAAATATTAATTTGTTTCCTTCTTCATATCACTCATGCCAAACCTTGGCCCTTTTCATCACCATTTCAAACAGATTCCCAGGCTTTGTAATCACACGACAGAGATTTCAAGAGCAAAGCAGCTGAAAG
>NW_006292696.1:5894148-5913731 GCF_000327345.1 Myotis davidii | reverse complement strand
ATTACCTATTGGTCCAGGTAACTCTGACTGAATGGATTGTGCTAGGTGTGCTGGGAAGGGAGGCAAGAAGAAGAGAAGACTTTTCCCAGCTGGGGGTGGACAAGAGGTCTGTGATTGCCATGAGTTCTATAGACCACTTTGCCCCCCGTATCCACAGGAGGGGTTAGGACCTCAGAGGGAAGTGGGCTCCAGACAGTCCAAGGTTTCCCTCCTCCAGGAATAGCAGAGAGGTCTCTTCTCTAGACCTAAAGGGACCATGTGGGTCGGGCCATAATTCTCTCAGCCAGCGCCAATGAGAAACAGTGACTGGTGGGCCCAGGAGCCAAGCACAGGACAAAGCACTGGGGCATCCTGAAGATCCTAGCGACGTGGAGTGGAATGCCCTGCTGGGCCTTGTGGGAGGGGGCTGGGACTCGGGATTGCATTGATTTGAAGAGAGTACTATTTCGTGCTCCCCGGAATTTCCTGCTCCATCAGCATGAACAGGTTTTTAATCCCGTCAGCACATTTTCAAGCTGGAAGAAATGCCAAGTCCTATTTCAGTCAGCAGGTCCCGAGGCTCTCTCCGGCCGGAGCACTTTTACTGGCCGGCGCTCCTTAGTGCGGATTAAAGCAATTTTATCTAGACACAGATTGTTTCTGAAGGTAAGCTTCATGAGGGGTAGGGTTTTTGTCCGCAGTAGTTTCAGTTTCCAAAACATTGCCTAGCTCAGAGTATGCAATCAGCAAATACTTGCCACGGGATAGAATTGCTTCCTTCTGAGTGCTGCATGTTGGAAGTTATTGTGGGGATTATAAGAATGATAAGACCTAGGCCTATCCCTGGGGTAGATTCCACTATATTAGAGCATGCATTCTCAACTAGTGCGACACAGTGTTCCCAAAGGGGGGAACACTGGTGACTGGGGGGATGTGAACACCTGTGCAGTAAGCTCCCTGACATTGGTCTTAGCAATGTTTTCTTAGATTTGACTCCAAAGGCAAAAATGAGCAAATGGAATTACATCAAACTAAAAAGCTTTTACACAGTGAAGGAAACCATCAACAAAATTAAATAGGAGATGATATTTGCAAATCATATATCCGATAAGGGGTTAATATCCAAAATATATGAAGAAGTCCTATAATTCAATAACAGAAAGAAACAATTCAATTGAAAAATGGGCAGAGGATCTGAATAGTAGACATGTTTCCAAAGAAGACATATACATAGCCAGCAGCACATGAAAAGATGCACTTATATTTTATAACAGCTTATAAAGTTGCTTTTAACAATTTATAGAGCCAAGGCTATAGTATTGGAAGCATTCTGTATTTCCTGGTTGCCAGGAGCACTATATGGATGGGCATTCCTTGGTTTATACTTTTCCTGGGGGTGAACCAAAGAGGAGGGATTCCTCCCACGTACATGCACATAGGTAATGAGCCTAATTCTCTTTATTTCCAAATTGTTTTATTTCTCCTTGCCCTTTAGGGCATTCCTAGCAGTCCTTTGGAAACCACTTTTTCTCAGTCACTGGAACATACACACACTCCCTTGGGTACACTTGCTAAGAATATGAGTTCTGAAATCAGACTGCAAGGGTTAAATGCTGGCTCGACCACTTAACTTGTTGGTACCCTTTCTACAGCTCACTCTTCCTTAAATAATAAAGATAATTATATTTTCTAAATTTGAGGGATACATGAGACAGTCCATGTGTATCAGTCTAAAGAGGCTAGGTTATATAGCACAGTAACAACAACAACATTCTCAATGGCTTCAAACGAGTAGGATTCAATTCTTACCCAAGCTACGTGTGCGAGGAGGTTTAGCAGAGAAGTCAGCCTATAGGATGACACAGGAGTGATCATTTGAACACTTGGCTTCTCTCTGTGTCTTTGGAGACAACTAAGATTATATTTCCTCACTAATGAAAGTTTGGCCATGAGATATGCTGTGGCTGGGAACTGTGAGCATAAATGAACTAACTTGCAGCAGGTGCTACAGCAGCCCGGGTGTGCTTGCCTGGGCTCTCCTATTAGTCCTTCCCTCTATCTGATTGAAAGCTTCTCACAGACAAGGGCGGAATCTTCCGTGTCTTTTCTTCCCAACCACCTATCATAATCCCTGACAGAGCAGACAGACAGCCCAGAGTGACTGAGGGGAGGAAAAGTCTGCTGTCAGCCACAGAGAACCGCGAGTGCAGCTCCCAGATGGAGCCAAGTCTGCCTGGTGAGTCCACGCCCCCTGGGTACCACTCACCCAGACCAGAGGTGCTCTTGCTGGCCATTTGGGAAAACAGCCAGATCAACACGGGATGGCTGTGCACCTCTAGACGTCAATGCAAGATTAGCCTTAAAGAATGTTTGCGAGGAAATGTAAGCACGTCGCATGGAATCGTGAGAAAAGCATGGTTCTCAGGTGCCAGCCTCAACCTTCCGCTGGCTCCCAGTGTAAACCCGGACAAGCCTCGCTGCTCTCGTCTGCTTCCTCTCCCCCGAGAATGGCAGCTATGCAGCATAAACATGAAGGTCTTTTCCTCTTAAAGAAAGTCCTCTTCTACGATGCACAGGGATGGGATGTTCTTCAGACAACAAATTACAGCTGCGACAAGACACAGGGGCCCACAACCCAGAAATGCTGCAATTAGACAGTTTTTGCCCCCCCAAAAAAAACAAAACAAAAAAACGCCACAGCTCTTCAAAATCACTCCAAATGCACACCCGGATTCTGGGAGGATTTAGGCATAAGAACCAATGGTAGCAAGTGTTCTGAAACAGAAACTTGTAAGCAACCTTCAAAAAGAGACATCGGCGGAGAATTTATCGATTGTCGGGGCGGGAAGAAAATGAGAGATGGATACCAAAGTGCAACTAGTCGCATCCCCTGTCCCAGGTGAAAAATGTGATCTCCTGCGTCGCGAGCTTTTGTTGATAAAGGTGGGGGCTCATTTGTCTTTAGCCGACACCAAAGAAAACAAGTGAAATATGACCGGGCCTCTGCTGAGTGTTCGGATGAAATCCCTACAGTGGCCATCCTGCCGCTGGACGAGCAGTTCCTACCAGTGCAAAGCCTGATTAGCACGCGGGCCCGAGTGATATTAAAAACGCACGCTGTGAAAATCCCTCCCCAAATAGATTCTTTCTCTGGAGTAAAACACCAAGGGAGCTACCTGTCCTGTCTTCTCTCTGTTTTCATTAGGAAAAGTTGTCAGTTGTACACGGCAGTGTCTTTTATGAGACGGCGAGTTATAGCTTCAAAGGGCCCAGTGCCTCTCTGATGCTTGTGAGAAAGGTTTAGAGGGAGGAGTTCAGAAACAGGAAGGCTAGTACGTGGACTCCTGGCACTAGAGCCTTCTTACCTCTTAATTTGGCCCTTCTGTTCAAGTTTTGATGCCCAAATTGGCCTGCCAAAGCTTAGTATCAGATGTATTGCAGTCCTACAGACGTCTTGCCAGTTTCTACAATTACCTTGAGCCTTAAACAAAGGAGAAGCAGTAGTGATCCACAGGTAATATCTATTCCTGCTTTTCTGGCACATACCCCTGAGGCCTAATATTCTTCCCATGTTACATGCAAGGGTCCTTGAAACAGTGAGACAATGAATGCAGCACAGGGAACTACCAAACCCTCAGAAAATCCTGTCTGCTCAGTGAACAAAGGCATGTACTGTCTGTTTTTATTATTATTATTATTATTATTATTATTATTATTATTATTCAGCATTACACAGCCAGAGCTCTGAAGTACTACGAAGAATGAGGCAGCACCAGAAAGGAGAGGGTGAGGAGAGAGGGGAGGGTATACTTCAGGCAGGAGGAGCAAGAAGTTGTCTCGGCAGAAACCCAAAAGAAGTGAGGGAGTCACCATGGGAGATCCGGGGGAAGAGGAACTGAACCTGGAACATCGAGGAACACCGAGAAGAACTCTGTGTAAGATAGAGGGCAGTCGTAGATGAGTTCAGGATGGAAGGGACCAGACTTACAGAGCATCTTGGGGAAGTTTCTATGGCCTAGTCTGGATTTTTATTCTACATCTGAGCAGTGCCAATGGAGTATGTTAAGGATGGGCGTGATGGGAACTGGTTTACATTTTAATTTAGATAAATTCCAACAAGACTTCACAAGACTCCAAAACTTTGATGTGAATGACTACCTTAGAATTCATTCCAAAAGTAGTGTTCTAGTGAAAAGAATTTGATGATAATGGGTTCTACAATTTTGTTCAACTTAAATAATTATTTTGGAATGGATTTCCCACTTCCTCTGCCTAGCCAAATTCATAGAGCACAATGATCAAGACCATGAATTATGAAACCAAAACGACCCATTTTGGGGGACCAGGCGCCATCACTTACTAGTCATCAGACCTTCCTTGAACCTTTTATATCTATGAAATGGGGATTATGGTGCCCTTCTTTGAGGAGTGTGTGTGTATGTGTCTGTGTGTGCAAGCGCATGTGCATGAGCACCTTTGATCTGCTTAGCAGAGTGCCTGGCACATGCAAATACTCAATAGTGCCCTATACTGAACCATCCATCACCCCACCCCCCACATCCATCACCTTCTTCCTTCCTTTTCTGAATACCTTCTCTAATCTATGGCAGTCACACTCTGCCACACACTATTTAGCACTTCCTTGACTTGATGTGCTCTGAGAGGCTTGTGCTGGAGGAAGGAGAAATAGGGTCAATGACAGAGCTGCCAATGTCAAGAGGATGCGCAAGCGGGAGATAAGGGCAGGTATGAAGAAGCAAAAAGGAGTCTGCCACTAAATTTGTCTCAGACAGTTTCTAAGAGAAAGTAAAGGGATTAGAACTCACCCGATATCTTAAAGCTAGCAATTCAGGAGAAAGGAAAGGAGAAGGGCTGTCTTAGGGTTTGTAAAAAATTAAGACTGCCTTCCTCTCTGCAAAAGATAGCACTTTAATGATTTTAACTGCATATAATCAAATAATCAAATATTAAAAGACTGAAACTGGTTAAAAGGATTCCATTTACCTTTTATTCTCATTTAATTTGTATGCCAGATATTACCCACACCCTCCATCCATCCCTTAAGAAGGAGAACTTTAATAGTCTGAAGAGTTTAAGAGGCTCAGAAGTGGGGAAATTCTCTGGGCAAGAAGAACAGACAGCATAGGAGATCAAGAAAATATAGCAAACCAAATCAAGTCACAACCATTTTTTAAGACTTTCTTTGGGATAGTAACTGTGGTGGTTAATTTCGTGTGTCAATGTGATTAGGCCATGCCGTGATCAGATATCTGGACAAACATTATTCTGGGTGTGTCGGTGAGAGCATTTCTGGATGAGGTTCACATTTGAACTGGTAGACGCTGTGAAGCAGATTGCCCTCCCTAATGTGGGTGGGCCTCATCCAATCAGTTGAAGGCCTGACTAGCACAAAAAGGCTGACCATCTCGTGAGTCAGGGGGAATTTTTCAGATTTGAACTGAATCATTGGTTCTTTCTAGTACCTCAGCCTGCGGTCTTTTGGACTAGAACTTAAATATCAGTGCTCTGCTTTCTCCAGCCTTAGGGCTCGGACTACAACTGCATCATCAGCATTGCCGAGTCTCCAGCTGGCTAGCTGCAGATTTTGAGACCGGTCAGCCTCCATAATCATATGAGGCAATTCCTTATAATAAATCTCTTTACAAACCCACACACACACACACACACACACACACATCCTATTGGTTCTGCTTCTCTGGAGAATGCTGACTAATTCAGTGGTAGAGAATTTTATCCCCACATTCAGTTTACAGAAAGAGAAGTAGATCAGAAAAGCAAGAGAGCATGACTTTGAATGAAAAGAAATATTCATAAAGTACTCTTCCACGTTACATAATCTCCACATTCGCCACTCACTCCTTACAGATGTGAACCAACCCTTCTCTGGGAGAGAACATGAGACTTTCTTAGCTTTGTTTGGGAAAATGGCCACCACTGTCATAGACTACTAGTCACTTCTGCTTCCCAGGAGAGGGAAACCCCATTATGTGACAGTATCAAGAGTTCTCAAGCACTAAGTTAAAACTTTCCCTTGGATCTCTGCCAGGAAAGGTGGCCAGGCTTAAGTTTACAATGTGGTCATGTAAGAATGAGCGATGTCACAACTACTAAGAGCTTAGAGCAGTGGTTCTCAACGTTCTGGCCCTTTAAATACAGTTCCTCATGTTGTGACCCAGCCATAAAATTATTTTCGTTGCTACTTTAGAACTGTAATGTTGCTACTGTTATGAATCGTAATGTAAATATCTGATATGCAGGATGGTCTTAGGCAACCCCTGTGAAAGGGTCATTCGACTGCCAAAGGAGTGGCGACCCACAGGTTGAGAACCGCTGGCTTAGCGTAATCTTCACCTTGCTGGCAATGGGGCTACCACAGATTCTGAGAAATTAACTGCTTACCACATGGGAACTTGTCAGGCAAGTTGGTAAGTAGGCAACTAGACGTTGGAAGTAGGGTGCTCCTTTTGGTTAAGTGTCTATTCCATGTGCTTACAGAAGGGTCTTGAGAGAGTTGCCTTTGTTTTATTAATGGCTCTCTCTGTATACTTTGTGTATAAGCCAGGCCTAGTGAGTGAGATTCACTTTCTTCTACAGTCTCTACAACACATGAATGTCAAAGAGGTTAACCAATAAGCAAGTCCCTCTCTTGGACTCAAAACATGGCAGAAAGAAAGAGATGCATAAAAGGAGAAGAAAGAACACAGAGCCCCTCGTTATGGCCGAGAAGACCTCAGGTTAACAAAAAATGCCCATCTGAGGGGCACCTCTGCTATTCAGGAATGTCAGACATACCTGTTACGGTAACAACTTTTTGCACGTGTAAAGCTCTTCCTATTAAAAAAGGAAAACTTGTCCCCAAAGGTTACATGGCACATCTTCCTCATTTACTAGCACTTTCCATTTGGGCTCCAATCCTATTATTCAGGAGATATGAACTGGCCAGTGGGAACATTTCCAGCTACAATATTTCAGAATTAAAATCTAATTTAACCAAGATGACCCCTAGAAATTACAAAGCTCAGGTAAAAGGAAACCCTTTATCATAAAGGGCCACACGTTTTTCATTCCACTGAGAGTGTGCTGGGAAACGTCGCCCATCATTTTTTATCATCTAAGCCACCTTTCTCATCACACAGTGCCTTCTAATGGGCAAGCAGTAAAAAGAACAGCATGTCAACTAACTGATATATGTGTGAGAATGAGCCCAGGTCCGGGAAACACAAAAAAAGTCATTTCAGAGTGGCTGAATAGCTTGAGAAAAGTCAGTTTAAGCAAGTAATTATACAATGAAGATATTAGCTTAGGGAATAACGCAATACTTTCAGGTTTAAAATTGTCTTTTTTCTTTCTTTTTCTTTTTTTTTTTACACAGAGCAGTGAAATAGCAGCTTTAGTATCAAAAAGACCCATTCCCATATGCCAGTTCTATTCTCTATTCCTTACGTGACCTTGCACAAGTCACTTAATATTTTGCACCTCTGCTGCCTCCTCTATCAAATACAAGTAAACTACCTAGGTGGATGGGTGTGAGTACTTAACATGTTTGTCACCTAGCATAGAAAGTGGCAAGCTGTGGGTGTTTTATAAATGTTCTGTCCTTTCTTTCAGTTAAAAGTTGAAAGAGATTTGGCCTTAGCATGCTCTGTCTTCTTACGGGAATAAAACGAAAACAAACAAATAAAAAAACCCCACCCTGCTCCTGTTAAAGGGAGAGATTCTTGAGGCTGGGCTTATTGCAGCTTTTCTCTCTCATAATAATGTCAGGTGCCAGAGAACGAGTTCTTCAGCGGATCCAGACGGAAGCCCACAGTTATTTCCCTGAGGTCCAGGCAGACACGCGGGAATCACCCAGTTAGTTTCTGTATATTGGAAAGACCTGATTTCCGAGTTGCCAGTTTCAGACGGCTGTAAGTCTTCACAGAGTTTCTTTCTGTTGCTGTAGATTTAAGCTTCAAATCCTGAAACACAGCATAGCCAGGCCGAGCAGGCGCCTGTAACAGGCATCAGGCAACTCCCTCTCTCACCTGGATTTAGCTCCAGTCTGGGTTATGGTGCGATGAGACTCGCTCTAAACTCTGTCCCAGAGTTAAGAATGTCAGCAGAGCTGCCTCAAAGCTGTCTCTAATCTCCAAGCTTTGCAAACTTGAGAAAGAGAAACTATCGCGAGCCACAGGGTTTTACTGAAAGTCAATACCTAGAATATTGTATCAATTATTTAGAAAACGGAAGTCACATCCAAACCAGACATTTTGAACACACTGGCTGGCCCGGCAGGTAGAGAAGAGTGCATCTTAGTCTAAATGGATGGAGCAGCATGCAGCTCACCTTTTCAGGGTCACAACCATACCCCTGACTCCCCACACGGCAAGTACGAGGTACCAGGCTGCTTCCGGAGCTCCTGCCCTCAGGCCAGGGGTTAGGAAATACAGAAGGAAGCCACATCTACCCCCAGATTGACTCCACTCACAAAGGAAGGAGTAGAACTCCTCGACTCCCTTCTCCTTTTGGTCGTTCGTGAACAAAGACAGAAAAGAGCAACGTGTGAAGAACCATGTGTGCAGCAGGAGTCAGTAAGCCTTTCAGATGACATCCTGTGTCACCTGCGATTTGTACGAGTCCCCTCTCTTCAACCTCAGGGAGAACGCCTTCCCTCGCCGTCAGACAGCTACGATTTGTTGTCTTCTAAAAATGCTGCAGTCTGACTCCTGTTAAATATCAAGCACGTGCAGAAGTAAAGGAACATTTCTGTCTAAGCCAAGCCCATGAACGTGTGGGCTCAGAGGAAGAACACACTCCATGCCAGCTACCCTGGCCTACTTCCTGGTCCTCCAACCACAGGTCCAGCGTCCAGGCCTTTATATCTGCTGTGTCCGCTCACTAAAATGCTCTTCCCCAAGCTCTCTGCTCAGATGGCTTCGTCACGTAATTCAGGTCTTTGCTCATATATTACCTCCTACGTGAAGCTTTCTCTGGCCACACTACCTAAGATAGCACCCCTTTCTCCATCTATGCAGGTGCTCTGCTCAATATCCAACAGCCCCCTCCTATGTACTTGAGGATGGTTGGTACCCCCTCTAAAACATGGCTCCACGGAGAGAGAGACACTGCTTTGTTTATTACTGGAACAATGCCTGACATATAGTGGGAGGTCAGTAAGTAAATAAAAAAATAAATGTGTTATCTTGGACAAATCACTAAAGCTGTCATTTTTTTATGCATACATAAAATAATGATACTGAACGCCTTTAAGTTTTGCAAAGAAGTGAAAACACTTTGAAAAGCTGCTTGATAAACCCTAAACTTCACAATTAGTAAATTGCTTTTGTCATCTTTATTGTTAACCAGCTCATCCATCACAGTGCCAGGTAGCAATGGATTTGAAAGCTTTGCCTTGATTTGTAAACTTGTCCAAGAGGGGGTGGACCTCTTGAAAGCAGTGATCATATTTTATTTTATTTTTCTTTAGGCCTGACTTAAAGTAGACACAATAAATTCTTGTCGACTGACAGATGGAGAAATGGATGGAAGAGTAAATAAGACGCGTTAGAGGAGATGTAAAAGGAACGGAGATGGGAATTAAGACAAACACTAGATGCGGTAACAGAGCAGCACCTAAAGGCTCCCAAATCAGGCACCCTGAAAAATATCTGGATGGAGCCCCAGGCCAGAGGTCTGGCCTGAATCACTGCTCAGAAATCACTAAAACTGTCATGGTTAATTACATGCTCATAAACTAGAGGTCGTACATGAGCCATGAATCCTCTGGGTTAAATGACAACAGAAACAAGGCCCTCAGGAGAGATGAGAATTCCTGTACCTAAGGGTATGGCCAGCCCAAGGCCTGAAGGCAATGGCAGGGGCATTTCGTTAGAGTGGAAATGAACATGCTGATGTAACTAGTTTATCAATGCACAGTCAGAAATGACACTGGGCTCAGTCCTGGGTGGGTCTGGGCACTGGAGATCTCTTTTGATAAAATGGCATATCCACTGAGCCAAACCGGTTAGGGCTCACATTTACTTTTTACATCTTATGACATTCATCCTATACTTGGGAGAGCCACTCATGCCAACAATTTATTATCTATGGTTCTGGTTCATGAAAACAGATGAGACCAGAATTAACTGAATGCATATCTAGATATAAAACTAAAGAATTTTAGAGCAATAGAGTGCCGTGGAAACCATGTAACCCAGCCTTGCCATTTAACAGAAGAAACTGGGGCTCAAGGCCCTGGGGTGACTTGCCCACAGTCACACAAGTATTAGTAGCAGGACTGAAGTCATGATGTAGGTCTCTGACTTCTTGCCCAGTGTTCTTTCCGTGTTACCTTTCTGTCATTACTGAATTATAACCCAATCAGTCAGACCTTTGAAGTGGCCATGGAACAGAACAATACAAAATATCAAGCAATGAATGAAAACAAGGTCCTTATCTTCCTCCAGAAATTTACGTCATCAGGAAGAATGTCCCAGATATACAAAAATAGCAACATTCCTTCAATTATTTAGAATTTATGTTTGAGCCAGAAGAACCCTTAGCAATCATTAAGTACAATTCCCTAATCTTATAGATGATGCAATGGATTTCATAGAGGTTACTTTCCCAGTACCACACAGCCATTTAAAATGAAGACCCATCTAGCTAATAAAATTGTTTTTACACTATTATATACAGGTCACCCAACTGTCTGGGTATATGGGTTGTGAAGATGCTTTGAAAAAAATTCTTTTTCATTCTAATCAAGTCAAATGGATCTTCGAGCAAAAAATGGAACAATGGAGGCCAAGGGCACCTAGCATCTAGGGAAAACACTCTAGAAGTGATGTAATTTTCTCTATAACCAAAAATCAATTCTATTTTTCATCCAACATGTGAAACATACTTAGGTCAGATGCAAGTTCCCAAGCCAGTGTTTAATATGGGGCCCAAGGAGCTGGATGAACTTGACCATGGCCTGATCGTGAGGCGACGACTTAATTAATTTTTGTTGGATGGATTGATGGATAAGTGGATGAACAGAGCCAATAGAAGGCATATGGCAGATATTAAAAGGAAAGAAAATGTATTTTACACTTATAGCACATCTTGATGCGGACAAGCCACATTTCAAGTTCTCCATAGCTTCACACGTGGCCTGTGGCTACGTTATTGGACAGTGCAGATTTAATCCTTTTCTACTCTTTCCTATTTTTCCAGAATTTTAATTTTTGAAAGCTTTTAGCAAGATCCCAAATCACTTTGATCACAGAGCGTACAGTGAGCTGCACAATCTTTTTCACCCCACAGCACTGGAATTTAATACTTGGTCCCGTGGGTTTGTTCTTGCCTACAAGATTGTTATTTCAGTGCCAGCAGCTGCACTGATTTCCCCAACTCAACATCTCAAGGTCAGGGATACGGGGTCCAGTGCATCATAGTCCTTCTACCCACTAGCAGCCTCTCTCTTTATCCATTGGTTACTGACCAGTACTGATAGGTTTTTTATTTTAAAGTCTTAGTTTAGTGCATTAGAATTAAGGATATGTAAACTTGCTACATGGAGCAAACTAAGCTACAGGTCCACAGTGGAATTTCAAACACCAATACTCTAGGAAAGAGAAAAATACTTATTTTTTGTTATGGAACTTTTCTATGTTTTGATATCATATTCATTATCCTAATCTTTTCCTTAACATTATAGAATCCATTCTATTATTATGTCCTCTATCTGTCCTATGACAAAGCCAATGTCCCGTGACATTTAGAGATGTGTTCAAACCATGCTCATGGGAAACTGCTAGTGGACTGGTTGGAATTAGCTCCCCGAGCCATTGTCTTGTTACTCTATGGCAGTGATGGCGAACCTTTTGAGCTCGGCGTGTCAGCATTTTGAAAAACCCTAACTTAACTCTGGTGCCGTGTCACATATAGAAATTCTTTGATATTTGCAACCATAGTAAAACAAAGACTTATATTTTTGATATTTATTTTATATATTTAAATGCCACTTAACAAAGAAAAATCCACCAAAAAAATGAGTTCGCGTGTCACCTCTGATGCTTCGCCATCACTGCTCTATGATGTTCCTCTCATCCAATTCTCAGAGAGTATTGTGTTCTTATACATGTACAGTGGGGCCTTGACTTATGAGTTTAATTCGTTCCCCAACTGAGCACGTTAAGGAGCTCGTTAAGGAACTCGTTACCTCAAATTACTCTGTCAAGTCAATGCAAAAAATCGGCCCAGAGACAGTTGGTATATCAAAAAACTTGTTAGTCGGGACACTTGTAAGTCAAGGCCCCACTGTATAGTGTTCTATAGGTATGGCTTTTGAAGGCAAAAAAATCTAAGTGTGAATATCTAATGGGCCTCTTAAAACTTTGAGCAACTTCGTTAATCTCCTGAGATTTAGCTCTCTGAATTTTCTAAGCACAACTGGTGTTCAGTAGTGGAAATTGCAAAGTAAGTAAAGTATCCAACACTATTCCTGGAAGAGAACAGAGTGTCAGAAAATGTTGATCCAGAGATTCTTAGAGAACTTGAATAAAATACTATTTTTTCCTACTATCTGTTCACTGTCTATGGGGTGAGTATTCTGGAGGACATACTTTGAGAAAAGCTGCATTATGCACCCAATGACACAGAAAATAAGTGAGTTACAGGTAAATTTTTACTGCTCATTTTACCTCCATAACTGTTAGTTCAGCTCATTAAAACAAAATTTAGATGAAGCATCTATGGCTGGGCTACCACTTTCTTTTTCTTTTTTTGGTTGCTCTTAAACTGTTGGTTGTAAGATTCTGAGCCCAGGTACTATGTAATCAGAGACACTTCCCCCGCAAAAAATACTTTTCAAGTTGTGAAATGCCCTGGGTTCTTGTACCAAGGGGTTTTTAACTGATGGAAATGACTGAGTGATGATATGGAGAGGCCAAAGCCATTGAAAGGAGAAATTATGATTTACTTTCCCTGAGGGAAGAGGGGGCACACCACTCCATGCAGGGCCAAATGGGGAGGCACCGGGCTTAGTCAGAGAGAAGGAGTAATGGGGGAGCCTAGACAAGAGACTTCATTGGGTGTTCCTCAGTAAGGCAGAATAAACAGTTTAGGATTGGCTAGTTTGAATAATTCTAGTAGACTTTGGGCTATAGGGCCGTCTTTAATTGTCTGGTAAGAGGCCCTGGGATGATTTAGGGCCAGGGGGAGGGGTGGGACTGGATGGGAAATGGGGTTGGTAAGTGAGGGGTAGAGAGGTTTAGAGAAGGAGATCGGTGAGGCAAGTGTAGAGAACACTGGCACCAATTACAATAGCACTAGCTAAGGAAGACTTCTCTGCCCCTTTTCCTCTTCTCCCTGGAATTTCTAAAATGAGACTGTCTCCGTGACTAACTGTACAGATGACTCTTCATTCTCTGAGAGTGACAAGGACAGGGAAAGCCCCTCTAGTGTGGTGTAGCCAGTGAGTTCTAATGGCTTATATTATGTTTGGGAGAATGACCTTGTTGTCTGAATACATCTTATGAGTCTCACTAGCTAAATGGACCGGTTCCACCACAGCATTATATGAAAACATATACACACTAAACAAATGTCGTATTATGTCGGTACCATTCTAGTCAATGGGGCTCAACAATACCAAAGGATTCCTTAAAAGTAAAAACAGAATATAGAAAGAACTGAGTCTAAAATGTTCTTTCCAACCACTTCTCAGTTCATTTAGCACTGACAATTGTATGGGTTTTCCTTTCTTTTTTTTCTACTTAAGTTCACTGCATTAACACTCCTCTAAAATCACTGTTGCTTGCAGTTCAAGGATATTGTGAGTTCCAACAAAGCTTCTTGTAAGCCCATAAAATATATTTCTGTAAAAAAAAAAATCCCTGTTGAATCACAGGGATTCAGGTTCAGGTTTGTTTTGGGACAAACCTGTTACTTAGAACTTAGATTGGTGATGTCAGCTGGTCTGGATGTGTATTTTGTTTTTAATATGTTTTTATTGATTTTAGAGAGAAAGGGAAGAGTGTGGGGGAGAGAGGGGAGAGAGAGAGAAACATTGATTGGCTGCCTCCTGAAGGGGATTAAGCCTGAAACCCCCGGCATGTGCCCTGACTGGGAACTGAACCAACGACCTCTTGGTTCACAGGGTGAGTCCAACCGAGTCACACCGGCCAGGCCTGGACATGCATTTTTAAAAGGAGAGGATTTAGTTTACTTACCAGGTGACACTTGATTAGGATTCCCAGCATCATCTTTATCACTAAAGCAGCCCGGATGGGTTCTCCCCTTAGGTGACAATCTTCCTCTACAACAACAATTCTGCGACAGAAGTTCGGGATTTACCACCCACTGTGTTTCGATCCCTCCGTGTGCAGCATTTGGCCACAGAAGCACTACCGTGGGCCCTATTTCCTTGAAAGCATTTTTCCTTTGTCCAGTACCAGATATGGTTCTTCTATGCCCTCACCTCAAAATTAATTTCAAATGCCTCCCTTTAAAAGTTTTAAACTTTAAGTCTGCTGATGGCCGTGTTTGAACATAAAGATTGCACTAGAATTTAGTCTTTCTGGGCGTTAGGGGTGAAAAATGATGACTGACGTTTTCCTTTTTTAATCTCTTCTAATCCACTCCCGCAGCTCTTTATCAAATGAAGTCTGCTCCCTCGGTGGCTGCTCTGACCTCTGCACACCCAGTTCCTATCTGAAATGCTTTCTTTTTCACTTACATAAGGATTTTTACTAATGTTTCAAAGATTAACTCAAAACTCACTTTTTTGGCTGGGTTGAAATGTCCCGGAACTGGAACTGAAGGTGCTGAAAGACAGGCCTGAAGATTCCGCAAATCCCCATGCCATCCTCTCACGCCCCAAGTTCAAGTAGCAGTCACGTAGAGGACTGACTACTCGGAAGTGATGGGGTTCCTCGCTTGGTTTGCTGGGAAGTCACGTGGAGCCCTGGGCTAGCCAAACCTATGGGGCTTTGGTGATGAGAAAGAGGCTGCAGCTGACCGTTGCTTTCGGCCTGGGCCAATCACTACAATGCAGATGCAGTGCCTCTGTCTGATTTCTTGCTCTGTGGCCCCGGGGAACCTACCCTTCATGCATCCTCTTTCTGCCCCTCTCAGGTTTGGCCACTTTCTCCACCAGCTTTATTGCTCCTCTTTCTGGGGTCCTGACCCAGCCCTCTAGGTTTCTAACAGGCCTCTTCATAATAGGAGACACACACTCGCGCAGGGCTCTGCAGGAATTGTGGGCAGCTGTGCTGTGTTTGGGAGTGCTTGCCTCGTCACAGCGGGACTAGCTAAAAGTGTTGGCTTGGGGGAAGGAATGGAAGAAAATGGGAATCATAGACTATCTTGTCTCCTCCTATGTTTTAGATGGATTGAAGTCCCTTTGGGGAGACAGGCAGAGGAAGAAGCTGATAGAACCAGTCAGCACGGATCTCTAAATAAGAGATGGGCTGTTGTGTGGCCCATGAGGAAAAAGGCCCAGAATTGAAGATTTTTCTTCCTCTTCTGCATGAATGATGCGCTCTGACTTCTTCTAATACCGCGGGTCTCGGGAGAACCCACAGCCTGAACCACCACCATGACTGTGCCATTTGGAAGACATTCCCTGACTGACAGGGAGAGGGGGAGTCAGCTCAGGCAAGAGGAGGGGATAGAGTCGGGGGGTAATGGTGGCTGCAGCTGAAAGACTGGTTTGTTGGGAGAAGGAAGGGACCCCTTTGTGGATGGTTAACATAATGGATGGGGACACTTTGAAGAGAGGTTAACTTGCAGTAATTACAGCAGAGAGGTCTACTACAAACATAGGGGGAGGGGCTGATGCATCATCAGAGGCTGGTGAAACCTGGTGTGTGTTATACATTAACGGTGCAAGAAAAGAATAGCTGAGAGCTGCCATTTATTTAGCACTGACTGCATGCCAATCACCACACTATAACCCTTCTCTACATGCATTAGCTCTTTTAATCTTAATAACAACCCTATAGTATTGGCATTATCACCACCATTTTGTAGTCAGGGAAACTAAGGCTGAGAGCAGTTTATTGAATTCCTGAAATCACTTATCTAAATTGCTGAGCCACTGAGACCCAATGCACATGCATCGAGTTAGGATTACCCTCAGAGTACAGCAAAAGCAGGCCGCGCGGGCCCGGGGCACACCCTGAGCATCCACCCTCCCTTCTATTGAGTCATGAAGTTTCCCCTCTACCTGTTACCCCAATTACCCTTTAAAAAATCCCCAATCAGAGAGGGCACGTCTCTAAACGGGTTTGTACTTTAATCAGGACCAGAATGAAATCTGTTTCCCTTCAAACCCAGCTGGCTGCTCTTTCTGTGACCAGCTGGAGCACCTCCTGCCTCACCCGAGAGAGCTGTCGGCAAGGCTGGGGTGACACAGCTGCTGTGTCCAAGCAGGGAGGCCAGCTGCCGTGCAAGCGCTAAGGAGTCAGCCCATGCTGCCTCCGGGAAAGGAATGTCTGCGGCCAGGCCAGGGGTTAGAGCCAGGACGCGGGTGCAAGAGCACACAGTGCAGCTTCCAGAGTGTTTGAAGGAGCCGGCACACGGGGCTTACACAGGCTGTCATTTGGAAGCCACTGGAGTCCACAGTGACTGGCCCACAGCTTCTCCACTGGGCACTGCTAACATTTGGGGCCGGAGAGTCCTTTACTGTGGGGCTGTCCTGTGCACTGTAGGGTGTCTAGCAGCATCCCTGACCTCTACCCACCTTTGCTGGCCACCCACATAGCCAACTGTAATAACCAAAGATACCTTCAGACATTGCCAAATGCCCCTTGAGGGACAAAACCACCCTCATTTGAGAACCACTGTATTTCCCCATCTTGAGGAGGCCGTGGTGTGATAGGGAGAACTGGATTAGGTTAGAAGTCAGGGGGCATGCATGCCAGGCTCCATGTGGCTCTCTCTAGCTACACGACCTCAGGGAAGTCCCTGTTGTTCTCTGGGCCTGTTTGCACATCTGTAAAACGAAGAGGTTGAATTTAAGGTCCCTTTCTAGAATGTGTTTGAAGTTTCTAAAAGCATCATACCAAACACATCTGGCCACAGTCGAAAACTGGTGTCTGAGGAATTCACACTCATCTAGGCTATTTATTATGGAGCTTATTTCTTGGCATGCCACACTCAAGGCGAGTGGATATGACAGAAATGATTCCAATGTGATAATAGATCAGTGTTTCCCAAAAGATGGTCAGTGGACAAGCACCTGGAATACTACTTAAAACACCAATTCCTTCGCCCAGTGCCAAATCTAATAAACCATTATATCTGTAGGATGAGGCCTGGACATCTGGATTTTAATAAACTCACTGGGAAATCTTTGCACATATTAAAGTTTGAGAACCACTGATGTAGATGATGCTCCCAAGGAGTTTACAATTTCTTTGAAGAGATAGACAACAATTTTAAAAATGTAAAAATACACATACATCTTTAAGTCAAGGTAATTTAGTGAGGCACCCAGTATCCTTTCAAACATTTTCTTAAGTAAGGTAAACTGTTGCTTGTGACCAAGAAACTGAATGCAACGTTTAACATTATTCCCGATGAACACAATTTGAATCAGATTAATTCTTATTATGATTGCTTTTGATGTATGCTGTGTTGGTTCATGTTGAAATGTTTTGACTTGGTATTAATTTGTATTTGGCAAATATGTCTTTTTGAGAAAATTCAGAGCAAAAGCAATTATGAGAACAACTTCAAAACATTAGCCACTTCATAAGTTGTATAGTCATCATAGTTAATTAGAAGCATAGCCTGTGGAATAATTCTTTTAAATATTCTTCTCAGATAACATCCCAGAAGTGAGCTGAGAAACTAATGGCGAACTAATGGCGAAGTATTTCCATATTTTCTCTTTCTTCCAAGGTGCTCATGAAATAAATGGCTGTGAATTTGGAGAGAGGATGTTCACCTCCAGAAAGAGGCTATTTTCCCCTATAAGCCAACTTCTTTTCCCAAGGCTCTCAGCTCCCGAGGCTGGCTTGGAAGTACTGTGTGTAATTTATAGGGAACTCCCTGGGAAAAGCTGATTACTTCAGAAAATGTGCCTCTCTCTATGACCACCATGCTTTTTGAATTGATTAAACCCCTATGAACTTGGGCGACTCCAGAACTAGCAGCATACGTTTTCTGCTTGACCTGCCATGTCTGTAATTCTCTGAGTGGGCATTTTGACAGCTCTGGTCCTCACATTCTCTCTCCTTGAAATTACTTCTGTTTTTTTGTGGGGGTTTTTTTGTAGCTGCTTTCCGTTGCCATCAACTGGATGTCTAATGTCACTTGGTACCACCCCATGAAAGAATGATCTCAGTCAAGAAGCCAGGCATAATTGTGAATTATCCTGGGATTATGGTGAGGACTATACATATAAATTACTCTTTAGAAAAGTACCTGAAAGATGGTAAATAAATATTAGCGATTTCATTTTATTTTTTACTCTGGTAATCATTTCCCAGAATTATTAAGGAATGAATGGTTTCACTTATATTGATTTTCCAAAGTACAGGAATGTATACCGTCAGATTAATTTAATCCTTTTACATGAAAATTGGTGGTTTAATATCTGGAAATCTCACTAAAATATATTACTCTACATCAGGGGTCCTCAAACTTTTTAAACAGGGGGCCAGTTCACTGTCCCTCAGACCGTTGGAGGGCCGGACTATAGTTTAAAAAAAAACTATGAACAAATTCCTATGCACACTGCACATATCTTATTTTGAAGTAAAACAAACAAACAAACACGGGAACAAATACAATATTTGTATTTGCATGTGGGCCGCGGGCCGTAGTTTGAGGACCCCTGGTCTACATCCTTGGGTATCTCCATAAACAAGGTTACTAATTTAAAGGAACAAGTTCTCGATAGCTTGGATAGTCATCAGAAGCAATTATAATGCAGGCTACAACAGATGCCCTCAAAGCATATGGACTGTTTGTCTAATGTGATTTGTAAAGCCTTTTGGGTCGTGGATCCCTCTGAGAATTGGATGAAAGCTTTGAACCTTTACTCCAGAAAAATGCACATATGGACCAATTTTTTTTTTTTAATAAAAAGCTCTGGTAATACACAGTTTTAAGAGAATTCATGTGCTCTTAAAGTCTATCATGTGTCTCCAAGGAGACTTCAAAAACTCACGCCTCACACTAAGCAATGATGATGAAGAGGATGAAGAAAGGCATAGGCCTTTATAAGACCCTGCATTTTTTTTCACTATGCCAGGGACTGTGCCAGGCTTTATATGCAGTCTCAAGTTTAATATTCCCAACAGCCTCATAACTCATTCCCAACAGCCTTATACCTACCCTTACTCATTTGTCAGATGTGATAACTCAAGACCACATGCTTACAATCTGATGTCAGGATGTGCCCGTCACTGCCCTAAGTGATTTGCACACATCTGGGACTCATTGTGACTTTTGGGTGATCCTAGGGCACTATTGCCTTTGTGGCCTTTCTCCATAATGAATTGTTCAAAATTATATTTGACGACTATATTAGTATAAACATAGGTATATTACATACTAAAACATTTTCCTTTCACGCTCATTTCTTCATCTGCATGTTAAATGAA